>NC_041396.2:285497600-286098434 GCF_900747795.2 Erpetoichthys calabaricus | reverse complement strand
TTTCTGTCCACCATGGCCATTGGACCTTACTTCTTTCTATGTTAACTAATGTTTTCTTATTTTAATTTCTTATTTTGTCTTTTATTTTTCTTCTCTTCATTATGTAAAGCACTTTGAGCTACTTTTTGTATGAAAATGTGCTATATAAATAAATTTTGTTGTTGTTGTGTAAAATGTAAATAAAAACAGAATACAATGATTTGCAAATCCTTTTCAACCTATATTCAATTGAATACACTACAAAGACAAGATATCGAATGTTCGAACTGATAAACTTTATTGAATTTGAATTTTGAATTTGATGCCTGCAAAACGTACCAAAAAAGCTGGGACAGGGGCATGTTTACCACTGTGTTATATCACCTTTCCTTTTAACAACACTCAATAAGCGTTTGGGAACTGAGGACACTAATTGTTGAAGCTGTGTAGGTGGAATTCTTTCCCATTCTTGCTTGATGTACAACTTCAGTTGCTCAACAGTCTGTGGTCTCAGTTGTCGTATTTTGCGCTTCATAATGCGCCACACATTTTCTAATGGGAGACAGGTCTGGACTCCAGGCAGGCCAGTCTAGTACCCGCACTCTTTTACTACGAAGCCACGCTGTTGTAACACATGCAGAATGTGGCTTTGCATTGTCCTGCTGAAATAAGCAGGGACGTCCCTGAAAAAGACGTCGCTTGGATGGCAGCATATGTTGCTCCAAAACCTGTATGTACCTTTCAGCATTAATGGTGCCTTCACAGATGTGCAAGTTACCCATGCCATGGGCACTAACACACCCCCATACCATCGAAGATCCTGGCTTTTGAACTTTGCGCTGATAACAATCTGGATGATCTTTTTCCTCTTTGGCCCGGAGGACATGACGTCCATGATTTCCAAAAACAATTTGAAATGTGGTCTTGTCAGACCACAGCACACTTTTCCACTTTGTGTCAGTCCATCTCTGATGAGCTCGGGCCCAGAGAAGCCGGCGGTGTTTCTGGGTGTTGTTAAAATATGGCTTTCGCTTTGCATGGTAGAGTTTTAACTTGCACTTGTAGATGTAGCGACGAACTGTGTTAACTGACAATGGTTTTCTGAAGTATTCCTGAGCCCACGTGGTAATATCCTTTACAGAATGATGTCGGTTTGTAATGCAGTGCCGCCTGAGGGATCGAAGGTCATGGGCAACCAGTGTTGGTATTCGGCCCTGCCACTTACGTGCAGAGATTTCTCCAGATTCTCTGAATCTTTTAATGATATTATGGACAGTAGATGATGAAATCCCTAGATTACTTGCAATTGTACATTGAGAAACGTTGTTCTTAAACTGCTGGACTATTTGCCCACGCAGTTGTTCACAAAGTGGTGAACCTCACCCCATCCTTGCTTGTGAACGACTGAGCCTTTTGGGGATGCTCCTTTTATACCCAGTCATTGACAAATTCCTGTTTCCAATTAACCTGTTCACCTGTGGAATGTTCAAAACAGGTGTTTTTTGAACATTCCTCAACTTTCCCAGTCTTTTGCTGCCCCTGTCCCAGCTTTTTTGGAACGTGTTGCAGGCATCAAATTCAAAATGAGTGAAGATTTGCAAAACAACAATAAAGTTTATCAGTTTGAACATTCAATATCTTGTCTTCGTAGTGTATTCAATTGAATATAGGTTGAAAAGGATTTGCAAATCATTGTATTCTGTTTTTATTTACGTTTTACACAACGTCCCAACTTCATTTGAATTGGGATTGTATGACCGTTTTGAAATGGTTCAGATACGTTTTGAAGTGATTTGTAACGATTTGAAATGTAATAAACTTTAAGCTTTGAACAGAACTTTTCTTAACAGGAAATTTTCCCTGTTTTGCCATTTCAATCTTCTCTATTTTGTGTGAACTGTTTTACTTTGAATTTTAGCTAAAACTTTTAAAAACGAAGATATTTTGTTTCTGTGGAATCATTTCAGTGTGTCAGGCTTTTGCTGAATCTCATTTTTATGCTACAGCTGCTGAACTTTGGTAATTTTGGAAAAAACGCAGCTACAATGTTTAACAAAGATTTTTCAATGTTACTTAAAAGTTCTGAAGGATCGGCATTCTAAGCTTGCAGCTGGTTTTACATTAATTTACAGATTCTTATTGTGTGGTGATCAGTTACGTGTAGAAAAAAAAGGAATAACAGGAATTGGGGGTTGGTACAGAGGTTGGGGGGTTGTTTGACAGAGACAGAGAACATCCATTAAATTCCCAAGTCACCTTACCACAATATCTCTAAAAAGTGATTGCAAAAGCAGCTGTATGTCCAATGCAGAGAACATTCAAGGCAGTTATGGCAAGACCCCAAGAAGCTAGATGTATGAAGGAGTATCCCACTGTTTAAATTGAAATAATGTGTAAATATTGGGTTTTTGAACTGGTGCTCAGGGACACAGACACAGAATTGAATGGATGTTCTTCTGAGCGGGCTTTCCTTATTGTAGCCATGCTGTCTTTATCAAATATATTAAACCCCAGTTCCTATCCTTTCATTTTCTTTCCCCACATAACCATCACCACATCTTTGTGATAGTTAAACTAGCTATAAAATTAGAACATTGAGTGTTCAAAAAATTTTAGGAACATTGAAGAATCTTTGTTATACATGTTTAATTATTTCATCCAGGGTAATGCCCATAATAGCAAACATCATGCGTGAGTCAGGAACAATCCCTGTATGGGGCGCCAGTTCATTGCAGAGTGAATATGAGTACACACATACACTAGAAGCATCACTTTAGCATCATCACAACTCTTAACATGCATGACTTTGAAAGGAAACCAAAGTACGCTAAGGAAACCCACCAAGAAGACATACAAACTCCAGACAGGGACAAGACCATCCATAATTTGAAGCAGAAGCACAGTAAGACTTTTTTTTCACTGTGTCATTTTTTTTTTCTCTGTAGCCCTAAGACACTCAGAGAGAGTGCTGCAAGTTGCCTTTTCACATTGCCTTTGATACCTAACCATTTCAGATTTTCTGTGCGACTTTCTGGACATGAACTTTGAGTGCCTCTGCCACACTGTGACACTCCATCTGTTTCCTTTTGTTGTTTAAACCACTGCTTAAGCCACACATTAATACATTTTCCTTGCCTACACTTCATTGCTCAGGACCTCCATTTTGCATTCGCTAAATTCTTCATTTTTACACAAACATTTGCCATTGTCTTTTAACAAAACACTGAACGGAATTGGCTGTTTATATTGATTTGCATATTCAAAGAGGCAAACTTCTGGGAGGAGTCAGGGTGGGGCTGTAGGCTCATGCATGTGCGTTAAAATTGACATTGATTGGCATTTATAAAGGGAAAGTGCAGAGAACTTCACTGCACAGTTTTATGCATCTGAAATTTTTGAGTGCACCCATATTTCTAATTTTGTCCATGTTTTTATGTGAATTCTACACAAGGCGTTATACCTTGTACATGAGGCCCATAGTGTTTTTTCAAAATATTGTGAATAAATATTGTTTGGTGTAATAAATTAAAAACTATATTTATTTATTGAGCTCCTTCCAAAAGCCAGGTTTCCCTTGGGATAAATATCTATCTATCTATCTATCTATCTATCTATCTATCTATCTATCTATCTATCTATCTATCTATCTATCTATCTATCTATCTATCTATCTATCTATCTATCTATCTATCTATCTATCTATCAGCTGTAAGCACTGTATATCCATCCAATGTTAATGCCTTCTTTGCTTTGAGGGCAGGACCTGCTGTTTTGGCTGGCTGTATTATAATCTTGCTTATTTTCTAAATTAACTGAAACTCTCTTTATGTGATATCAATTTTGGTAAGATTTTTGATTAAAATTAACAATAAAGACAATTGCATTTGTCAGTTAATCTAACCTGCTGTGACATGTGAGAGCATTATCATTAGGTTTGGGCAATAGAGGCTTTAATCTCTGATCTATTGCACCCAGCCCATGATTTTTCCCAGTTATGTACAAGACTAATATTGGTAAGCCTGAAGTTCTTTTTATCTACTAAGTCTGATTCCATCCCCGATCATTGCTCTTTGAATTTATATGTTGGAGATGATTGCAAAACAAGGCCTAGATTCTAATCTGGACTGTGAAACTGTGAGGCAGAAATTACAATTATTTTTCAACCAATTTTTAAAAAAAATATTACTTCTTAATATTACAAGCTTTACTTTTTAAACATTCAGTTCTTTCTTTCTTTCTTTCTTTCTTTCTTTCTTTCTTTCTTTCTTTCTTTCTTTCCCTGTCTCATATTTTTTAATTAAGGGGGAACTGTTCAGACTTCAGCTGATTTCAGTCCCTTAAGCTCACACAATCAATTGACACTAGTGGGCACTGTGTAACAAAATAATAATGATTAACAGCATGAGAAGTTTTGACAGCATAACATTTCAATTACAAGATGTAAACCAAAACTAGCTTGAGAATGCTGAAGCTTGCTGAAATCAGTAGACAGGAACAATACATGGTGTGCAAAATATTTCCACAATTCTCTCTGTTCCAACATTCAGAAAGGGAAACACAGAGACTGAAATGTATAAATGAATGAATGAATGAATGAAATGCTAACACCTGAAACTATTATATTGAAGAAACTTCATTAGAAACATTAGTAAAACCTTTTGTACCTAACCAAATATACAATCTTGGAACAGTGTTAAAATATTCTGACCAAATAAATGTTAAATAATTTGACTAATTTGATTAAAATTAGATGGATTAAGATGTTTCAGTAAGATCCATATGTCTATTTTCTAATCTTTTTCTGAATTAGTTTTTGAAAATAGAAAGGTAGGTGTTACAGTTTACAATTACTGCCTCAGTAAGTTGTTCCACTGTTTTTACGCCTTCAGTGACACAGGCACAATTCCGACTTGGAACACTATATTTATTAACTTGTTTGTTTTTAATTCCAGCCACTCCATTTTTTCCAATATCCCAAAGACCTATGGATTAGATTAACTAACAACCCTGACTTTGGTCCCTTGCCCTGCAAAATAAGCAAAATGAACACACTTAATGAGTATGGAAACACATTTTTAAAGGTTACTTTTACATTACAAGTCTTAATGATTGTGCTGAGTGTGAGCGTGTCTTATGATGCACTTGCGGTCTACCAAGGAAATGCTTTCTACTTTGAGAACGAAGCCGCTTGCATGACCTGTGCTCAACCCTCACCTGGATCGTATGGGTTTTAAGAGTCCATGCAGTAAGTAGGTTGGGTTAAATTGAAATAGTCAATTAATATAAATTAACTTTGTTGTGATCTTGTTGTGGTGAGATAGCTATTTTTTTTCCTTCTGGAAAGAAAGAAAGAAAGAAAGAAAGAAAGAAAGAATTTTTGAATTTTGTATAGAACTTTATTAATTGATACTCAACAAAAAAATTACAATATCATAAGTAAAGAAAACGCCATCACACAAAAATATGCTTAATTCATATGTTAAATAAGAAAAATCAACTTATTATCTTCAAGTTTACACATTGCCTCCTGAACACATAGTTTTTCCTCAAAAGAATTCACTTTTGCAGTCATTCTGTAGAATTTACATTTCAAATACACCCTGGCTTTCTCAAGTCCATGAAATATAATTATTATGTCACATTGTGTATTTGCCTTCACTTTCTCTTTTCTGGGTATATAAATGGCCAGTTTGGCCTGTCCAAGGAGGAAATTACCAATCTGACATTCATCTTCTTTATTATAATAATACCATAAATAAATACAAAATCATTAAAAGGCAAATTATGAACACTAAAAACAGAGGTAAAAAATATTTAACAGTCCGAAGTTTAGAACAGAAAAGAAAACAGTGAAAAACGGTCTCTCTCTTTCCACAAAAAGGACATTTGTCCGTGACTGAAGGATCAAGCAGGGAAACATAGGAATTAACAGCGATGATGTCATAAGGCACACGACATTGCAAATTGCCAGTTCTTTTGTTTAGTGGTGGTCTATATTAGTTTCACCAAGGCTGACCCTGGTGTCTCTACCCCTCCAAGTCTGCTCCTCCAGGGAGTCTCTGGTGACGTGCAAGCCCACAGCCTGTTGAACTCTTTCCCCACAGCACTGTCTAATGGAGTCGGTCTGTGCTGTTGATGGCGTGAATACAAGACTTCAATATCCTCAGGTTCCAAACCAGCTCGTACTATAGTCACATCAGGAAAGCCTTCACTGGACTCAGGTGAATCTCTGTTAGCGAGGAAATTGCCAATAAGAGATTTTGCTTCAGCTGGGAGGGTGACTTGGATCCTTTGCAAAAGTTGGTTAGCCTCAGTGAGTGAAGTCTCAACCCCTCCATCATCTTCTCAGTGCTGTACCAGCAATTAGTGAATGGCGGAGTGAAGCCTCACGAAGCATCAAAACGTTTGAAGCAATTGTGTCGGAAATCGTATCGAAGCTTCGAAGCATTTGACACTCACCTCTCTAGTGACACCTCCTGGCCATTTTCATTAACGTTACACAAACCCATTTTCAACTTCAATGACGTCTGTTAAAACTCATTGCTTTTACTTTTTCGCTGCTACAGACTGACAGCGATGTCAGTCAAATATATATATATATATATATATATATATATATATATATATATATGGTTGAAATAGTTTACTGTCAAATAAATGCAAAGAGTACGCGACACGTGTTTCGCCCCCATTCTGGGCTCATCAGGTGTACACACTCCACTGCACTCCCTCTCGGGAATAGAACCTCGGAGGCGATGCCCCTAACGTTGCGCCACGGCGTGTGGTTCGTTTATTTGACAGCATGTAGATCGGGGTAATTACATTCACGGCATTCGTAGTCTGTGTCACAATCTGATTGTATGGGTGGTTACCTACAAGGTAACGCTTGTGGTTACAGTACAAAAATAAATGTTCATTGAAAGAGCCGGGGGTCCAAGAGAGAGGAGTCTTATTTTGTATATATATATACAAAATAAGACTCCTCTCTCTTGGACCCCCGGCTCTTTCAATGAACATTTATTTTTGTACTGTATCATTATAATCGTTCCTGTTATTAGTATTATAATTAACCCTCATCTTTTCTTGAGATCACATTTAATAGCCTTAAATGTTTTCTTTGTTCTGACTTAATTAAAACGGAGTAGACGGAAAATAACGGTTTATCCCTGTACTTTGCCATGATATAGGTAAGCACATTTGAGAAGGAAAAGTCCAAATCCTTAAATCACAGATGTTATTATTCGATCAAGTATTGAAATATTTCATTTATTAATATTTTACAATATTTTGTGAAGCACAAAAGTAACGAGTTCGCTACGAAGCAAAGACGCCGTCAGTGGCTCAATTAACTAAGGTGGTTGCTTTTCAAATTCTGAGCGTAGTGCAAACCCGAGTTTGATCCGAATTAAAGACTCATCAAATTTAATAGTAAAAAAATGATCAGGTGTCAAATCTTTATAACCAATTTGAAGTCAGGGCCGGATTTTCCTATAGGCTAACTAGGCTTTAGCCTAGGGCCTCAAGATCAAGAGGGGCCTACATTCAAATTGTTAGCAAAATTAAAATTACACTATTCTAAAAACAGTGAACACTAAAACACTGAACCGAAAATAAGGAGAAATTCTACGCATATGACTAATAAACAAACATAAAAATGTATTGGTTAAGATCAACGCGTATTACGTATTTTATTATCTCTCATGTAATTTACAAACTTAAAAATGGAAGGTGAAAGGGCCTCATAAGTGGAATAGCCTAGGGCCTCTTTTCATATAAATCCGGCCCTGTTTGAAGTAAATAATTTTGAGAGATATAGTGGAAGGATCGCATAAGAGATCTGTTCGGGAATCATCCCCACTTAGAATCCTCATCAAAATGCGATGATTAATTGTGCAACTCTGCTCACGTATTTACATTAATCCATCTTCTATTCATTGACATTTGACGTCCATGAACTCCTCCATTGAATAAGGTGATAACAAACCCACTGTGGTAGATCAGGTTGAATTTACTGCACCAAACATTCAAAGGTGTCAATCCGGAGCACATCAGAGAGGCTGAGAGACACGGCGCAGATCAGTCACCGGCACTCTGACACACCAAGGTGAGCAGTGCATGTATCAAGTGAGCATTGCATGTATCAAGGTCGGCATTAAAGATCCTCTTGAGTGCTGAGGCAACAAAAAGCAGCGGGATAAATGCATCTGGACCTGCTGCCGAAAAAGCATTTGCCTTTAACAGCAGCATCCCTCCCTCGTAAACACATTTTCAAGGTCCGGATAGGCGATCAGTAAAAAGTTGTGTTAGTCACAGCACAGTGCAATAATAAAACATTTCCTAAAACATAGTTGTCCAGTCTGTACAGTCTGTATCATTCCTAAGCAATCTTCCAGTTATAGAGGTGCAATCCCAGTTACTAACACATTTACCGTGTAGCTTCCCCCCCCCCCCAACTCAAAGTTAGAACACATTCCACCTTATTAATTTAATATTTAAAAATGTAAACCGCTAAGCCCGCCATCAACAACTACAATAACAGTTGAAATTGTCACTCAAATATTTTTTTTTGTTATAGACATAAAACAAGATGCCCATTTCCATTTGATATATCTTTACTAGTGTTCTCGCCTTTCTCGCTCTCGGTCCACAGTGGAATTTGCTGTTAAATGAAAAAAAAAAGAAAAACAGACCCTTTTGGGTGACAATTTACAATGGATGTATGTGGGACCTGAACCCATGGACGCCTTATTATGGAGTGGCAACGCTACTGCTGCACCACTACTGTTTTCAGCAGAGTGGATGTATATAATGTATGTTTTTGTATGTATGTAATGAAGACGAAAACAATTATATATACATGTATACTATATGACATACTGTATGTTCAGTGTTGCATCAAAACGTTGCATGAGGCGAAGAATGGATATTTATGAGAGTATTATAGTGAGAGATGTGACTTCACCCGTATTACTAAAGCTCTTCTTTGCAGTCTACAAGTTGGCATTTGTATGATGTATAATTTATAGTTTTATTTTTTGCCACAAAGTATTATTGGGCACAATCATTTAAAATGTATTGATCATCCAAAAACATTAATTTCACCTGGGAATTCTGTCGAGTTTTTGAAGTCTGTTGATGCCATATGTACTTCAAACTGGAGCTCGATGAATAATGATTAGAAGCACTAGACATGCGCACTGGAATCGTCAAGCTTGGTTAAAAGCACTGAGCAGACATGCGTACTGGGATTGCATCATGACAGGGCTACAAAGCCTCGAGCAGACATGTTACTGGGATTGTATCATGACAGGGTTTTGAAGCACCGAGCAGACATGTGCACTGGTTACTGAATCTTTGTGAAGCCTCAACACACTCAAAGGCATTGACATCTATATTTCTGAGAGTCTATCTGACACTTAACTCTCTAGTTATATTTTGTAATTTGTATTGACATTACGCACTTCAGTTGATATAGTTAAGCAATGTCCTGAAATTACTATTCAGGTAGTTGCTGAGAATTCATTGTTGTTCTTGTGGATTGGTGTGATTTCCTTTGTCTGATACATAGTGTCAAAGATATATTGTCATGTATCAACTTTATATATACAAAAATGATTAGGTAAATAGTGCAACCTTTTTATGGAACACTTAATTTAAGGACTAAAAGTTGATATAAAGCAGGTCATTGATATGGGTCTATCAGACCATTTTCTTCTACTTTTTAATACTGAAATATTGATAGAAAACCTTCATGAGAAGCATATTGTTAAAAAACGCTTCTTTGACTCATCAGCAGCTTAAAAACTTACAAACATTCTAAGCAATCAGTCCGTTTATAGTGCCAACTATAACAGCGAGGATAATGTAAATAATAAGGTGGAAAGATTTAATACTAAAGTGAGGGCTGCTGTTGACATAGTTGCACCTGAAAAGACAGTTAAAAAATCTTCTAGCATTGTTATACCATGGAAGACCCAAAGAGTGTCTGATTTAAAGAGAACATGCCGTAGAGCTGAGCGTAAATGGAGGAAGACTAAACTAACCATCCACTATGAAATATTAAAAGTTAAAATAACAGAATACAATAACACAGTCCGTCTTGAGAGGCGCTGCTATTTCTCTAAGATTATAAATAACAATAATAGTAATCCCAGAGTCTTATTCTCAACGATTGATCGTCTGTTAAACCCAAGTAACTCAAAGGAATGCCTCCTAAGTACTTCAAGTAAAACCTGTGAGGCTATCGCTGTATTTTTCAATCAAAAAATTAATGATATTCGAATAACATAGTATATCTCCCCAACACTAAGGATCCTCCTAAACCCCAGTATTCCGTTATAAACAAATTGAACTCTTTCACTAGGATAGATTTACCTGATTTACATAAAATAATTTCTCAAATGAAACCCTCCACCTGTGCCCTTCACCCAATACCAACAAATTTTTTCAAAGAAGTATCGGGCGTGCTAATTGATAATGTTCTTGACATAGTAAATTTGTCATTAGATACGGGGGTCTTCCCAGACTGTCTTAAGACTGCTGTAGTTAAACCCCTACTTAAGAACAATAACCTCGACCCCTCTGATCTTGAAAATTAGAGACCCATCTCTAACCTGCCTTTCTTAAGTAAAATTCTAGAGAAGGCAGTCATTATGCAGTTAAATGAGCACCTCAATAAACATGCTATTCTTGATAAATTTCAGTCAGGTTTTAGAACAAATCACAGCACAGAAACTGCACTCGTTAAAGTAGTCAATGATTTGCGGGTAAATGCAGACAGAGGCCATTTATCTGTTCTCATCCTCTTAGATCTGAGTGCCGCATTTGACACCATCGATCATAATATTCTTAAAAATCGCCTTAGTCAGTGGGTGGGCCTCTTTGGCAGTGTCTTAAATTGGTTTGAATCCTACCTGGCAGGGAGAAAATTCTTTGTTAGTTGTGGTAATTATAACTCAAAGACACATGACATCCTATATGGTGTTCCACAAGGCTCTATCCTGGGTCAGCTGCTCTTCTCAATCTACATGCTTCCATTAGGTCAGATTATCTCAGGGCACAACGTGAGCTACCACAGATATGATGATGACACACAGCTGTATTTATCAATTGCACCTGATGACCCCAAATCTCTTGATTCACTAACACAATGTCTGACTTGTATTTCAGAATGGATGAATAGTAACTTTCTCAAGTTAAATAAAGAGAAAACTGAAATCTTAGTGATTGGCAATAATGGATACAATGAGGTTATTAGAAATAAACTGGAAGCATTAGGATTAAAAGTCAAAATGGAGGTAAAAAGCTTAGGGGTAACTGTTGACTGTAAGCTAAATTTAAAATCGCATATTAATCAGATCACTAGGACAGCATTTTTTCACTTAAGAAACATAGCAAAAGTTAGACCACTTATATCATTGAAAGATGCTGAGAAATTAGTTCATGCGTTTGTTTTCAGTCGACTAGATTACTGTAACGCACTCCTCTCAGGACTTCCCAAAAAAGACATCAATCGTTTGCAACTAGTGCAGAATGCAGCTGCTAGAATCCTTACCAGGAAAAGAAAATCCGAGCACATCTCTCCAGTTTTGATGTCACTACACTGGTTACCTGTGTCATTCAGGATTGACTTTAAAATTTTGCTTATGGTTTATAAAGCCTTAATAATCTCGCCCCATCCTATACATCAGAATGTCTGAAGTCTTATATTCCAAATCGCAACCTCAGATCCTCAACTGAGTGTCTCCTTAGAATTCCAAGAGCAAAACTTAAAAGAAGTGGTGAGGCGGCCTTCTGCTGTTATGCACCTAAAATCTGGAATAGCCTGCCAGTAGGAATTCGCCAGGCTAATACAGTGGAGCACTTTAAAAAACTACTGAAAACACATTACTTTAACATGGCCTTCTCATAACTTCACTGTAATTTAATCCTGATACTCTGTATATCCAATTCATTATAATAACTATTCATGGTGGCTCTAAAATCTGTACTAACCCCTACTCTCTCTTCTGTTTCCTTTTCTGGTGTCCTTTTGGTGGTGGTTTGTGCCACCACCATCTACTCTAAGTACCATGATGTTCCAACAATGATGGATGGATTAAAAGCCAGAAGTCTGTATGACCATCAGCATCAAGTGACTCCGTGAGAACCCTAACTACAAAGAGGACTATTTCATTTATGTTAGGTAGAATGCCCAGAGGGGACTGGGTGGTCTCGTGGCCTGGAGCCCCTACAGATTTTATTTTTTTCTCCAGCTTTCTGGAGTTTTTTTTGTTTTGTTTTTTCTGTCCACCCTGGCCATCAGACCTTACTCCTTTTCTATGTTAACTAATGTTGTCTTATTTTAATTTCTTATTTTGTCTTTTATTTTTCTTTTCTTCATTATGTAAAGCACTTTGAGCTACTTTTTGTATGAAAATGTTCTTTATAAATAAATGTTGTTGTTGTTGTTGTTAATTTTGTTTAAAACCGTACATAATATAGTATACATCTATCAATATAATTTTTTCGCCTTCATTAGGAGAATACAACAATGATACTCTCGTGTCAATTAAACCAATTTAACATGCATATGTCAAATAAACATATGTCTACATCCGCCGCAGTAAGAACAGTAGTAGTAGTTCAGTTTTGCGGAGCTCGTTAATTATCCCAATTAGGTGGCTCAATGGTATTGCAACTGTCTCTCACTAAAAACACCAGGGGTTCGCATCATTGATCCTCATCTTGTGAAAGGTTATTTTTCAATGCATTCATAAGGAAAGGATGTTGCTGACAAAGTCAGGTGCTTTTTTGAAAGTTTGGCTCCAGATGTGCATATCCAGCTGCTCCTTCTTGTCAGTACTTGAGTGACCCTCCCCCCTCTTTTTGACAACCACTGCACGCCCAACCTACCTGGAAAGGGGTCTCTCTTTGAAATGCCTTCCCCAAGGTTTCTTCCATTTTTTCGCTACAACAGTTTTTTGGGAGTTTTTTCTTGTCTTCTTAGAGAGTCAAGGCTGGGGGGCTGTCAAGAGGCAGGGCCTGTTAAAGCCCATAGCGACACTTCTTGTGTGATTTGGGGCTATACAAAAAATAAATTGTATTGTAAATTGTATTGTATCTTTATGTCCACCTCTGGATGAATTCGCAAAGTTTCTTTACAACTTTTTTGTCTCATTAACGCAGAAATCCCGAGGCTTTCCTTAAATATTCCGTTTTAAAGACAGTTGTGATTAGTTTTGAAGCACATGCTTTTACTCACATTGCTTTTTGGAAATCAATAATACCAATCATCTACAGATCTGGGAATCACTGAAGTAAAAACGTTTAATGAGGAGTATCTTGCGCATATACTGGTGTAATGACCACGTCGGCTTTAGTGAAGCATTTCTTAGCCTCTCTGATATGATTGACATGGGGTAGAATAGATTCTGGGTTGGTATAATACGTGCTACCTTACGCAAAATATGCTCATCAATTTGTTACAGATTCTAGGGTGGACACAATTCCACACCAAGGAAAAAGGTGCCCCATGTGAATCGTTCATAATGTCTCCAAAATTCGTTTGTTAACTTACAGACAAGTACTACATAACTGTTTTATACAAAGTCCTTATTTTAGCATACGCGAGCCCCAATTAAGATTTGAACTCGTGACAGCACACCTTACCACTGTAACAAGAACAACTGATTTTACGCTTTGAGCCAAAGCAGTTCAGCAGATGAGTTGGTGACCAAATCGACTGCTGACTGAGCAGATATCAATGACATCATTACAAGCGCCTTAAAATCACGTGACGGGCGCATTTGAAACAAGCCTCGAAGCGGTGCTTCGAGCTCAAGTGCTTCGAACGCTCAACACAGTGTCGAAAACTCAGTATTGAGCGGCCCATCACTACACGCTCAGAGTGGCGAAGAAGCAGTACATGAGAAAGCTGGAGCAGAAGTTGCAGAATAACAGCATGAAGGAAGTGTGGGATGGGATGAAGATCATCACTGGCTGCAGCTCAAAGCGGTGTGCCACCATCGAGAGAGACGTGAAGAGAGCAAACCAAATGAACAACTTCTTTAACAGGTTTGACCACCCTAACCCACTATCACTCTCACCTCGGAATACTGCACCCTCCACACATCCTTCTGCAGATACCAGCATAGGAGAGATATCCCCATCCATAATTACAACAGTGCAGGTGAGCAGAGAGCTGAGGAGACTTCGTGCCAGCAAAGCAGCAGGTCCAGATGGAGTATCACCATGACTGCTGAAGGTCTGTGCATCGGAGTTGGGGGGTCCTATACAGCGCATCTTTAACCTGAGCCTGGAACAGGGGAGAGTCCCGAGGCTTTGGAAAACATCTTACATCACCCCAGTCCCAAAGGTATCACGTCCTAGTGAGCTGAATGACTTCCGGCCTGTCGCTCTGACATCACATGTGATGAAGACCATGGAGAGGCAGCTGCTTCACCACCTGAGGCCACAGGTCCGTCACGCCCTCGACCCTCTGCAGTTTGCATATCAGGAGAAGGTGGGAGCTGAGGATGCCATCATCTATATGCTACACCGATCCCTCTCCCACTTCGACAGAGGCAGTGGTGCTGTAAGAATTATGTTTCTAGACTTCTCTAGCACCTTCAACACAATCCAACCTCTGCTCCTTAGGGACAAGCTGACAGAGATGGGAGTAGATACATACCTGGTGGCATGGATCGTGGACTATCTTAAAGACAGACCTCAGTATGTACTTCTTTGGAACTGCACATCTGACATTGTGGTCAGCAACACAGGAGCTCCACAGGGGACTGTACTTTCTCCGGTCCTGTTCAGCCTATATACATCGGACTTCCAATACAACTCGGAGTCCTGCCACGTGCAAAAGTTCACTGACGACACTGCTATTGTGGGCTGCATCAGGAGTGGGCAGGAGGAGGAGTATAGGGACCTAATCAAGGACTTTGTTAAATGGTGTGACTCAAGCCACCTACAAATGAACACCAGCAAGGAGCTGGTGGTGGATTTTAGGAGGCCCAGACCCCTCATGGACCCCGTGATTATCAGACGTGACTGTGTGCAGATGGTGCAGACCTATAAATACCTGGAAGTGCAGCTAGATGATAAATTAGACTGGACTGCCAATACTGATGCTCTGTGTAAGAAAGGACAGAGCCGGTTATACTTCTTTAGAAGGCTGGCATCCTTCAACATCTGCAATAAGATGCTGTAGATGTTCTATCAGATGGTTGTGGCGAGCGCCCTCTTCTATGTGGTGGTGTGCTGGGGAGGCAGCATTAAGAAGAAAGACGCCTCACGCCTGGACAAACTGGTGAGGAAGGCAGGCTCTATTGTTGGCATGGAGCTGGACAGTTTAACATATGTGGCAGAGAGACGGGCGCTGAGCAGACTTCTGTCAATCATGGAGAATCCACTGCATCCACTAAACAGTGTCATCTCCAGACAGAGGAGCAGCTTCAGTGACAGACTGCTGTCACTGTCCTGCTCCACTGATAGACTGAGAAGATTGTTCCTCCCCCAAACTATGCGACTCTTCAGTTGTATCTATCTATCTATCTATCTATCTATCTATCTATCTATCTATCTATCTATCTATCTATCTATCTATCTATCTATCTATCTATCTATCTATCTATCTATCTATCTATCTATCTATCTATCTATCTATCTATCTATCTATCTATCTATCTATCTATCTATCTATCTATCTATCTATCTATCTGCAATGTCTTTCCAGATCTATTAGGTGGTGGACCTGGATTATTTTAGAGCTCATTAATAATGATTGGACTCTTACAGGCTGTGTGACTTTGAGGTCCAGGACTGGGTATTCTAGAGCCCAAAAGATACTTGCAGAGCTCCAGTCAACACAATGCTCAAAAAGAATCCAAGCTCTGAGTAGACTGCTATAGAAAGGCAGATGGCCAGAAGTTTACAGCTGCTTATTGTCCATTAAAAGAGTGCCTTGTCAATATTTAAGTTTCCTACTTGTCTTAACAAGAAACAAGCAAGTGGCATCCAAAACAAGTCTGTCAGATAATACAACAGTTTGTGTAAAGCTTGCAGCTGGAAAGCATTTCTTTGGCTGCAAATATCAACAAGTCCTTGTCCTCCTTCAGAAACCGGTAAATAGAGCACACACTGTCTTAGCAAATGCCTTCCATCCCAGACAAAATTCAGCAGCTCTCTATCTGAATACAAAATTAAAGTTCAAGAGGGAGCTCAAGACATATAAATTTATGCTGTATGGCTGAGGCTACTAAGTTATTAATAATCAAAACCCTTCCTCTGTATGAAAGCTGTGATAAAAGCAATTGCCAACCTTTCAAGCAACTCTTCACTTTGTCCAGTACTCCTTCCCAGTTCTTTTCCTCAAAAGCGTCATCTTCTAGGTAAATGCCAAGATATTTCAGGCCTCTTTTTGTCTACTGGAGTCCTGAAGGAAGTTTACATGGGATCTCAGTCCATTTCTCCATCAATACTGCTGAGTTCTTCTTCCAGTTTACCCTTGCCTATGACACCCACTGAAAGTTTTCTAGCACAAACACCATGTCATCAACATCTGTTTGGCTATAATACATATGCCACAGTCCGAATTGGCAAGGATCACCCTAGAGCAGACAATCTTCCCACTACTCTTGTTAATTTCCTTAACAAGGGTTCAATACCCAGGGAATATAACATCCCTATCCTATTCTAAATTGAGCACTAAGACCATCGCTGATTTTCAGAACACTTTGAATATCACTGTAGAGCATCTTTACTATTGAAACAAACCCAGATTTAAACCCAAAGGCTTCAAGAGCCTCCCACAAATATTCATGATCCACCCTATCGAATGCTTTCTCCTGCTCAAGAGAAATGAGCCCATCCCTTAAACCAAGAAGCTTACAAATATTAATATCTCTGATTAGAAAGATATTGTCTGGATCTATTGGATACACAATAGGTCTAATCAGGATGAATCAGAGATGCCATCATTTCTCTCAATCTAATTACCAGAGCTTTTAAAGTCTGTGCAGAGCAGTGACATGGACCTTCAGTACTTTATGTCAGTTAAGTCTCCAGACTTGGGCAAAAGAGTGACCACTGCTCTACGACAACTCATGGACATCAGTCCCATGTCCTTACTTTCCTGGAATACAGCCAAGAGGTCAGGTACCAAAACATCCCAGAACGTTTGATATAATTCGACTGGAATTCCATCAGTTCCTGGGGCCTTCCCTTTTTTTTTAAACTACATGGCAACCGTCAGCTCCTGAAGAGATATATCTTTATTTAATCCAGGTAGAAGTTCCTCAGGAAGTTTTGGCAAATCTCCAAAAAAGGAGAACTTTCTGTATACTTCTCTAGCAACTCTTTAGAGAAGAACTCAAAATAAAAGTTCACAGCCCTTGAACAAATTTGACCCATTTCTCTTAGTTCTTGGCCTTCTTGTGATCTTAAACAGTGGATCATTCGGCTCTGACCCTGTGTCATTTCCAGTCCAAAAAGGTATCTAGTGGGTGCATCTGATTCTATTTCACCCTGAAAGTGGGAACAGATTATTGCTCCTTGGACTTTATAATCCAGAAGATCAGACAAAGCCACCTTCTTCCTCCTTAACTATTTCAGTCCATCCTTAGACGAGATCGAAACCCATGTTTTGCTGGAGCTCAGCAATATCTTGCTCTAAAAGAACCATTGATGTAATTATGTTCTGAGTAACATTCAAATTGTGCTGTTGACATAGAACTGGTGAATTTGCGCTTTTATGTTCCACCATTGCCTCAAAGATGAAAAATCCCTACTGGCCTCCTCCATTGTGCCCATAAAAAGATAAAACTATTTCTTAAATGCAGGTTATATAAATGTTAGGTGTAAAAATGTCAATGGGAGCTTTTATGCTGCAAATTATGCAATATAAAATCAGAATAACTAAACTGTGATCGGAAATTGCTGTGTGTGTTAAAAAACAGGAATTTAAAACACTAAAATGATGCTGAAAAGCATACAACCTGTCCAATATGGCCAGACTGAGAGGGCTGCCCCTCACCTGCACCTACGTACACTGCCTGGTGCCCCCATTCATTGCCCTCCACACGTCCTGCAACTCGTACTGTTCACACAGAAGCCCCAGTGACCGAGCAGACGACGGGTGAGGCTCCAAATGGCCCCTGATTAATTCATCATTTAATTTACAGTTAAAATCCCCACTAGAATTACATGATCGTCGCTAGTTAATTGTGATAACCTGCTGTTCAACAGGGCAAATCATTTCTGTCTCTCTTTTCCATTATTTGGTGCATATATGTTTATAAAAACCAACCGACCGTTTTCAATTTTCATTTTAATTACTAGATGGCCCTTCGCCACCTCAGTTGCTGACACAGACAGGACTCAAATGTTTAGCTAGGAGGATCACCACCCCACCACACCGATTCGTTTCATGGCCAAAATTGATGTCTCCGGCCCAGGCCCTCATCCACTGACACTCTAAACTGGTGTCGCTCTGCATCTCCTGCTGAAAAGCTACTGCCCCTCTTTGCCTCATCCCTGCACCCATTAACATTGAACGTCCCAGTCCTACGCCTGTCCATTTTAGTTGGAGAGAAACAAACACTCGGAAGACAACAAACAATCGGAGAGAAAGAGATGTGACTGCCAGCTCCACTATGCGTCCCTGTTAGCTAACGAAGACCTCCGTTTTGTGTCCAGACCTGTAAGGCAATAGCCCTCTTGATGCAACACAGCGGCTCCCGTGCGCCTTTTCAAAAGTTATTTTACTGAACTGATGAAGAGGTCAACATTGGGAAAAAAATCTTGAATTACAACACCGTTCATGCCGTCTTTTCGCCTGTAGCGCAGCGCCGGGCCTTCCTCAGACCTATTGTTACCTTGTTCAGTATCATCAACACTACTCCCTGGACAACTTTTTACGACATGCTAAGAGTTACCACACATGCAATATTTAATGGGCTCTGACGAAACAGAAATCATATAGTCAAAGCTGTCCACTCTAAAGCATAGGGCTACATTTTTAAGCTCTTTATTAATCTCCCTATTTATTAGTAGCACTTGCCTTCGTACTTTAAACGCGGATCTTTATAGCCCAATTGAATTTGTTTAATTTTCACACCACTTAACCATACCGGCCCAGTTCTTTTTCCAGAGCCGCATTAATAAAAAAGGTGGAACATTTGATAAGGTGATCCACTGCATCCACTAAACAGTGTCATCTCCAGACAGAGGAGCAGCTTCAGCGACAGACTGCTGTCACTGTCCTGCTCCACTGACAGACTGAGGAGATCGTTCCTCCCCCAAACTACTAATAAATAAATAAATGAGAGAGCAAGAGAGAGAGAGAGAAAGAGAGAGAGAGACAGAGAGAGAAAAGCCGCCTGTTGGTCAATACAGCTGTTCCAGATGATTAGAACGTCATGCTAAAATAAACCGAAAATCTCAGTAATTACAATGACCTGGAAATCGAGATCAACAGGATATGGACCTTAAAACAAAAGTTGTCCGATTAGGAGCATTCAGTACTTGGAAGGATGGATTTGAACAGAACCTACTCACGCAAGCCATGCACCCCAGCTAACAAAGTGCAGAAGATGGGCACAACTTATGAGCACAATACACATCCTACATAAGATGCTTGGGTAAATCGCTTTGATCTCTTGTTGAGATCTAGATTTACAAGATTCTTCTTCTTTTGGCTGCTCCCAGTGCCGGATTAACCAATAGGCACATGTAGCATATGCTACAGGCCCCGCAATTTCGGGGGCCCCCAAATGGTGGACCCAATATTTAATGAAAAAGTGTAGCATTGAAAAACTGGTCTTTAAAAATATTATCTTTACGTTTTTAAACTGTAAATTTCTTACACAACAAAACTTTAGGGGCCCAACAC
This sequence comes from Erpetoichthys calabaricus, assembly GCF_900747795.2. Taxonomy (NCBI): domain Eukaryota; kingdom Metazoa; phylum Chordata; class Cladistia; order Polypteriformes; family Polypteridae; genus Erpetoichthys; species Erpetoichthys calabaricus. The sequence goes on along the minus strand of NC_041396.2, from coordinate 286,078,576 downwards.
ATAAAATTCACATAAATATTATAAGATTCTTATTATAATCGAGAGTAAAATAATTATTTAGTCCGATTTGAACTGTTCAGAATCTAAACTTCAGATGATGCAGACCAAAAGGGCCCCCAAATTTGAAATGTGCTATGGGCCCCCAAAGCTCTTAATCCGGCCCTGGCTGCTCCCATTAGGAGTTGCCACAGCGGATCATCTTCTTCCATTTCTTTCTGTCCCCTGCATCTTGTTCTGTTACACCCATCACCTGCATGTCCTCTCTCACCACATCCACAAAACTTCTCTTAGGCCTTCCTCTTTTTCTCTTCCCTGGCAGCTCTATCCTTAACATCCTTCTCCCAATATACCCAGCATCTCTCCTCTGCACATGTCCAAACCAACGCAATCTCGCCTCTCTGACTTTGTCTCCCAATCGTCCAACTCGAGCTGACCCTCTAATGTACTTATTTCTAACAAGCAAACCGCCAAAAAACGAGAAGAGATATAAGTTAAACATAACAACAACAAAATAATAATAATAATAATTGGCTAAAATTTACCAATAACAATACATTTTTAGTATCTTTGGAAACTGAGCATTCTATTTGGAATTTAGCTGCAATTCATACAGTATATTTCACAGAGAGATAAGCTAAGTGGGCTACGTTTGAATGTGATAGCGTGTGATGGATATTTCCTTAACACTAAAAATACATTTCAATTAGAACTTTTTGTGACTAGCATTGTATATTAACCTTAAGACTATAACGTGAAAGTTTATTCTATAACTGTCGTGTACTCATCTTGATTCTGTAATTTGCAGTACTGTCGATTTTACTTCCATCAGTTAATTGCTATTTTTTTCAAAGCGTCTTATTGTACTGAGTGATCCTGAACTGCTTCCTCTTGTGCTTATGACGGTATAATATCAAATAAGAACGTTTGCGCCTTGATTCTCCGACTGTGTTTTGGGGGATGTGGTTGTTGTAAAAACATCTGTCTCAGCGAAGGTTTGCTTCTCTCTCTCTCACACACACTCTCTCGCACCTACAAACACACACACTCCTGTTTGTAAATTCTGAAACATCTTAAAGAGTGAATGGACCCGCAGATTTTCTGGTCCTACTGCACACCTTCTTAAATAATAACAATAATTAAAAAAAAACATGATTTCGCTTTATTTTGTATTTTTATTAATAAAACGTAAGTGCTAAAATGTCCATTACCGTCCAGTTTAACTAGTTTATTTATTTATTTATTATTTTTGGGATATTCATGTACAACTGTTACTTTTTTTTTAGTTGGAAACTTTCAGACTATCACCCAGTCCCCGTCTCATCTTATACAACACACCAGCAGAGGTGTCCGCATGCGGTGCATCATAGAAGGGTATGACAACCCCTGGATGTACTGGTACAGACAATACCCTCAAATGAAACCCGACATGCTGATCCTGTCGCGGGCAGCTAAAAATATTGACGAATCGCAATACAAAGGTTTCAAGGCAGAAAGGCCCGATTCTAGCAACTTCATTCTGACAATCGGCAACCTGTCTTCGGATGATACAGCGCTGTATTACTGCGCTTGGAGCCGCCACAGTGACAGAGATAGGTGGAGCCTCTCAGCAAAAACCGATGTTCAAAAAATTGTCATCATGCTTTTGTTAATGTGTAGTACTGTATATTTTTCACTAATTACAAAAGAATGAGTTAATTATGGATTTTATTAAATTCGATAATTCAATTAATTAATAGACCTTTGAAACTGAAAATTTAAGGTCAAAATCTGGCGTTTTGAAGGTAAAATTCAATTTAATTTCCTTAGGTATTGCTTGACGGACATCAGCTTAATGCCAAAATCATCCTAACTAGATGTTCTAAGGCTGAAAGAGTATTAACTTTGTTTCAAAGTCACTCTAAAATAATGGCTTAATCAGACTATCACGTCTTTTAATCAGATATGGTATCTTGCACTACGTAAAATCTGTGGCCCTTTGAGGGGTGTGGGGTTTGGGCATAGTGGGGCTGATGATAGCCACTGACGAGTAAAAAGGAAGGTTTGAACAGACACTTAGTTGCTGTCCGTTCATCTCCATCCAACACAATATTAAATTGACAGTACATTCCCTGGAATCACTTAATCCTCATTGTGAACAGGATCGTTATATATTTAAATTTCATTCTTAGGGCCAGTTGTTCCACTCGGAAATCAGCACACTCTTTCCGTGGGAGAGGACAATGTTATTAATTATTTTTTAATAAGCTAATTGATCAATTATCATTAAGTGATGATAGACCAAAATATTGATTGGTATTCTGTTCAAGGTTTAGTCCAATGCATTAATTCAATGCTTTCATCGAGTGTCATAAATTGTAAGCATGTTTATTAATATTTTGCAGCATTTGTTGAGCGATTTGTAACATACAGAAACAAGCAATAAAGGGTGGTATGGACGGGTTGATTTTAATATAACAAAATATTCCTATATTCTTTTATCTGTGGGTGCATTTGGCAAAAAATGTACCTAATAATTCAGACATCACAGAATTTTCACTCTACTAAACTTTCACCTTTTTGTTACTTTCTGGAAAGGCATTTATCCTGCATTTTGATTTTTGTCATTATCCGTCACCTTCATTATTATTATTATTATTATTATTATTATTATTATTATTATTATTATTATTATTATTATTATTATTATATACTCCTCTCAGCATTCTATGGTACACTGGTGAAGGTCAGCTAGACCACTTATTATTATTATTATTATTATTATTATTATTATTATTATTATTATTATTATTATTATTATTCAAAGTCTTTTCTGAGGTAATCCCATTGCTACCTCCTATATTGGGCCTATGCCAAGATATTGGGTTGTTTTTGTGAGATGTGTATATCTGTATATGTTTTAGGGGATTGTGCTTGTGTTAAGAAATTTCCTTATTGTATTTAAAATGACTGCTTTCTGTATTTTTATGTTGTATTAGTTTATATTTAAAGTCTTGTGCAAGTTTATGTGGTATGACACCAGTCAGTGCTGGAGACAAAAATGGTCACAATGATTATTTTATCACTAGTGTGTGTATTGTATGACAATATCAATAATATATGTAGTTTAATTCTCTTTCTCTACCAGTGTTATATTTGGTCTGTTACAGCAGAGAGATTTGTCTGTCAGTATACTCCTAATATAATTTAAGTACATATGATTATTGGGTTGTTATATGTGTCTACTAGTTTGTGTTGTGATTCCAGTTCTTGAAGTGTAATGCTTGCCATTTAATTGTGGCTGTGCATCTGTAGTCTTCCATCTGTCAGTGGTTTACAACCTGATATAACATGTTGGATTGTTTTTTGTTCCTTGTGTCAGTATGTGCATGTATACTGTGTGTAATGTTAGCATCCTTAATACCATATTCTGTATGACCATAATTTCTGTATTTCATCATCATCATCATCATCATCATCATCATCATCATCATCATCATCATCATCATCTTCTTCGTATTATTATTATTATTATTATTATTATTATTATTATTATTATTATTATTATTATTATTATTATTCATTTAATAGTACATTTTATTTTAGGGATCTGAACATTTGGATTTTTGTAAGCGTTTTGCTTTCATCCATGTCAATCAACATCTTTAATTTCCCAGATTTGATGTTAATATATGGAAGTTAAATTGCACTTTGCTGTTTTCGCACGTATCCTTTTCAGCAAAAATGCCGTTACATAAATGTATGGGGCAATCGTATTTTCAAGTGTCTCTTGAGTTTACAGAGCGTCAAGGAAGAAGAGGCGGAGCTTTGTTTCGTGCTACATTGCCACATTCACACTGGCCTGTGTTCTTTTAGTTAAGATATCTGAAGTTGCGCACAATGCCCATACCTTTGAGTAGAGAAGATGCTGTATTTATTGCTTTGCCTTTGGACAGTCATTAAAAGTACATTTTTATTAATGATCCATTCAATTCAATTCAATTTATTTATTTTCTCAATATATGTTACTGTTTTGCCAAGAGGTGTCATTTTAACATTTTATTTCTGTTTTATTTTTCTTTTAATGCCAGGTGGGACATTTCTAACAGTATCTCAGTCACCTTTGTTCGTAATCCAGCAGAGTGGCACTTCTGTCCGACTAAGCTGCAATGCGGAGGGCACTGCTAACCCTTACATGTACTGGTATAAACAAAACAAAAGTAAAAACCTTAACATGATGGTCTTGTCAGTTGCTCCTGGTTCCGTCACAGATGTTTCAGATAATCGATTCAAGTTCAACAGAACAGACGCTAAAACGTTTAACCTGGAAATTGAGAGTCTTCCACGGGACGTGAGCGGAGTTTACTTCTGCGCGTCAAGTGTTCACAGCGAATGAAAAAGGCAGGGCTCCCTTTCAAAAACCTGATGTGAAGCTATCGGAAGCTTGAAAACGTGGCACAACAATGTATACTTCAAGAACCCTACTATAGTGTTTAGATTGCTTTCATATAGTGCATATACGGTTGTATTCAATTAGCGGCAAAATATCCAGATTTTATTAAGAATTATCATTCTTCAAAAATAGATCATTATAATTTATTATTTCGTATTATTCATTTTAAAAAATCAGAAAGGTTCTTAAATTTTAATCACTTATCTCAACATTTCAATGTTCATATTGTAAAACGGACTTTTATGCTGCTTTAACTCACAATGACTCATGCTTCAGATTAGTTTACGTTTTTGATTAAATTTAGTGTATTAATCAATCAATTAATCAATCAATCACTCAATCAATCAATCAATCTCATTACATGTTTATGTTGTCATATGTTTAACGTATTTTGTGATTGAATAAACAAATGAAAGAATTAATCACATAGATACTCTTTAAAAAAATACTATATGTGTATACAATATATTTATTTTGAAACTATATACTGGGTAGAGAAATTGATAAAGACTTGAGGTCTCAAAGGGTGTCTCCTTTAATGTCCAAATTGTAAAAATTGAAAGTAACAAATACAGTAACTAGGTATATAGTCAACATGTCGTTGTTGCTCTCCAGGCTTAAAGAGAATAAAAAAAACACTTCCAGGTCTGGTCATCTGTGAAACTGATCCATGAGTGAACTCGTAATTCCAGTGGCAACGTGGTTTAAATACTGTCAGATTCAAAGCAGCAGGGTTTGTGGAGACAAGGCCGAAGTAATATCATTTCTCTGTATATATAGTTCTTCTCCACTCTAAGAACATGGATAGAAAAGAAGTTAGTGGCTGTGTTACAGCCGCAGTCTTAGGTGCTTCCATTTACTAGAATCACTGAAACACTTCCGATGCCCATGTGTCTTATAATACATTGTCACACTTGGGTCACAGAGTTGCACAAGAGACAGGAAGATAATAATAATAACGTCATTGTTGATCAGGCGTGGACACTCTCTAGACTTTATTCAAAATAGGAGTTTTCTTCAACACACAATATACTCTAGCTTCCACCTTCAGATTAAAAGAACACAAAGTCCTCTTTGCCGAGCTGGTTGAGCTGGGACTGACGTAGTCCTAGAGGAGAGAGGACAGAAGAGTGAGCAATTGGGCTTCTTCTTCTTCTTCTTCTTCTTCTTCTTCTTCTTCTTCTTCTTCTGTCCAACGTAAATGGTGCATTACCGCCACCTATTGAGCTGGTGTGTGGAGCAGAGACTCAGGAAGCACAGACTATGAGGTTTGTGGAGGGGGATGGGGGGATTTGAAAAAGAAAACAAAAACTCAAAACGTATCAAAATGTCCAATATTTTTTAAAAATTCAAAAAAGAATTTTGAGACACTAAATTGTCAGTACTGTCCGAATATACTTTATTTTGTATTGGTCTTTTAAATGTTGTAAACATCGTGCACGTTACGCGGTAAGCCTGCAAACCTGCAGTTGATCCTGCAGAGAGCCAGTTAAGAGTGTTCTTGTTTCCCATTGAAATACTGTTTAAGAAAGAGTTTGTCAAAGAGCAGCTGTGCTTTGTTGTCATTTGTTAACTGTTTAACAGAGAGCCACCGTGCAGCTAACAGTGTCAGCGTGCAGCTGCCGGTGTTATGTGAAAGAATGAGCAGCAAACCAGCTACCGAACTGTCTTTGTGAGACTGCCTTGGCTGCATCACTTGTCACAATATAAATATACTAGCCACAGTGCCTGTCAAATGCAGTTAATAAAACAATTTCAAAAATATTTGATGTCTCCTATTTGTACCCTCAGCATTCCTCCCATTCCTTTCCTCAGTATACTCTTGTGTCTGATCCTCTCTGGACTGTCACTTTCTTTCTTGATCACACTTATTTAACCCCTGTTTCTCAGATTCTATTTGGAGGTGCCCTGCTCACCTCCTGTCTGCTTTTATACTTCCTATATTTGAAGCGACTGTCAGCGTACCTTCTATGCCTTTACTCCTTCTTGCGTGTCTCACAATTTCGTTTCCTCTTTCAACTGCATCACCAAAGTCAAACTGGCTATTCACATTGACTGGCAAGTCATAGAGACCAGATTGCTCAGAATATTCACATAACATGTACGTAGACCTTAGTGTTTAAGTATAATGTCACTTCATGTATGCCACATGTAAAACCTTTCATGTCCATTTTCAAAAACTTTTAATACAGGATAATGTGATATCACCTTTCTTTTTTTTTTACCAAACTGTAATTAATTCACTTTCTATTCATTAATTTTTTACCTGTGAATGATGGAAATAAAAATGTAATCTTGCTTAAAATATTAAAGAAATGTTTAGAATTCCAAGAGCAAAACTTAAAAGAAGTGGTGAGGCGGCCTTCTGCTGTTATGCACCTGAAATCTGGAATAGCCTGCCAGTAGGAGTTCGCCAGGCTAATACAGTGGAGCACTTTAAAAAACTGCTGAAAACACATTACTTTAAAATGGCCTTCTCATAACTTCACTGTAATTTAATCCTGATACTCTGTATATCCAATTCATTATAATAACTTTTCATGGTGGCTCTAAAATCTGTACTAACCCCTACTCTCTCTTCTGTTTCCTTTTCCGGTGTCCTTTTGGTGTTGGCTTGTGCCACCACCATTAACTCAAAGCACCATGATGTTCCAAAAATGATGGATGGATTAAAAGCCAGAAGTCTGTATGACCATCAGCATCAAGTGACTCCGTGAGAACCCTAACTACAAAGAGGACTATTTCATTTATGTTAGGTAGAATGCCCAGAGGGGACTGGGTGGTCTCATGGCCTGGAACCCCTGCAGATTTTATTTTTTTCTCCAGCTTTCTGGAGTTTTTTTTTGTTTTGTTTTTTCTGTCCACCCTGGCCATCGGACCTTACTCCTTTTCTATGTTAACTAATGTTGCCTTATTATAATTTCATATTTTGTCTTTTAGTTTTCTTTTCTTCATTATGTAAAGCACTTTGAGCTACTTTTTGTATGAAAATATGCTATATAAATAAATGTTGTTGTTGTTGTCATCTTTAACTTTATGCCTTTCTTCTGCTCACTTAACTATTCATAGACATTTTAGGACGGGTGTCCAGACTTTTGCATCCCTATTTGCACATGTTACTAATGTCACTTTTGATTGTATAATACTGCTGATGTAAATAAAAACAGAGTTTTGATGAATGAAGTTGATATTCAAAGTTCTTTCTCCCTCTCTCTTAATGTTTCTCTCTTTCACCATTAATATCTCTTGACTTCTGGTTGGACATTGTTTTCTCTGCTTGAGAACCCATGCCAAATATATTTTAAATTTTGACCTTTTGCTCTAGTAAAAATCTTCTATTTTGCAGATTCACTTAAAGATTAATTTTTAGATTCTCTAATGGGTCAGAAGAGGCATCCTATGAAAAAGAAGGTAGTGTCCTCAGCACTGAATTACTCTACGAGCATTGATTTGTTTTCATGGGGTCTGCTCACATTTGAAGAGCTCTGTCCACTGCCTTTCAAGGACTGTGAGCCACCCTTCAGCCAGAAAAAGTTACAGTCCACTATTCATGTCTTTAAAACTTAGATAAAATTGAAGTAAATAAGAAGAGCTACAGGTGGCTGTTCCAGTCTTAATATTGTTGTCTTGAAACAAGGAGACCAGGGTTCACATCCCAGGCATTTCCTGTGTGGAGTTTGTATGTATGTGTGCTTTTCCTTTTATAGTCCAAAGACATGCAGGTTAAGTGAATTGATTTTGCTATTTTCGTGTTCATGTATGAGTGTGTTCACACATTGATGGACTGTTTACTCTTTATTGGGGCAGCTCCTGTATTGTATTTGATGCTTGCTGGGATAGTCTCCAGCTTTCCCACAACCCTGCTCAGTGTAAGTAAGTTTGAAAATGGATGGATGGATGGATGGATGGATGAATGGATGGATGGATGGATGGATGGATGGATGGATGGATGGATGGATGGATGGATGGATGGATGCAGAGCAGCACAGAGGACAGTGCTGTGATTTGCCATATCCAGGGACCTATATTCATTTCCCAACATGGTCACTGCCTGTTTGAGTTTGCCCAATCCAGAACTGGAGCCTGCTTTATTGTAAATGCCACTGTCCAGTGAGACCCTAGATCTAAATAAGAACTGGAAAAAGTACATATCAAATTTCTTTTGAAATCATTTCACACTTTCTATTTTTTTAGAAAGTTGGGTGGATTATATAGCATGTGCCCTTAGTATTATTTTTGAACCAGGGCCTTTGGAACCAGAAGAAAAGGGCTTTTAAAGGCAGTGATCAGCATGAGCTCAAGCGCGTGCAGAAGGAACTCCGAGTCCAGCTCAGGGTGGCGAAGGAGCAGTACAGGAGAAAGCTGGAGCAAAAGTTGCAGAATAACAGCATGAAGAAAGTGTGGGATGGGATGAAGATCATCACTGGCTGCAGCTCGAAGCGGGGTGCCACCATTGAGAGAGATGTAGAGAGACCAGATGAACAACTTCTTTAACATGTTTGACCACCATAACCCACTCTCACCTCGGAGTACTGCACCCTCCACCCATCCTTCTGCTCATACCAGCATAGGAGAGAGTCTACCCCAACCCACAATCACAGCAGCCCAGGTAAGCAGAGAGCTGAGGAGACTTTGTGCCAGCATAGCAGTGGTCCAGATGGAGTATCGCCACGACTGCTGAAGGCCTGTGCATTGGAGCTGGGGAGTCCTCTACAGCGCATCTTCAACCTGAGCCTGGAACAGGGGAGAGTCCCAAGGCTTTGGAAAACATCTTGCATCACCCCAGTCCCAAGATATCACATCCTAGTGAGCTGAATGACTTCTGGCCTGTCGCTCTTACGTCACATGTGATGAAAACCATGGAGCGGCTGCTACTTCACCACCTGAGGCCACAGGTCCATCATGCCCTCGACCCTCTGCAGTTCGCATACCAGGAGAAGGTGGGAGCAGAGGATGCCATCATCTACATGCTACACCAATCCCTCTCCCACTTGGACAGAGGCAGTGGTGCAATAAGAATTATGTTTCTGGACTTCTCTAGAGCCTTCAACACCATCCAACCTCTGCTCCTTAGGGACAAGCTGACAGGGATGGGAGTAGATTCATACCTGGTAGCATGGACCGTGGACTATCTTAAAGACAGACCTCAGTATGTGCGTCTCGGGAACTGCAGGTCTGACATTGTGGTCAGCAATACAGGAGCGCCGCAGGGGACTGTACATTCTCTGGTCCTGTTCAGCCTATATACATCAGACTTCCAAAACAACTCAGAGTCCTACCACATGCAAAAGTTCGCTGACGACACTGCTATCGTGGGCTGCATTAGGAGTGGGCAGGAGGAGGAGTATAGGGACCTAATCAAGGACTTTGTTAAATAGTGCCACTCAAACCACCAACACCTGAACACCAGCAAAACAAGGAGCTGGTGGTGGATTTTAGGAGGCCCAGACCCCTCATGGACCCCGTGATCATCAGAGGTGACTGTGTGCAGACCTATAAACACCTGGGAGTGCAGCTGGATTATAAATTGGACTGCACTGCCAATGCTGATGCTCTGTGTAAGAAAGGACAGAGCCAGCTATACTTCCTTATAAGGCTGGCGTCCTTCAACATATGCAATAAGATGCTGCAGATGTTCTATCAGACGGTTGTGGCAAGCGCCCTCTTCTACGTGGTGGTGTGCTTGGGAGGCAGCATAAAGAAGAGGGATGCCTCACGCCTAGACAAACTGGTGTGGAAGGCAGGCTCTATTGTAGGCACGGAGCTGGACAGTTTGAAATCTGTGGCAAAGCGACGGGCACTGAGCAGGCTCCTGTCAATAATGGAGAATCCACTGCATCCACTAAACAGTGTCATCTCCAGACAGAGGAGCAGCTTCAGTGACAGACTGCTGTCACTTTCCTGCTCCACTGACAGACTGAGGAGATCTATCTATCTATCTATCTATCTATCTATCTATCTATCTATCTATCTATCTATCTATCTATCTATCTATCTATCTATCTATCTATCTATCTATCTATCTATCTATCTATCTATCTATTAAGCAGCTAGCATATCAATTTTACACTATTTGACTTTTGCACGGCAAAGAATTTTTTTCTTAATTTTTTTTTACTTTCATCTTATCTGAAAACCACAAATATTTTTTTTCCTCAGCTCCTCCAAACATCATGTTTCATGTTACCCATTTCCAAAATATCATGAAGCAGAGTAGCAAAAATCATGATTACACTTTTTTCATTGAACAGAAGAAAAAGAATGATTGTCTCTAGAGCAGGTTCTAGACTTTTTAGGACAGACAGACAGACAGACAGACAGACAGACAGACAGATAGATAGATAGATAGATAGATAGATAGATAGATAGATAGATAGATAGATAGATAGATAGATAGATAGATAGATAGATAGATAGATAGATAGATAGATAGATAGATGACCAGCTGTGCTGCAAAGGGGAGTCATATCTGTATGAACCCAGACCTTTTAAAATTTAAGCCGGACCTTGGAAGTAACTATGATGGGTTACCTGGAAATGATGTTGGCCTGATCTGTCCTGGAGGCAAAAAGGGAGAAGGTGTGAATAGCATCCTCTCAAGCTCAGGAGTGGTGTTGTCTATGTGTTAAATAGTGTACAGTAATTAGAAAAATGCATGTGTCAGAACAGTGCTCTAATCCTGGCCACTGATTTACAATGTTGAGCCAACTTGAGATCCTTAATGTTTACTGAAATGCATTATCAAACCTGCATAATCCATCCTGTTTAAATTAAGCATTCAATATTGCTCTTGTACTATTTTAGGTTTGTGCTACATAAGTGTATTGAAGCCTAATACATTATCTTAAAAAACTGCAGAAGAGAGATGGAAGAAAGGATCAGCCTTATGTCTGAGGCTGGTCTAGATTACAATATTTTTATGAGCACCAATATTTAAAAAATAATTATTTGGATTTATTGTTCAATAATTTAGCTCTATTCTCTAAGCTGGATTTGAATCAATTGCTGCATAATGGAACATCTGTTCACCACTCAATAGTAAAATAATACATACCTTGTGCATAGTTGTAATTCATGTTCAAATTCAAATGTTTCTCATATGTGCAAATTGCTGTAAAATTTGTATGGAAACATAAATTTTCACTCAGTTATAGTAGAAATCCAATTAAAGTAGAAGTTACATGTAAAAACACCAGAAGCCACATTGAGCCCATAGGACTGAATTGTAAGCCATTTCTGCTATGCACCTGATGCTGCCAGAATAGGCTCTGGCCCTATCTGAATAAAATTGGATTAAGGAAGTTAAAAATGCTATATCACTTCTTTAAACTTTACAACATCTTCAGACTAGTAACTGTTCCCCAGATTCCATTTTGTTAGACATCGTATAAATTTACTCTTCTTTTTCTTTCTATTGCTCCCGTTAGAGGTTGCATCAGCAGATTGTATTTTTCTTCCTGTCTTCTGCATCTTGATCTGTTACATCCATCACCTGCATGTCCTCTCTCACCACATCCATAAACCTTCTCTTAGGTCTTCCTTTTTTCTTCTTGCCTGGCAGCTCTATCCTTAGCATCCTTTTCCCAATATACCCAGCATCTCTCCATTCCACATGTCCAAACCAATGCAATCTCGCCTCTCTGACTTTGTCTCCTGAGCAGACCCTCTAATGCAATCATTTCTAATCCTGTCCATTCTCATCGCACTCAAGGCAAATCTTAACATCTTTAACTCTTCCACCTCCAGCTCTGTCTTCTGTTGTTCGGTTCATGCCACCATCGCCATCACATATAACATAGCTGGTCTCATTACTGTCCTATAGACCTTTTCTTTTACCCTTGCTGGTACTTGTCTATCACAAATCACTCCTGACACTCTTCTCCACCCATTCTACCCTGCCTGCACTCTCTTTTTCACCTCTCTTCCACAATCCCTTTTAATCTGTACTGTTGATCCCAAGTATTTAAACTCATCCACCTTCATCAACTCTGCTTCCTGCATCCTTACCATTTCACTGACCTCCCTCTCATTTACACACATGTCTTGTTCCTGCTGACTTTCATTCCTCTCCTCTTTACAGCATATCTCCACCTCTCCAGGGTCTTCTCAACCTGCTCCCTACTCTCACTACAGATCATAATGTCATCAGCAAGCATCATAGTCCACAGGGATTCCTGTCTAATCTCGTCTGTCAAACTGTCCATCACCATTGCAAATTAGAAATGTCTCAAAGCTGAACCCTGATGTAATCCCACCTCAATGTTAAATGTATTCATCACTCCAACTGCAAATCTCACCACTGTCACACTTTCCTCATACAGTATATATCCTGTACAACTCAGCATACTTCTCTGCCACTCCCAAGTTCCTTATACAATACCACCACAACTCCTCTCGAGGCACCCTGTGATATGCTTTCTCTAGGTCCACAAAGACGCAATGCAACTCCATCTGACTTTCTCTTTACTTTACGAGTTGGACAAGGGTGCAGGTACCGGTCCAGTCTGGAGGAAGAATGTCTAAGAGTTTAGATCTCTTGCACATCCACCAAACATCAGCTCGTGCAGTAATTTGAGAGGTGAACCAAGCGATGGAAATGTTGGCGGGCAAGGTGAAGTTGAGGGCGTCATCTGAGGAAACATTATGTGTAACTGAACAATAAGGAATCGGCGGAGCACCCAGTGAAATGGCAGTTTTGTTAGGTGAAACGCGCAGGAAACAAGTATAATTTCCGAGATAGGGCCTGAACATCGGGGGAGTTATTGGGGGCACTGGGGGAAAGAGGGTGTGTAAAGTACTACACTCAGTATCTGTAGGGGAGGACGTGGTGAATAAGTAAAGAAGACAAGGGAAACCTACGGGATCAGAAAGGTTAGTTAAAGGGAATGGAGTAGTGCCAAGATGAGGACGGGCAGTGGCACATGCATAACAATCGGACTGGTTTACCTGACGTGCTGAATAGAGGATCCATTGCAACCAGCGATTTTGATCGCCATGCCCGGTTTCCAGAAAGAAAGTGTGAGAAAGGGTGGTGATATTTAAGTAAGAAATATGTTGCACAGGATTGTCTGAGTCAGTGGTATTGGAAACTGGTGGGGAAGTGATATTAAAAATCGAGGCGCTAGAGGAGATGTTTAGAGGGGGTAACTATCAGGTTAAATTTCCCTAGTGGATCTTTTCCAGAAACATAAGCCCCTAAAACATATGTACCCGTGTCATGTATGGAAGGGTCCTTAAGCGTGATAATAAGGGGGTTACATTCCCCTGGTTCGCAGGCTGAATTTGCATGTCCCTTAATGATGGAAAAACGGTTTTTTAAATCATATTCCTTAGCCTTATAGGGTGTGTATCCCCAATCATGGGGGCCAGTGTTAGAGAACACCAAGCCCCAGCTTTTGCACCAGTCTTCCGCATTTGTTGGACTTGAAACACAGACATACTTATCTGACCAAACCCAATCGGTCTGTCGACCGTCACCACAGTCCACAATATAACAAAAGTCCACCCTTACAGTAGCAGTGATGCCAGTGGTGAGTGAAATGTTCGGATATTTTTCATTGTTAGCTAGTTTGATTTGATATAGGAGGCTATCACCCCCCGTGCTCCGTTGTCCCCCAGAAAAGGTAACGAAGCACAGAACGGAAATCAGCTTCAGGATCGCCATGGTTTGCAATGCGACGCGTGGATCCAGGCAGGAAGTCCCTCAACTTTCACAGCGTGAGGAGTAGACAGTAGGACTTGGAATGGACCTGTCCACCTAGGTTGGTGCCAATGTTTCCTCCGAGTATCGCGGACCAGAATCCAGGTACCCAATGGAATAGGGGAATCTTTAACAGGTGGGCTGTCTCTCCAGGCCTGCTGCACTTGTTGATGAACCTCTTTTAGGGCGGTTCTAAGACCTGTAAGACTAGAAAGAAGATCATTGTCCACAGTATGTAAGTTCACGTTTCCCACAACCATACCAATGGGCATGGGCCGACCGGTAAGAATTTCAAACGGCGAGAGTCCCAATTGTCGATGTGTCCGACCCCTTAATCCCATCAAAGCTAAGGGAAGGGCATCCGGCCAAGCCAGATTAGTTTGTTCGCAAATTTTGGCTAATTTTAATTTTAGGGTGCCGTTGCACCGTTCGACTATGCCTCCACTTTGTGGATGATATTTACAATAGTGGTGCACATTAATTTGGAGCCAGGTGGTTAATTCATTTATGACCGTATTAACGAAATGAGTCCCATTGTCAGTTTGTAATTTCTGTGGTATGCCCCATCTTGGAATGATTTCTTTGACCAAAGCTTTTGCTACTGTTTTAGCATCGTTATGTTTTGAAGGGAAAGCCTCTACCCACCGGGAGAACACATCAACAATGACCAGACAGTATCGGTAGCCCCTTGATGGAGTTAACTCAATGAAATCCATTTGCAAATGTTCAAATGGCCCCATTGGGTTAGGGGTGACGGCGGGACTTACCTGTGTGCCTTTTCCCACATTGAATTTCTGACACAAGGCACATCGTTTACAAAACTGATCTGCAAAATTCGAGAAACCAGTTACTTCCCAGGTTTTTTCTATGTCCTGTATCATGGCGTCCCGTCCTGCATGATCCAGACCATGAGCTATTTTAGCCATTCCTTGGAAAGAAGCTTTAGGGAGGAAAGGTTTGTTAGTTTGTTTGTGGGTCCAAACACCTTCTTGAAGAGACCCTGCTTTGCTCCATTGTCTTTTTTCTGTGTTAGTGGCGGCACTCTGCAAAGAAATAACCAAGTTATCCACGCTCAGGTCCTGACTTTGCTGAAATATAGAAATCGGAGTTACTGTGTGCGGTGTCTTTTGCATAATAGTCAGCCAATTCGTTCCCTTTACTGACAGGATCCTGTTTACCAGTGTGTGCCTGGCATTTTACAATAGCCAATTTTGAGGGTTTGGTTATGGCATCCAGCAACGCCTCAATCAATGCCTGATGTTGTATTGGTTTGCCAGTACTGGTCTTAAAACCTCGTAGTTTCCAAAGAGCCCCATGATCATGACACACCCCAAAAGCATCTGGAATCTGTGTAAACAGTAATTTCCTTGCCTTCGGATAATTGACAGGCTCGGGTTAATGCTATGAGTTCAGCTGCTTGTGCACTTAAATTTGATGGGAGTCGCTTTGCTTCCAATAGGCGGTCCCCTTGGACCACCGCATAACTGGTGGATGGAGCTCCATTTTCCAGTCTTAGTGAACAGCCGTCCGCAAAGAGTGTTTCACCGGAATTCAGAGGTGTTTCCTGTAAGTCTAGACGCGGTTTACTTATTCGAGTTATTTCTTCCTGACAGTTATGAGGCTCTCCTTCCCCCTCAGTTGGTAATAACGTGGCCGGATTGAGGGTGGAGCACCTTTCTATAGTAACGTTAGAAAGGGTACATAGTACATTTTGATAATGTATTACCCTAGCGGCGGTTAAATGTGAGGTTTTTGCCTGTATTAAAATGGAATGTACGGCATGTGGTACTTTTACTGTCAGTGGACTCATGAGTACTATATCGGTGCTGGCTAGAACGGCTTCAGTTGTTGCAGCCACTGCTCT
The DNA here is from genome assembly GCF_900747795.2 of Erpetoichthys calabaricus. NCBI lineage: Eukaryota > Metazoa > Chordata > Cladistia > Polypteriformes > Polypteridae > Erpetoichthys > Erpetoichthys calabaricus. The sequence continues at coordinate 286,062,583 of NC_041396.2, read as the reverse complement.
TAGACAAGGGGGTAGGGCAGTTGCTACCGGGTCTAACTTTTTTGAGAAATAGGCTACTGGCCTTTGTTTATCCCCGTGTAGTTGTGTTAGAACTGCATTCATATATCCCCCCTTTTCGTCCACAAACAGAGTGAATGGACGAGAATAATCAGGCAATCCAAGAGCAGGGGCAGAAAGAAGAGACGCCTTTAAATCAGTGAAGGAGCGTTCAGCATCCGGAGTCCAGGTTACCCGGCCTGTCAAAGGCAGGTCAGGGGTATTAGCCAATGTCTGTAGTGGTTGAGCCCTTTCTGTGAAATTTAAAATCCATTGCCGGCAATAGCCTAGAATGCCTAGGACAGACATGACTTGTTGTTTTGTGACGGGCCGAGGAAGATTTTGAATAGTGGTCACACGATCGGAGGAAAGAGCTCTCGTACCGTTGGTAATGGTGTGGCCTAAATATTTCACGGATGTGCGAACCAATTGCAACTAAGCTTATTGCTACTCACTTTATGCTGCATTGTCCCTTTAGTCAGACATCTGGTTACCCGTCTTTTTTCTAACACCATGGCAAAAGCTTTCCTATTACATGAGGAACGTACTCTTTTCTTTGAAGCCGAAACCGCCTCTTTTTAAGCCTAGATTCTTTTTTCTGCTCAAAAGGGTCGAGTGTTGAATAAGAATAAAGAAAACCTTCCATTTTGTATTTTGAGTAGGGCACAGCAAAAATCTAAAAGTGTGTACGTGACATTTAGCATGCACAACAGTTGTTTATTTGTGTGAGCAGTTCAAAAGAATCTGACCTCGCCAGAAAGCTGCCTTTATCAGAAATGTATTTTTATAACAGAAAGCTACCTTTACCAGCAATGTATTTTTATAAACTGTTCTTCCTTTTTTACGAATAAGCTAATCTATGTACTCATCTGTAATCGCCGTCTATTTTAAGCCCTAAAAGGCTCATGCATTAATCTGCCTTTATACGAACTTGTGAAGTTTGCACAGAATCAGCTGATATAAAAGAGCTGAACTCTTTCCTGTCAGCGCGCATGCTACTGACACTCCAGTCTAGGTATGCAAGAATAAAAGAAAGCTTATGAACATTTCTTCTGGTGTGAGACTCTGACTCCTTCCATTTTACGGGTCAACAATTCTTTCTTCCACACTTCTCCATCAACACCCTCAGAGCAAACATCACATCTGTGGTGCTCTTTCCTGGAATGAAACCATACTGCTGCTCACTAATCATCACCTCCCTTCTTAAACTAGCTTCTACTACTCTTTCCCATAACATTATGCTGTGTCTCAACAAGTTTATCCCCCTGTAGTTACTACAGATCAGCACATCTCCCTTATTCTTAAAAATCGGCACCAGTACACTTCTTCTCCACACCTCAGGCATCCTTTCACTTACCAAGATTCCATTAAACAATTTAGTTAAAAACTCCACTGCCATTACTCCTAAACACCTCCTTGCTTCAACAGGTATGTCATCTGGAAAAGCTGCCTTTTCACTCTTCACCCTCTTCATAGCTGTCCTTACTTCCTCCTTGCTAATGCATTTCACTTCCTGATTCACTATCTCCACTTCATCCAACCTTATCTCTGTCCCATTCTCTTCATTCATCAGCTTCTCAAAGTACTATTTCCATCTGCTCTACACACTCTCCTTGCTTGTGAGTATGTTTCCATCTTTATCCTTTATCACCCTAACTTGCTGCACATCTTTCTCAGCTCGGTCCCACTGTGTAGTCAATCAGTACAGGTCCTTTTCTCCCTCCTTAGTGTCCAATGTCTCATACAACTCATCATACACCTTTTCTTTAGCCTTCGCCACCTCTCTCTTTACCTTGCGCCTTATCTCTTTGTACTCTTGTCTACTTTCTGCATCTCTTTGACTATCGCACTTCTTCTTTACCAATGTCTTCCTCTGTATACTCTCCTGCACTTCCGCATTCCACCACCAGATTTAATTTTGCTCCTTCCTCTGTCCAAATGTCAGGTCAAGCAACCTTTTTGCTGTCACCATTACTACTTGTATTGTAATTGCCCAGCAATCTGGCAACTCTTCACTGCAACCTAGTGTCTGTCTTACCACCTCCCTGAACTCAAACTTGTAGTCTTCCTTTTTCAACTTCCACCATTTGATCCTTGGATCTGCTGTCACTCTGTTTTTCTTCTTGACCTCCAACATCATCCTGCAGACCACCATCATATGCTGCCTAATTACATTACTACACTTTTCCCTGCCACCATTTTGCAGTCTTCAGCCTCCTTCATATTGACCCTCCTGCATAGGATATCATCTTCCTCCACACTTGTACATCACTCTATGTTCCTCCCTCTTTGTAAACAACGTATTCACCACAACCATGTCAATCCTTTTCACAAAATCCACTATCATCTAACCTTCTTCATTCCTCTCGTTGACACCAAGCCTACCAATAACCTCGGCATCCCCTCTGTTCACTTCACCAACATTTCCTTTGAAATCTGCTCCAATCACCACTCTCTGTCTTACTGGTACACTATCCATCATTTCATCCAACTCATTCCAGAAATCTTCTTTCTCATCCATTGCATTCAAAACTTGGTGCATATGCACTAACAACATTCATTATTACACCTTCAATTTCTAACTTCATAATCCTCACTGTGTCTGACACTCTTTTCACTTCCAAAAAACTCTTGACATACTGTTCCTTCAGAACAGCCCCTACCCAATTTCTCCTTCCATCCACATCATGATGGAACAATTTGATTCCACCTCCGATCTACCTGGTCTTATTCATCTTCCATTTAATCTTTTAAGCGCACAATATATCAACTTGCCTTCTCTCCATCACATCAGCTAACTCTCTTTCCTTACCAGTCATACTGCCAAAATTCAAAGTTCCTACCCTCAGTTTCACTCTCTTTACCTTCCTCCCCTCCTCTTGCCTTCAGAGACGTCTCCCCACTCTTCTTCTCCTTCTTCGGCTAACACTAGCCCAATTTCCGCCAGCACCCTGTTGGCTAACAGTACTGGTGGCGGCCATTGTTAACTTCGGCCTTAACTGATCCAATATGGAAATCTGTATTGTTGTTCACATATTGATCTGGCAAAGGAAATCTGTATTGTTGTTCGCATATTGATCTGGAAAGTTTTAGACTGGATGCCCTTCCTGACGTAACCCTCCCCATTTATTCGGGCTTGGGACTGGCACAAAGAACACGGGTTTGTGCATTCTCTGTGGCTGGGTTACATCTTATAAATTTAGTACTGAACCAAAATCTAAATCTCTTAATAGTCTAAGGGTAAAGAACATAATTAGCCCAAGAGTTAAAATCAGTTATTCCAATTGGGGTACCAGTATTAGTAATTTAATTCAAATTAACACCAGTATAGAAAATTTTTTACATATTTTATTACTGCTTACTAAACATTCATTTTATTGGAAATAAAGCTGCCTTGTTAAATGATATTATATTAAATACAAAACATGATATGTGTTTTCTTAATGAAACCTGGTTTAATAAATCTGACACTATATTCCCTTAGCTGAGGCATCACCAAATGGCTATACATTCCTTTATAAATGAAGAGATACTGATCAAGTAGCTGGCCTTCGAATAACTCTGTGACAAAGTGCAGATTGCCTCTAATTTTTTAAGTTAATTTACACCCCTTCAGAATCTAATACAGTATTAGATATTAAAAGAGATTCCAGCACAATTATAGTACTCGTCTACAGACCACCTAGGCCATATTCAATGTTCATGACTCAATTTGGCAGCCTTTTATCTGATTTAGCCATACATTGTGATAATGCAGTGTTGATGGGGGGTTTTAATATATACACTGATGTGGAAACTGACACTTTCAGAAAATGTTTTACTTAATTGTTAAATTCACTATGGTTTTTCCAGATTGTCAGTTGGCTGACTCATAGTCATACCCACACATTAGATTTAATTATTACTTAGAAAGGTAAGACTCAAAATGTGAATATTGCATCATTAAATAAATTTATTTCTGATCATTACTTAATTACGTTTAACTTGGTTCTGCCCTTACCAGTACATTTTCAGTTTAAAATAAGGACAGTGTGACATTTAGAGTACAACTCAACATCAAAATTTGTAGATATTTTGAGAAACACAAGCATATATATATTTTTAAATTTTGGATTAACTAATTCCAAATTATAATGAGACTTTGAAAGATGCTTTGGATACAGTAGCTCCCATCAAAGCAAAAGGGATTAAAGAATTATTTTTTATTACATTTATACACATATAAAGATGGTAATAGCACCAAAATTTCAAACAGGTATGAACACAGGTTGAATCAAAAGTACAAAAAAACAAATTCAAATCAAACAACCTTTCCAAAACTGCTGTTGAACCCCTATTAAATGGGAGGGGTGATATTATCCGCTGGCCATATGGTAGTTATAAATCCCATCCCACAGTCATTATAGTGAAGCCGTTAAATCATTTTATGCATCTGAAGTATTCTTCCATTTGCTTAGGTAAACCAGGCTAGAGCTCCTTCTGCTGGCTCTTGGTGTGTATGCACTGCTGAGCCTTCAGTTACACCTAAAGGATCATGTCTTCATGGTAGCACATTAGCTGCCTGTAATATCTAAGTCATAACAGAGTCCCTACATCTATGACCATGTGACATCTAGAATGTGGTATTTCCTTATTTGTCTATTCTGAAAAAAATCAGGCAACCCTGGTAATGGATGGGTCACTGATTCTCTGACATCCTGGAAAAACAGAACATGATTCTGTCCAATCTGCTTTTGTCTCTCTCTTCCTCTCTCATGCTGGTATGCCCTGGCTCCCCAAACCTGAAACAACCAGATGCAGGGACAAGTTCACAAGCACACCAAAGGCTTCCTTACCATTTTCCACCTGCACAGCACAGCACAATAATGTACTAAGCACAATTAAACACTACTCATCTTTTCTTCCTCTTTCTGTCTTTCTATTCTTCTACCCCCACTCCTCCTCCAGCAGGGTTTGTCCATCTTCATCCTGACTCTGGTTCTCAGAGCAGTGGCCATTGGCTCCATTTATCCTGCTGCCTGGTCATGACCCTTGTGCCCCCAAAGGTGGCTATTGCAAACATATCTGAAAGATATTCTTCCACCTCGTGGCAGCCTGAGACTTGGCAAACTACTATTCTGGTTACTCAAGCATGATGGATGGGACTTTGCACAACCTGGGATGTCTTTATACTTTGTGAACCTAAAGAATAGATAGGCATCCTGCTTAGTATCAATGGGTACCCAGTCAGGATACCTTTATAGTGGTTGTTCCTATTGGATAGATGGGCATTCTGACCATCCTGAAAAATTCTTGCCTGGGCAGGACACTGTAATAATGAATTGATACAAGGGAACTATTTTTTAGGGTTATGTACACTAATAACACTGGGTGGGAGTATCCCTTTTACAGTTCTCACATGAACATGATGCCTTAATTTATTGAAAGTCAGACTGACTTAGAAGTGCTTCCTGGGTATGAGGCTGTGGCCCAAGAAGTGCTCAGGCATATTAAGGGGCCACTCTGCCTTACCAAGATAATTAGAGTCTGGTGTAGAGGAAGTACAAAACTCACCAGGAGTGGTGGGGAGATAACTAAATGTGATTGTACTTGGGTTATTTAATAGAGAAGTTTGTTTCAAGTTAGTGGTTCAAATAAATTTATTTATATATACCAGGGGGCATTGCCCCCTACTCACTTTGCTCACCCCCCAACCCCTCTCTCTGGGGGCGCACTTCACGCTCAGCACTTTGCATCTCTGCCACTCGTTTTGTGAAGAGGGAGGCTGAATGCACGCTAAGGAGATGCGGACGAATCAGCTGCTGGCTTGCAGCTGCTGCTATCGCACTGCGTGTTCTGCATGTCGTGCTGCGCGATGATCATGTAAAAGCCTGTACAGCAGCTGTCCTTTTGTCTCAATTCCTTGTCGTTAAAGTGGGCATGAGGTGCAAGCAAGTAGGGCATGAGGTAAGTAGGGCATGAGGTGCAAGCAAGTAGTCTCGCAGGACTTCAAGGTGTCTCCCCGAGATGATCACGTCTCGACCCAATATATATATATACAGGATATATATATATATAGGGCGGCACGGTGGCACAGTGGTAGCACTGCTGCCTCGCAGCAACGAAACCTGGGTTTGCTTCCCAGGTCCTCCCTGCGTGGAGTTTGCATGTTCTCCCTTTGTCTGCATGAGTTTCCTTTGGGTGATCCGGTTTCCTCCCACAGTCCAAAGACATGCAGATTAGGTGTCCTGCGGAAGGCTGAAGCCCTGCCCGGGATTTGTTCCTGCCTTGCGCCCAGTGCTGGCTGGGACTGGCTTCAGTGGACCCTCATGATCCTGTGTTAGGATATAGCGGGTTGGACAATGACTGACAGATCATATATACTCACACGTGTCTATTCACATGTGTACAATGTTTTATATGTTTGAATGTTGCACCTGTTGAAGCGCATGTTTTATGCTTAAAACTGCAAAAACATATTTATATATAAATAACTAAAAAAATTCTCTAACTTCCTGCCTTTGAGAATGTCTTTTGATCTAACATACTCATAACACCTGAGAAACACAGACACCTTAAGATAAAATGATCTGCTTAACGGTTTTTTCCACCTACCCACAAAGAACGCTTTCATTTTGTCTGTGGCGGAAGTGACTATTTTATCGAAGTGTTTCACCCTGTATTTTCTAAAGAAAAAAACAACAGCTATGTTTTTCTCAAAGCTATTGAAATTATGATTTTGTGTGCTACATGTCAAAATGAAGTAAGAAGTCACAAATTTAAATATTATGCAACAGAACACTGAAAAAGGCTAAACATCCAAACAATCATGTCTCTAACTTTATTTTTTCATTGTGGAAATATTTTTTACCTACTTGCATGTTTTCCATTTGGAAACAATAAGGTAAAGGTTATTGCCATGTTATATCTTTCTTGAGAAATATTTATCACTTTGTCTTGTTCACTTGGAAAAGCTAACCTATGTAGCCCATTCTCTTCTGCAAGCCGCAGAAATAGAGCTAATATATCTTAGCCTCTGTGCCCTTGTGAAATACAGAAGTTGCTGAAAAGAAAAAGATGTTTTACTTGCTCTTAACCAATTTCTTTGCAGTACACAAATAAGAGTTTTTTTTGCTAAAGATGGTGCAGAATTAGTTCTTGAAAAGAGAATGTTGAATTATATTGAATTTATTCTTTTTATGATGTAAATTTACTGTTGAAGAATGAGAATGCAATCTTTTTGATTTCTTCTGTGTCACAACACCATATATATATATATATATATATATATATATATATATATATATATATATATATATATATATATATATATGCCTGGAAGACATACTGATATCTATCTATCTATCTATCTATCTATCTATCTATCTATCTATCTATCTATCTATCTATCTATCTATCTATCTATCTATCTATCTATCTATCTATCTATCTATCTATCTATCTATCTATCTATCTATCTATCTATCTATCTCATTCAGTTCATTTGACTTTTTTGGTATTGTGGCAACCTGAAGCCTTTAACTGAGTGAATTTTTATTTGACAATGTTGTTATGTTTTCAGTTAACACCAATGCTTTTTGTCCGGTCTCTTGTTAAAACAGAGTAGGATATCTCTGTCGAAGGAGAAAACAATTTTGTCTTCTGTATCTTCTGACAGCATTCCTGATTTCCCATGAGGTTAAACCTTTCATCCGTAGACACATTTTCTAAACCTGTTTATTTGAAGTATGATCAACCAAACGGAGTGTTAAGTTGAGCCCAGTAATTTTACTTACTTAAATGTAATGTCCTCATTCGTTGTAAACATCTGGATTACATAAAGCCTATTTTTCTTAAGGTCAACAGAATCTGTGTAAGAAATGCCTTTTAAACTTAGAGGTAGATGGGTCCTCTCTACACAGCTTCTAGTATGATTGGGGCCTCAGTATTGTTCTAGCATTTTGATTAGTAACTCCCTTGGCTTATTTTGTAATATAGTTTGATACTTCATTTGGGTTCTTGTATATTTTTCAAATGGTGTTAGAGGATTGGAAGCATAATGTACAAATAAATCAACTATCAGTCATAACAAAAAATAATAGCATGATGCTCATTATTTAATGTTCTTTTTTGAATATGGATTTGGCAGACTCTTTAGAATATGCAAATGCTGAATTGCCACCTTATTGTGTACCCCTATTAAATCAGTTAAACTAACCTCATTTTTATTTGTCGATTCATTTTAAAACCTTCTTACCCATTTCAGTGCCATGTAGGACCAGGGTCTATTCTGACAGCACTGGGTCCATTGTAGAAACAAATACTGAAAAGGGGCACCAGATGTCCATCAAATTCTACATGGCCATTTTAGACTCAGCATTTATCTTAACACACCTTTGCGGGGAAGGTCCAAACAGATATGGTTAGTATGTGCAAAGTCCATAGAAATAGTGATTGGGTTAGAATATTAAGTCCACATTCAAGATACAAGACAAAAGTACTTACCTGTACAACAATGCACAGTGTTATTTTTTTATTTTGTTTTAATTTTAATTTTTTAAAGACATTGTTCTTTGTTTGTATTTACAGAAGTTCATTTTGCCCTAGTTTTTGTGTTTTTGAGTTAAGTTTGCACCTTCCATTTTATGTATTTCATGCTTAATAATTAAAAATGTTTCTTAACAAGTTTGAGGTAGAATGCATAATTTTGGAGGTAATAATAAAACACATGTTGTTTTTTGATGATTACTAAGGAGTAAGGACCTTCTTGTTAGGTTTGTGTTGGATGTCTACGGGTATCGCAGTGTTATGCCATATCACAAAAATGCAGAGTGTAAAGCCATTTGTAAATTGTCTATACCATGTTACAGAAATGTCCCACTTCCCCACCCACTTGCTTTTTTTCAAAAGAAACTTTAGTTGCCGAAGAGAAATTTGGATACATACTAAAGAGTATTCTCTTGAACACATCATTTAAAAGTTCATCTTGCATATTTTGTCATAATTTTCACTTTAAATTTGTCACCTTTTGTACAAGATAAACTTTCATGCATTATCCAAAATCTTAAGGGTACAATTTTATTTTCAATTCATCCATTCTTTTTCTGAAGCAATAAATGGATGTGCTTAACTAGTGATCAAAGTGATCAAAGCACATAGAAACTCTCCCTGGTTTAATGAAAACACTCGAGCTCTTAAATTAGTGTCGAAAACTGGAGCGCAGATGGAGAACAACAAAGCTACAGGTCTTTCAAATTGCATGGACAGAGAGTGTTAATAAATATAAAAAAGCCCTCTTTAAAGCTCGGTCAGAATATTATTCTACATTAATAGATAGCAATAATAAAAATCCTCAGGCACTGTTTAGAACAGTGGCTAAATTAACAAATGGAAATTCAGATCAACAGTGCAAAATACCAACAGACATTAGCAGTACAGACTTTATGAACTTCTTCAATGAGAAAATTAAAAATATATGATCCCAGATCTCTGCATCACAGTACAAACCAAATACTAGCTTAGCAGACCCTGTCTCACATTGCACTCAGCACTTTAGTAATTTTAATCCTGTAACTGAGCAGGAAGTCTTAAGTTTAATTTCTAAAATGAAGCCCACTACTTGTTCCCTAGATCCAGTGCCAACAAAACTAGTAAAAAGTGCAATGGATGTTCTTGCAGTGCCTATCCTAAACATTATCAATAGTTCATTATTGCATGGCACAGTACCTGATACACTAAAAGTGTCAGTCATTAAACCATTACTTAAAAAGTCAGACCTTGACCCACATATACTAAATAATTATAGGCCTATTTCAAATTTACCATTTCTCTTTAAAATACTAGAAAAAGTAGTCGCCAGTCAGCTTCAGACACACCTTACGCATTACTGTACAATTTATTTGAGAAATTCCAGTCTGGTTTTCGCACTGGTCATAGTACAGAAACGGCACTAACACGGGTTGTAAATGACATTCTGATATCCTCTGATGAAGGAAACTCATCTGTAATTATGTTGTTGCACTTAAGTGCAGCATTTGACAACATCGACCATTCTATTTTACTGCACAGGCTAGAAAATGATGTTGGGCTTACAGGCACCGTTCTCGCATGGTTTAGTTCTTACTTATCAAATCGATTCCAATATGTATAGAAATGTGCTGACAGTACTCCATCATTATACACAGAAGTTCAATATGGTGTCCCGCAGGGCTCAGTACTGGGACCTTTACTGTTTTCACTGTACATGCTTCCATGGGATCTCTCATTAGGAAACATAATGTTAATTTTCACTCGTATGCAGATGACACCCAGTTAAACCTTTCATTTAAATCAAATGAAGTTTCTCCAATGTTGTCTTTAATTAGTTGTGTTAGCGAATTAAAGTAGTGGATGAATGAGAACTACTTGTCTTTAAATACAGATAAAACAGAGATGTTAATTGTTGGAGGGAATGATGCTGATCACAATAATATTTTGTTCATCATTTAACTCAGTTGGAATCCCAGTCAATTTTACTGAATCAGCCCGCAATCTAGGAGTTATCTTTGACTCTAGCATGTCATTTAAAGCGCATATTACAAAGTTGTCCAAAACATGTTTCTTCCATCTTAAAAATGTTAGGAAATTAAGGCGCTTTTTAAATAAACAGGATTCTGAGAAACTAATTCATGCATTTATTTCTAGTAGGATTGACTACTGCAATGCGGTGCTCACTGGATGTTCAAACTGTTCTTTATACAGCCTCCTGTTAATCCAAAATGCTGCTGCAAGAATTATTACAAGAACAAGAAAATACGAACACATAACTCCAGTTCTTAAATCCTTACACTGGCTCCCGGTTAAGTTTAGGGCAGATTTCAAAATCCTTCTTTTAACATATAAAGCATTAAATGGTCGAGGTCCGGCTTACTTGTCTGAACTTAACATGAGTTACAAACCTGAGCGCACATTAAGATCTCAACATTCCGGTCTGCTTATGATTCCAAGGATTAATAAAATAACAGTGGGAGGTCGAGCTTTTAGTTACAGGGCCCCTAAACTGTGGAATGGTCTGCCTGCTACTATAAGAGATGCCCCTTCGGTCTCAGCTTTTAAATCACGGCTGAAGACTCACTACTTCAGTTTAGCATATCCTGACTAGAGCTGCTGATTAACTGTACAGACTGCATCTCTGTTGTTAGTCATTAGCACTTAAACATAAGTAACATGACAGTTATAATTGTATACTAACCCTCACTTATTCTGTTTTTCTTCTCGGTACTCAAATGTGGCACTTGGTGCCACGGCCCACCTGCCAAGTTGTTTTGCCTGCCTAAGGAAAAGTCACCCTAGATGGAGGATCGCAGGAATCGTGGGAAAGAGGGGTCCTTTCATCGGATTGGCTGGCCCAACACTGTTTCAGCCGTGGAATGGCCAAATGGGGGAGGCAGCTTGAAGGATGAGGTCTCTAGGACTCTACACAAATCCAAATCTTATCATGGGATATATCATCTACTGTTAAATTCTGCTCTGTACTTCTAAAAATGTATATTTTTTATTTCTTACTATATTGAGAAATTGTTCTGTTCTGTGTACTGCATTGTATTGTATTGACCCCCTTCTTTTGACACCCACTGCACGCCCAACCTACCTGGAAAAGGGTCTCTCTTTGAACTGTCTTTCCCAATGTTTCTTCCTTTTTTTCCCTACAAGGTTTTTTTTGGGAGTTTTTCCTTGTCTTCTTAGAGAGTCAAGGCTGGGGGGCTGTCAAGAGGCAGGGCCTGTTAAAGCCCATTGCGGCACTTCCTGTGTGATTTTGGGCTATACAAAAATAAACTGTATTGTATTGTATTGTATTGTAACTATTTTACATAACTTTTCAATATATGTTAATTAAATCAGAAGCTGGACCCATGTTTCAATAGCATACAAACAGGGTGGTATTGTGTTGATGTAGTTGCTGTTGATGCCTCACAGGTGTACAAATCTGGGTTCAAATGCTTATCTTGGTACTGTTGATGGTGAGCCTTGAAGTTTTCCCATTTTTTCATTGGTTTTAATTCAGATATTCCAATGATTCAGAAATTATTGGTATGGTAATCAGTAACTTTAAACTGCCCCATGAATGGGGAAAGTGAATAACGTATCTCTAGGATTGACCAGTGTCCCATCCAGGGATGGTAAGGTTCTGGAAAGACCAGCACTAGTCACTCCCCTGAATAGGTGAAGCAAAAAATGGATGGATGGATGGATGGATTTATATAAAAATATAGGGATTTGCATGGTGAAATGGACAATTTCAGCACTATTTTAAAATAGAGCAAATAATGTCAAAATAAAATGATGAGGGTTTATTAATCAAAAACATATAAGATAGACAAGGGAAAGGTGAACACAATGCATGAAAAAAATAAATAAATAAAAAGGAACCTGTCAGGTGGAGTGGTTTGGCCATTTTCTTACTTTCTCATAAACCAAAAATCTCTTTTTTTTTAATTTTGGATTCATGTTTTGGCTTTGTTCTTTAAACTAATTGTTTCTCAGTACTTTGGTCCAAGAAATATCTGACTATTGTCCTGTTGGAATCTAAAAGAGTATTTTCATAGCTGCAGCTCACTAGCAATTCAAAATATAGCCATGGATCACTCTCTGCTGCCTGAAGCAGGCATGCCAACAGTTAGAGTCAGCAAATATTTCTTGATAAGAATCGACTTGAAAAGAGTACTAATTCTCCAAACAGTCTACTAAACTTTTTCTTCCTCTCTCATTCTGATTTCCTGAATATAATTACTACATCTGCACTGATTAGACAGATCTGCTCCTCGCATCTCATATTTACCAACCCTTCGACTGATAGGGGCTTTCCATTCACCAGAATGGCTTTCTATTTTAAAGTATTGATGCTGATAGGCCCATTTGCTATGAATTTAGCCTGAAGTGTACCAAAGCAACTAAGCTGTTGATTCACATATTACAAGGATGAAAGATGAATCTGATGCAACATGACTTAATCTGCAACCCTGTAAAAGTCACCTTAATGATACATTGAACTAAAAAGACACTGGAATGAATATTCATGTGAAGTCCTTTAAGACTGGGTGCACTGCCTTACAAATAATATACTTTCATTTTAACATTAATAATAATAATAATAATAATAATAATAATAATAATAATAATAATAATAATAATAATAATAATAATAATAATAATAAATCAGTACACTCTTTGGGAGCAAACACATAAAACACAAGTAGAAACACATATGTATTTTATTGTGCAATATATATCAAACAAGCTGAGTTTTCTGTTGATTACATTGAAGTTTTATCATTAGAACATAAGAAAATAAGAAATTTGACAAACAAGAGGTGACCATTCAGTCCATCAAGCTGCATTGTTTGTTTTTTCAAAAAAGGCTTTATCAAAGGTAACCTTAAGAAATTATAATATTCTTCACTTTTACAGTAGATTGTTCCTTTTTATGATTGTTTTCTGAAAGAATGCTGAAAGAAAGTTTAAAATATAGTTTAAACTCAGGAGTTATACTTTTAAAAATCAAAAACACATAATTATGGCATATTCCTGTTTTTAATAATATTAAAAGGCAACCCTAGTGTTGTGATTAATTGAGGAGCATTCTAAATCTGCTAATATCATAGCAGATTTAAAAACAAGAACAAGTAGTTTGACTGAATGAAGATGTGTAAAACTGTATCAATATCATAGCTTAAAGTAAGCTACCCAGCTTATTAATATAAGTGTCTGTGTATCAGTGTATCCATCTGGTTGCTGTGTCTCTATCATTCCAACAGATGGTACCTCGCACACATTTGAAAAAAGAAAATGAATTGCATTTGTCATTCCAACAGATGGTCCATCACAATCATTAACAAAGGCATATGCATTGTATTTGTCATTTCAAAAGATGGTGCATCGCAAACATTCATAGTAATGCATTTTATTACTACAAATATTGGTGATGCACCATCTATTGGAATGACAAATGCAATGCATTTTATTCCTACAGGCATTAGAAAATACATTTAAATAGAAGGTACACTGCAAACATCAGCTCTGAGGTCTATGTTGATTATTTAGATTTCAACCCATCTAAGATGGGCACCACAGCTAATACATGTATAAATATAGATTAAATAAATATTTGAAACAAAAAGGTAATGTACTGAATAGTAATGTGGTTAGTCAATTGATATTAAGATATATATGTAGGGCATATGAGGATTTACATGCCTTGAAGAAAAAACTTCTAATGTTATATTTGTGGCAAAGAATAAACACACTTACCTTTAATTTCCAAATGAGAAAAAGGATTATCAGCCCATACAAACAACTTTTACACAAAAGTAGAATATATGCAAACTTTGTGCTCTTCACATTTTTGTTTAATTGGCCTAAAACAATAATAAAAAAGAAAAAATATTTATAAGTGTCATTGTCACCAAAGGTGTACCATAGAATTTTTATTAATTGATGGTGTAAAAGACTGGATATTTTATTAGTTGTTCAAGTAATCACTCTTACATATCTATCTATCTATCTATCTATCTATCTATCTATCTATCTATCTATCTATCAAAAACACCATGATATGCTGCATGTTTGCACACAAATGCATAATATACTTATATATACAGTACATGCTGAATTTAATGGGTATTTTGAACTATTGACAACAAAAAGAAAAACAGCAGGAAGCTAAAAATAGGGGAAAATAATATTTTTCAAAACTTTGACTGCATGACTTCTAAATCACATTAACTGCATAATATCTCAGTTAAATGGACTATGTCAAGGTGAGTGAATGCTCAGTATTATTATTATTATTATTATTATTATTGGAGTTTATTGGTTTACATTTCTGTGTTAATTATTTATTTGTTTGTCCAACAACAATTACTCCTGTGCAGTTTGTCTATTCACACATAAAAGCAGCTAAATGTACAAGGAAAATTTAGTCCAGAATGGCTTCTTTGTGAAACATATGAATTAATGAATGAATAAATGCTTATATATATATATATATATATATATATATATATATATATATATATATATATATATATATATATATATATATATATATATATATATGGTTGCAATAGTTTACTGTCAAATAAATGCAAAGAGTACACGACACGTGTTTCGCCCTCATTCTGGGCTCATCAGGTGTACACACTCCACTGCACTCCCTCTCGGGAATCGAACCTCAGAGTCAGAGGCGATGCCCCTAACGTTGCGCCACGGCGTGTGGTTCGTTTATTTGACAGCATATATATATATATATAAACTATTGATTTGTGTTGCTTGAAAGGTTTTGTCTCCTTTTGTGAACATGTGGTATTTTAAAAGTAATATACACCTTTGAAAACAAAACTTTAGTTAAATAATTTGATTTCTTCTTAAATTCATAAGCTTTTATAATCAGGCCTTAATGTGAACTATGACAGACATAATCACAGTAAACTGTATTGGATTGATTTTGAAATCCTTACCTTTTCCACTGACATGATCTGTTACATATATCACTCTATCAGTATCATTGTAGAACTTGGCCACACAGGTGAACACATTATCTGCATTACACCAAACATTTCTTGACACCCTCAGTCTGCTGCTGATGCTGTATGTTTTATTATTTGATTGGACTGCTCTATAATCAGACTTTGCTTTATCAGTTGTTTTCTTCTTATTGATTTCCCATGTCAGTTCAATATGGTCAGGGTAGAAGTCAGTGGCCAGGCACACCAGAGTCACAAACTCATTAGACTTATCTGCCACTGGCTCAAGTATTTTAACATGAGGCTCAGCAATACTTCGTTCTGTGGAAGGAAAATTATTATTATTATTATTATTATTATTATTATTATTATTATTATTACTACTACTACTACTACTTTGTGACACACTAAACCGAATATATATATTCCTTTTCAATATAGACTTATTTAGCAAGTTTAGAGGAACTTTACAGTCTATTTCTTCTCCAGGTTTACTGTCTTGGCTATTTGCTTCAAATTCAATGTCCCCTTGAATATATATTTTTATTAAATGCTCAGTTATTAGCCCAGTTCACTATGTTATTAGTGCATAAATCATGTGAAAATGAAAGGCAACATAAACAGAAAAATAATTTTACAACAAAACAGTAAGAAATCATGTAACATATAAAAATGCATTCTGAAGAGGATTTCCTTTTATTGTGTTACTCATTTAATTGCTTGTCATTCAAGTAAAAATGTACTATAAATATGCACTCCCTGTTTTATTTCACCAAAAGAAATATTACACTTATTCTCTTTTCCGGTTTGTTTTTCATACCCATTTTTAAAAATTTTTTCTTAAGGTCTAGTACGAACATTGATCGCTCTTCAATGATAACACTGATTATATATTTTCAAGTGACATCGCAAAATTCACCATTCCAAGCACTGTTCTATTCTTATTTAAATGTAAGTAACTTATTTAAAGCATTATAATGTAATAGTCACAAACTTATTCTGTCTCTGATTGGTACAAACTGAAGTGTAAGTATATACAAAAAATTCAGGAAGAATCTAACGAGTTTATTCATGTGTTTGCCTTCTTTTTTTTTATTTAGGAATGCATTCTCAAAAATGTTTAATGTAATTGAGGATTACAGGAAGACAAAGCCTATTCATTAAAAAAGAAAAAAAAAAATGAAAGTCAACATTTAAGCTAACATTTTTTATTTACTTGTTTCTGATATCCATCCACCCTGCTTCCAACACCTCTTAAGCATAAGGGTACATTATAGAAACAATCCTTGGGCAGGGAACCAGTTGACCTCAGGCTTATGTAATTGACTGTTATCTATACATGTATCATGTTTTAAACTATATATATATATATATATATATATATATATATATATATATATATATATATATATATATATATATATATATATATATATATATATATGTGTGTGTGTGTGTGTGTGTGTGTGAAAAAGAAAAAGAAAAAACTGTGTAAGTGATTTAATATTAATAATTATTATTAATATTAACAATTGTTTACTCCTCCACTCCACGCAGTTAACATTATTTACAAAAAATAATAAATTAATATAATGCTTAATGAATTTTTGCAACTATTTGGAATATTATGCTTTTTAAAAAAAGAATACTGTCATTTTATATATAAAAAAGTTAATTACCGAAACGTATGTTCATACCATGGTCCCTATTACCTATTCTTTACTTATGTATTAAGATCTGTATTGTTTTATAATATTTCCATTATTATTTTATTTTTTTATAACAGCCAACATATAGTAATAGAGTTACCTATACTGAAGATCTTCTGAACATAAAATATACTGAATTTTTAATAGTGAAATACGATTTTAAGTATAAGTATCCATGTAAGAATTTGCAGTATATATGAGCTGCTCGGGTATATACCTAGAGCATAGTTAAATGTTTACTCTTAAGAAACTATACACACGGAACTCCGAAAAATCCAAAACAAAACATAGAAACATGTAAGTTAAGTCAATTTACAAACGAACGTTGTGCATCTCTTTTTTGATATTTTCCTGTAAGTACAATGGACACAGTCAGCGATTTTGATCAACATTTTAAAAGATAATTATGTCTGTCTGTAGAATATTTGTACTTTGATTTTTGGTATAATTTTACTTCTATTTTCAGAACTCTGTCTATCAGTGACCGAGAGAGAGAGAAAGAATAAGAAGCTTACGAATTTGTCTCGATCAGTTATTTCTATATCTTTTCATAAAGGTTACTTACCTAAAACAGTTAATCGTGTCCCATTACCGAAGTACGCTTCTCTGTTACTACACGCTGCATTTGCGCTGTATAAAATTTAGTTTCTAATGCTTTCCAATAACTACTAGAACTAAATGACTGATGTGATTAAAAAATAAAAGGGTCTGACAAAGAAATATAACAGTCACTTAAACCGTGTACCTTCAACAGACCAGTTTTAAACAAAGTTAATATGCAAGTAACTCAGAAGGCATACAAGAAAACAATTAATTTGAAGGCGTCTGAAATCAATTTCTTCAGTCTTTTAAAGCAGGTTTACATGGGAAATTAATTTCTTACCTAAAACTGTTAGTTTCGTTCCATCTCCAAAATAAGCAGGTTGAGCATTCACGTCGTTTTGCAGTTGGAGGAAAACTGAGTTTGTATTCCAGCGACAATCGGGGTTTACAGTAGAAAATACTACAGCGATGTAATCTATCTATCTATCTATCTATCTATCTATCTATCTATCTATCTATCTATCTATCTATCTATCTATCTATCTATCTATACTGTATGTTTATGCAAATTGACCAACTGAACAGATTTCACCGAATTACAGTCAAATAAATTACTTATTAACCTTAAGAGAATATATTCATAAATAAAAAGTTATATATATTAAGTATATAAAGACATTAAGGTATATATGTATGGCATACATGGTTACTTTTATGCACGATACACGCAAAAACGTGTTTTCTTACCAAGAACAGTGAGTTTCGTACCAGTCCCAAAGTAAGCTGGGTTGTTGTAGTTCACACTGTTCAAGAGTAAAAGAAAAACATCCTTTCTTCTCATTCAAAAAGCCTTCAATACGAGCGAAAGAAATGCCTCAATTATTTACTTATTTCTGCTTTTGTATAAAATTTGAATATTTACATAAGAGTCCAAATATCCTTTCTGAATGTAATATTCCAGGGACTTCGCAGATGAATTTTGAAATTTTTCATATGTTCGTCTCGATACATTTCAAATAAGTAACAGACTGGCATCGCTGGATTCAAGCAGACATCAGAAAATGTTAAATATCGGAAATAATTTCAATATTCCCTGTACAGCATTTATACATAAGTACAAATAATCAATCATTCAATAAAGTAAATAAACACACACGTACAATATATTTAAAAGGAAAAGCAAACCTTACCTAAAACTGTAAGTTTTGTCCCAGTTCCAAAGACAGCAGGGTAGGTGTTCACATCAATATTTAGCAACCGCAAAAGCACAATAGAAGTGACGCACAAGTGCGGACCCAGACATGTACTTTATTGTGCAGTTTACATCAAATATTTTTATTGAACTTCTTAGTTTATGGAGTTATCGATTTTATTTTATATGTTAAAAATTTATACTTGGAAAAAATATTTATGCATATCTTACCAATAACAGTCACCTTTGTTCCTGCTCCAAAATATAATTCAGAATAACTAGCACTACAGCAAACCACTTATATAAAACGGCAGAATACGTTAAAATCGTCACTAACGAGTAAAACTTTCTTTCTTTCTTTCTTTCTTTCTTTCTTTCTTTCTTTCTTTCTTTCTTTCTTTCTTTCTTTCTTTCTTTCTTTCTTTCTTTCTTTCTAATGAAAATATGTCCAGTCATGACACGTAAAACATTATAGCAACAGTCTCAGTGATCTTGAATAAGAAGGTATTACAATGCTATTAGATTTCATAATCTTTAAATATGATGTACAAAAAGAAAACATTAAAAATTATTTACTTAACAGACTGAAATATATAGTCTGATTTACCTAAAACAGTAAGTTTGGTGCCGCTTCCAAAAACAGCAGGTGTAGTTGTTCACAGAGATAAAGAGTAGTTTTAAAAGGAGGAAGGACAATTTCCATCCTTCCAAAGATGTTTTGGTAATTCAGCCCATTTTATAAAGCTAATTTAAACAGTAAACCCCCGTATATTGACTGTATTTCTAGTATTGCCCATTTTTCCACCTGTTCGTCCATTTTAAAAACACGTTTTGCACATTACAGAGATCTCCGGGTAGCTTTAAATTATGTATAATACATAACACGCAATTGCACGATTTATAGTGTTCGACTGCTTTGATAAATATTTTTGTTATTAAAACGGACAGTTCAAGAAACTTAATAAAGCAACTGAAATGAATGAAAGAATTTGTCTGAGACTGTCATATATATTAAAACATTTTAAAATGTAAAACTATACATAGCTAACTCGTTACTGCAAATTGTAATAATTTGCCTACACATGTTAAAATATTCCATTTTAGCAAAGGTAAATGCATTCTCAGTACATTTTAAGTAGAACGATACAAGTGATGATGGACACTAATAATTAAATAAATTATATAGAAGGGGAAATAAAAAAAAAAAATAAAAATAAAAACTTACCAAGAACAGTTAGTTTAGTGCCTGCACCAAAGTAATAGACAGTGTTTGCACAGTGCTAAGTTAATATCAAAAAATCAAATGAAAGATTTCTTTGAGATAAGAAATAAAATAATCATCTTTCTTTGTCAAAGTCCAGTTTCTTACCTAAAACAGTTAGCTTGGTGCCATCACCAAAGTAAGCTTCATATGCTGCACAGTAATTGCATTCAATGGCAATAAAAACATACAACAAACTTAATAATCTATGTATTGTTGCAAAATACCAATAAACTAAATAAAAAATAATGAGGTGTAATTTTAAATCAAAATACAGTATATTTTAAGCAACTGTTTTGATCAAACTGAATTTTTTTTATTGCATTAAAACTTTTATGTGTCAATGTTTGTTTGTTGAGGATGTGTGAGTTTGCCAGACACAAAGTTACAACTGCTGATTTAAAAGGATTTTTGGTTAATGCTTTAATTTACACTTAAATAAATAATTGCACTTACCAAGAACAGTTAATTTGGTTCCATCACCAAATGTATAATCATAACCAGCACAATGATAAATACATGATCCCAAAACAACAGATAACATTCAATGATTGTGATCAATGTCTTCTGTCATTATGCAAAATAGTTTAACATAGCATAACACAAAATTCATGATCCCAGTTACCACAATTAAGGGTTATCATGGGCTGAGGACCATCATAGCAGCCCCAGGTACAAGACAGAAAACCAATATGTGCTCCCAGTCAATTGCAGAGCTCCCTTACTCACTCAAATAAAGTAATTTCACATTCTATAACAAACTGTTTTCTCATCTTTAATTTATATACATATATATTTACAATTTTTAGAAAATTGAAAAAGTATAAATCTTTGAACTTACCTAAAACAGTAAGTTTTGTCCCATTTCCAAAGTAAGCAACACTAGCAGAATCACATTGATAAATCCACTGGCAATAAAATATTGGTGCACATCATGCTGTAGGTTTTAATCTTACTTACAAAACCAGATTTTTTGTTTTAACCTACTCCTTAAACCATGGTTCCTAATTACAGTAAAATTATGTTTGTTAGCATAAAAATGCTATAAGTAGTGACTGATACATTAATTAAAATATACACTGAAAAATGAATGATAATTTCCAAGAATTGTTAAAAAAATAAGCTAATGTAAAAATCATACAAGGCAAATCAATAGTACATTAGAGTTAATAATTCACTTCAAAGTTCTCTGTCTCTGTCAAAACATGAAACTGTCAGTTCTCTTCTCTAGAAGTTTTTGTACAGCCTGTCAATGTAAATATATCACTGTGGCTCCCTGTCCCCACGGCGTTACAGAATAATACAAAAACCAGACATCTCACAGATGTCTTACATCACTACACTGCTTATAGAACAATCAGCTCTGAAAATGTATATTTATACTGGAGGTGACATACAACAGGAAGCTCACACAATAGCACATAATCCTGGCCCACAGGAAGGAAATGTCACCTCAGTTCTCTTCTATTAACAGTACGCAGCTGGATTCGATCCTGTAGAAAGTAAAGATTTGTCAGTTTTATGAGGTAGCAAGTTCATGTGAAAATAAGAGCTGCT
Organism: Erpetoichthys calabaricus; assembly: GCF_900747795.2. NCBI lineage: Eukaryota > Metazoa > Chordata > Cladistia > Polypteriformes > Polypteridae > Erpetoichthys > Erpetoichthys calabaricus. The sequence goes on along the minus strand of NC_041396.2, from coordinate 286,040,806 downwards.
TCAATGAGGCATCTATCTATCTATCTATCTATCTATCTATCTATCTATCTATCTATCTATCTATCTATCTATCTATCTATCTATCTATCTATCTATCTATCTATCTATCTATCTATCTATCTATCTATCTATCTATCTGATATAATAAAGTTCTGTTTTAGCCGATTATCAGTTTTCATGTACTTATAAATAAAATTAAGTATTCATCATTCAGGAAATGAATGTATAACTTCTTAGAACTGTGTTTCATTGGACCTGATAAAACTTTGTGAAAGTATATTTTATGAAATGTTCTATATACAATGAGGAAAGCATCTGCACAAATGTCTATAGTCTATTGCATTTTTTTTCAGGCTCAAGTCTTTTCATTTTGGTGGAACATTTCTGCACATATTCTACTATTTTCCATCTTTCCATATGTGTGAGCAGCAGCAGCAAAAAAAAAAAAAAAGTAGGCGATACTTACAGGGTGCTCTCATTTCCTCCCACAGTCCAAAGACATGTAGATTAGGTGGATTGGTGATTCTAAATTGGCCCTAGTGTGTGCTTGGTGTGAGAGTGTGTGTGTGTGTCCTGCGGTGGGTTGGCACCCTGCCCGGGATTGGTTCCCTGTCTTGCGCCCTGTGTTGGCTGGGATTGGCTCTAGCAGACCCCCGTGACCTGTGTTCGGATTCAGTGGGTTGGAAAATGGATGGATACTAACAGGCCAGAATTTATCTGGCTTGGTTAGTAACTGGGACTCTCTGGAGGACAACATTTAGAAATAAAAGTGCCAAATTGTTTCTTCAGAGCAATGTCAAAAAGGGGCCATTTTTTGATTCAAAGAAAGAACTATACTCACAAAGGTTCCCAAAAGAACTTTCATTTTTTTTAGATCTGTAAAAGCCTCCATAAATAACCACAAATATATGAAAACAGATTTGTGAAATACCAAGGAGCTCATGCAAAGGACTATTGCTGCACAATCACACAGTCTAAGTTCAGGTTTTCTAAATTTGTTAGTATCCTGCTAGGCAGTCTACTATCGAGAAAAAGTTTTTGTTTTGTCCACACATTAGGAATCTTTTCAAAGCCCAAAGAACCAATTTCATATGCAAAGGTACCATTCCAGAGTGAACTGTCTCTTTGTCAAGTAATGGAGCCACAAGGAACCACGTAACCCAGTAAAGAGCTATTAAGTAACCAGTATTTCTAAGAGTGCAGCCGCAGACAGAAGGACAGAAGGATGTTGGTTAAGTTGCTGGCTGTTACACCAACTGCATGACACCTTGGCAAACCTGTAGGTTAAATAATTACTGTTGTACTCCAGGCTACTGGAGATTATTCATATCAGTTAGGACTCACAGTGAGGAGATGATCACAGATGGTAGAAGCAAAATGTTGGAGAGCTAAAGTAATCACTTTTCAAGGGTTTCACTCCAAAAAGGAAACAACTGTCAGCTCAAATTATGTGCTTTCAAAAGTGTACAAATACTTGGAAGTATTAGACATAGAGCCAACTCTTGGGGAATTCAAGAATATTTTATGCCGTCTTACCATAAAAAAAAACAATTGGAAGTGACAGAACTACCCCAGAATTAATCAAGTGCTTCTAAAGTACTTTTCTCCTGCATATCAAGGTTTAGAAATATGAGGTTGGATAACAAAGAGGCAAGAAGCATTATCCTTCACAAACAGTGTGACAAAGAGATTTCAAATTCTCACTTCTCAGTATCACTGGCATGCCCTTTGTTTGTGTTATGGGTCACACTATAAAATAGCAGAACTTGTCTATTCAGAGTCCGTTTGGCTTTAGAACCAGGAGATCTTCAACTGAAAGAAAACTATAGTGAATAATAATGTCCACTCTACCTTAAATTTATTGAACTCACTAAAGTAAATATCCTGGTCAGCACAGATGGCATTTTCAAGTTTCAGGCAGCACGGTGGTGCAGTGGGTAGCGCTGCTGCCTCGCAGTTGGGAGACCTGGGGACCCGGGTTCGCTTCCCGGGTCCTCCCTGCGTGGAGTTTGCATGTTCTCCCCGTGTCTGCGTGGGTTTCCTCCGGGCGCTACGGTTTCCTCCCACAGTCCAAAGACATGCAGGTTAGGTGGATTGGCGTTTCTAAATTGGCCCTAGTGTGTGCTTGGTGTGTGGGTGTGTTTGTGTGTGTCCTGCGGTGGGTTGGCACCCTGCCCAGGATTGTTTCCTGCCTTGTGCCCTGTGTTGGCTGGGATTGGCTCCAGCAGACCCCCATGACCCTGTGTTCGGATTCAGCGGGTTGGAAAATAGATGGATGGATGGATGCAAACATAAGTTGTCTTTCAGAGCTGCATAATACCATCTCAGCCTCCATCTCACTATCAGAAAATGGCTCAGTATGACGGCAGCATCTGCAATGCTTTTAAAATATTCAGTTTAGTCATCAATGGAAGGCATCTACTTCTGCACAAGGTCTGATGGATGACTGTTCAGTCATTTTTTATGTAAGTGCAAAGTCAGATTTTATGTTAATCTAATTAAGAAGTTGCTATTTCACATTGAAGTTGAAACATTACACTACACAGCAAGTCCAATTACTAAAGGACTGCTTCTCTCCGGCCTGAAAAGACTTTGGACTGACTGTCTACTTGTAAAACGACAATGTGTTGAGACACAATATACTGTAAATGTTCCTCTAAATATTCCCATTTATAACTACATCCTAGACATAATTTGTATAATTAATAATGTGAATTTCCCCTTGGGATTAGTAAAGTATCTATCTATCTATCTATCTATCTATCTATCTATCTATCTATCTATCTATCTATCTATCTATCTATCTATCTATCTATCTATCTATCTATCTATCTATCTATCTATCTAATTTATCAATTCTGCTATATTGGATCCACTATCAGTGACAACCTGATATTAAACAGTCATATTAGAAATGCAACCTGTACCTTATTTAAACACTCCATGCATTTGCTGAAAAACAAAAGGCTTACAACACAAAACATGATGGCACTCCTGCATTGCAGTAAATTATGCTCTTAATGTGGCAAAAAGAAGAAAGAAAAACTGATATTTTTCTCAATGCTTAATTCAATAGAATCACAAATATTCAAGGTCCTCTTACATACTTGTACCACAGTTATGGACGGCTTGAACGTTTTGGTATACAAGAAACAATCAAAACCCAAAAAACTCTGCTTATGTAAAGCTTGTCATCTGCTACCACAAACTACACTTTACAGATGTTTACAATGTGACCTGAATGCAACTATCATGAATACCACACACTGAGTGGAAGACGTTGACACCCCCAACAGATGTGATCATGAACAGTGTAACAGCTTCAAAAAAGGACAACAGAACTCTGCACCTGGTTAAAGAAAAGAGAGCTCACTACAAAGCCAATAAAGAGTACAGAGTACACTATGACTATTAACTACAGATGCTGCCATTGAAACACAGACTACCTCCCAATATTGGACTTTCAGTCCAAAGCCAATGCAAGGCAAAACAATCAGAGCACACATGTAGTTCAGCCTAATTGCAGTGTGTATGTTGCACAATTATATTGTTATTGCTATCTTCTGCAGATTAGTATAATACAAGCAACAGATAATGAATATGACAAATGTTACATAACCTTCTCAAACCTCTTAAATCCTTAGAGTTGAACACAACACTATATTAAATACAATCAATATGACTGATATAAGAAACAATTGCCAAGTTTGCTTATGTTGTTTGTCAATCCGAGCGACTATTGAGTAGTTATTTAACCACAAAATAAGAATTGTCTAATGGTTTGAGTACTAATGGCCATACTCTCCAAGGAGGATGGAGAAAACGTTTCTGTGCAGTATAGCTAACATCTTTAATAATACTCATTCTATGTGAGCCTGTGTTGTATATTCAAACACAGTAGGGTGCTCTGATCTAGTACTATTGAGGCACTTTATACTGACCTGTGGCACAGGGCTGAGCAGGTGCACACCAGAATGTTAAGATGCAAGAGAAGTTGTATTCAACTGTGCACCTAAAGCAGTTGGTGATTAATGATGAGAGAAATGACAGAGTTTTAAAAAAAGCATGGAAACTTTTTGAATGTCCCTTGTATATCATTGTATTTGTTCAAATGAATTCAACTGAAATAGCAGCAAAACTCTGTTTCTTTTTCAGATAAATTCCTGAAATAAATTTTGTATTGCGACCAGCAAAGTTTGGTCATTTGAGACAGGAATGAAGGTGTTTAGTCTTGAAGTATTTTCATGCATTAAATTCATATGTGTCTATCTCTCATTTAGCACTTTAAAAGAAGTTTAGTTAAAAGGAAAAATAAAAGAAAAAAACATCAGATTTGTTTCCTGTCATGTGAAATCATTTAGTAGAGGAGCAACATGTATTGTTTGTTTGCTCTGGTAATACAATGTCTACTTTTCCAATTATGAAGGCAGTCTTGATAACAGCACTACTAAATATGCATTATCAGTGACGGAAAAGTTTCTTGAATCTTCATTGCTACTAGTTACCATTTAAAATATGACCGTAATGAAATAAGACACTACTACCAAAAAAAAAAACAAAAGAGATTAAGCAGTCTAAATCTTTAAAGGTAGGACATGGCTCCTTAATGCAGTACTCTCAGGTACTTCCAGAGTACACATTAGTCTGACTGCTTTTAAAGTTTGTTGAGCCTTTTGAAATCTATGGACACCAATCTTCATTGAAATATCTCCTGCTCACTGTCAAGGCATAATGTTGTGGCCTCCAGACATTTCTATAGAAGAAGAAAAAAAGAAGGGCACTGGCAAGAAGTCCAAAAGTGTGCCAGCATCGTCTAGAGAAAGCCACAGATGGGCTATCAATTCCATGTGCTGAACACCAGTATAACCTTTATGACCTTGAAAATACAGGATTCACCTGTTCTCAAACTTCTAGTTTGCCTTGAAAGGTTTTCCCTTGATCACAGCTAGTTATAGTACTTCAATACTTTTCATCTTTGGTTTATTTTTTTTTATAACCTTGCATATCTGGAGTGTTCTGGTTTTCATTCATTTCTATATTTGTGGTAACAGTCAAAAGATAACATTTTCTTTGAAAGTGTGAAACTGTTAGAAAACCACATTTATTTTGCTTAAAAAACAGTACAGAGAAATATGGATAGCTGGCAGCAGGAGGCACTCTTAGATCAGTTAAATTATATTGTAATACTTTGTCTAAATGCAACGTTTGTGGGGGTTTAGATTTTTTTTATTACATAGAACTGTATATTCTGTGTACTTTATTAAGCACTCATTCAAATTAACCAAAATAACTGCCTTGTTAATGAAATGAAGGTTTCTTTATTTGACCATCATAGACTGATTAAAATATTTTATGAAAGATTTTAACTTTCCCATCCAATAGTAGCATGGATTACCATGAGAGCAAATAAAACATAAACAAAATGGTAAGTATGAACTAAATAACCATTTGAACAAATACAGTGATATACGAGAGATGTTCAAAAAAGTCAAATGCACTATTTATTAAGAATTTCATAAACAAATGACATCTCTTTCTACATAGTCACCTTCATTTCTGATGCAATTTTCCCAGCGTCATACCAACCTTTTAATGCCCAATTACTCCTGCTGCTTTCACTGTTTCCAATGAAAATATGAAAGTGAGGAAACTTTTTGAATGTCCCTCGTATATAGTCAAAAAAAAAAAAACTACTGAAGTAGAAATGTTCAATTAAATAAAAGTCATTAATAGCTTAATGACTTTAATAAAAAATCATTAATAACGTTTTCCTAATCTAATCTAATTATTATTAAATACAATGTTATTGTTCTATTTTAGTTTGATAATCTATTTACTTAAGAGTTAACTATTGTAGGATTTATTTTGAAATGTTCCTGGTTTTAAAGATTGTTTTTATTTAACAATGGGACTTTTCCAAATTGCACATTTCTAAATTTCTTTTTTAATGCTGGCACTATTTTTTGAAATGGATCTTTTCATAATTGTTTTGTCACTCAAGACAGTGACCCAGAGGCTGACCATATTCCTATTGGTTAATCCTTTGGTTATAATTACTTTTCACTGATTGTAGACTACCAAAAATCTTCAGTGTTACTTGCCTACCAACTGGCAAAGACATCCGTACAGATAAGAGCTGGGACAGTTAGTTTGACAGATGACATATAAAGAAGACATTTAACAAATGACACTGTTTTGAGACAAATTGATGGTATAATGGAAAAACTCGGGCAGAGAAGTGTTCTTGAAAATGCTGATGATGAAGTTGTTTGCTGCTTTTCCTTCCCACACTTCCTTTGTGAACTATCATTACAAAACATAACATTCTTTTTCTCTCATATGCATGTGATATCTAGCAATGCCATTATTTTAGAGTAAATGATGTTCCTCTTATGGTGTCCTTAATTAATTGTGTTGGTGAATTTAAAAAGTTACTGAATGAAGGCTACATATCTTTGAACACAACAACACAGATACGACACTTCTTGGGAGAAATGATGAAGACCACAAAAATATTCTGTCACTTTTTAACTATAAGTTGGACTGTTAATTTTACTTAATAATCACACAACTTACATATTACTTTTGACACCAGTATGGTTTTAAAACAAACATTACAAAAGTATCTAATTTTTTCTATCTTAAAACACTAGAAAATAAAGATGGTTTCTGAATTTAGAGAATACTGACAAATTATTTTATGCTTTTATTTCTAGTAGGATTGACTACAGTACATTAATCACAGATTATTCAAGTCATTCTTTGTGCAGCTTTTAGTTAATTCAAAATGCTGCTCTTAAAAACATTACAAAAACTAAAAAGTACAACCACATAATTCCAGCTTCCAGTTATGCTTGGGGCTGATTTCAAAATACTCCTTCTCACATATAAAGCAGTAAATGGCCCAGCTTATATATCTGAAATTCTCATTATCTACAAACCAGACTGTGCATTAAGATCTCAAGATGACAAACTACTAATGATTCTGAGGATTAACAAAATAAGAGTGGGAGATTGGTGGCATGGTGGCACAGTGGAAACACTGCTGCCTCGCAGTAAGGGTGCCCGGGTTTGCTTCCCGGGTCCTCCCTGCATGGAGTTTGCATGTTCTCCCCGTGTCTGTGTGGGTTTCCTCTGGGTGCTCCAGTCTCCTCCCACAGTCCAAAGACATGCAGGTTAGGTGCATTGGTGATCCTAAATTGTCCCTAGTGTGTGTGTTTGTGTCCTGTGGTGGGTTGGCGCCCTGCCTGGAATTTGTTCCTGCCTTGTGCCCTGTGCTGGCTGGGATTGGCTCCAGCAGACCCCCGTGATCCTTTGTTAGGATATAGCGGGTTGGAAAATGGATGGATGGAGTGGGAGATTGAACTTATAGTTATGTGACCCCAGAGCTATGGAAGGATTTTCCTGCTTATATAAGAGATGCCCCTTTAATCAAAGCTTTTAAATACAGACTGAAAACTCACTAATTTAGTCTATCAGTTAGAGCTTCTGATTGGCTGTGAATTTTACAACTCAGTTTGTTAGTCATTTTATAAACTGCTACTAACCTACCTCTGTTCTGTTTCTCTTCTCAGCATTCTGCTGTAGCACTTGATTCCAGTTGGCTGAGGTCTCCAAGACTGTGTTTGTGTCTGACTTTGTTATAGTATAAGTGACCATTACTCCCCAGACATTTGTTTTTATTTAGCTTCTGACTGGAGCTTTTGTTTTATTTTCTTCTGTTATATACTCGCCATAGTTAAAAAATTAATTAACTGGCAGATTCTACTGGATTTCATTCATGTTAATAAGTTTTGAACCCCTTTGTTTTCTTGTCTGTTTAAACATGTTTGTGTCTTTATGTGCATTCATTATGCATTTATTATGTAATTAATAATTTGTTAAATATATCATATGTACCTAAACTGAAGTGAAAGGTGGTCATGAAGAAATCAAGCAGGTATCAATATTGAATGCTCAAGGCTGTAAATTCCAGAAGACATGCTTCCAGATGACCTTCTTTGAGGCCATGGTGCTCAAATGATCTTAAACTACTGAGAATACCTTTGTGAGCATGAATGTTTTGAAGAGCACTTATCTGCCTGAGTATTCCCAATATATCATCATCCCATCTAAAAGTTGCATCACGTTGTGATCAAAGGCTGCTCTTCAGGAAGGAGGGGATAAGTGAATAAGTAACAGTGACCCTAGACATTCACATTGAGCTCCTGCATTGACCCCTTTGAGAGTTTATGTTTGTGTGTGCATGTTCATATAAGTGTGTCCTTTTATGGTCTGACAACTTGCTTATGTACCGGCTACCCTAAACCTGCTATAAAGTGGAGGCATGGAGAAAGATCACATCACACCTAATGAAATAGGAACATCTCTTCAACTTGGCATCTCGAATTATACACTACTAATATGACACTACTTAAGCTGCACAACAATCTTAAATAACATTGCCATCATGATATCATGCATTAGATGGTGCATGCATTAAGTGTTCAGAAACTATAGTATTATATATAGCATGCAGACGTACAAATTGGAGGTACCCTCTCCAGCACTTACATAAAACAGAGGCACAAAGGAGAACTAATTGTTAAATTAAAGTCACAAGAGTGATTGTAACAAGAGTAAACTTATAAACAAATGATAAAACAAGAAAAAAAATGCAAGATGAACCTGATACTAATGACCACCTCCTTGGTATTTAATGATGTTGTGTATATATATATATATAAATAAATATATAAGGGCGGAGTGGTGGCTCTGAGGCTAAGGATCTGCGCTGGTATCCCGAAGGTTGCCGGTTCGAATCCCCGTCACTGCCAAAAGAGATCCTGCTCTGCTGGGCCCTTAACCTGTAATTGCTCCAGGGGTGCTGTACAATGGCTGACCCTGCGCTCTGACCCCAAGGGGTATGCGAAAACTACCAAATTCCTAATACAAGAAATTGTATAAGGCGAAATAAAGAACAAAATATATATATATATATATATATATATATATATATATATATATATATATACACAAACTGAGGGCACCGTGGCGGATGTTAGCAGATTGCTGGCCAACCACAAGCGTTACCTGGTAGGTAACCACCCATACAATCAGATTGTGACACAGACAATGAATGCCATGAATGTAATTACCCCGATCTACATGCTGTCAAATAAACGAACCACACGCCGTGGCGCAACGTTAGGGGCATCGCCTCTGACGCTGACGTCCGAGGTTCGATTCCCGAGAGGGAGTGCAGTGGAGTGTGTACACCTGATGAGCCCAGAATGAGGGCGAAACACATGTCGTGTACTCTTTGCATTTATTTGACAAACTGAGGGCACCGTGGCGGATGTTAGCAGATTGCTGGCCAACCACAAGCGTTACCTGGTAGGTAACCACCCATACAATCAGATTGTGACACAGACTACAAATGCCGTATATACATATATATATATATATATATATATATATATATATATATATATATATATATATATATATATATATATATATATATATATATGTTGTATAAAAGATTAATTCCTTTTTTCAATTTATTGTAATGCTTCAAATATTATGTTTAATAACATTTTCTCAACATGGATGCCTGTAAAGTGAAACAGTTAGTTCTAAGGGTTTCCATATTTAGCTTTACAATGTAATGATGGGCTAACACATCAGTGAACATAGTCATATTAATCTGGTAAATAAGAAGTAAATAACACAAAAACGATGATAGACAGATCAGCATGAATTTCAACTCAGCGTAACAGTACACAGTTGCCAATAGTGTTAAATTCTGATCACTAGAATTTCTGGTCATTAGAATGTCTTTAATAGCACAGTTAATTCTGTTTCTGTGTTATGAAGAATCTAAACACCAGATAAGAACTTTTCAAGTACTATATGTTGATGTTAAGCAAAGGGAGACTTTAGCTATGACACTGTTACTCTTTCAGGAATTTTTGAAAATAAAATGTGTGTGTGTTGGGTTGTGGGGTTGAGAATTAACACAGACCAATAGTTGTTAAGTAATCTTGATTTCTAATCATGGTCTCACAATTGTGTTGACACAGTGGAGATGTCTTGTCAGGAGAGCATATAATGAAAGATAAGCAAAGATCTGAACCAAAAGGATAGTCATAACTAGTGAACAAACATAGGGCAAATTGAAAAAGAAGTGAAAACTGAAACAAAACCTATTGCCAGACCTACTTGGATATAAACTAACTATGCTGGAAAGGTTTTATTTGAAGTAAAATGTCCATGGGAAAATATGCATTGTGAGACTGCAAGCTGCACATTAATTACAGATTACCTGTATGTATGATGAAGTTCCACTATAAATACGAAGGATCCACAATGTTTCAGTAACACAGTGCCCACAACAACAAGCGTCATCCTTGATTTGAAATGGCAAAGTGTTCTCAGGGTGCCCAAGCATACGGGTGAATTGAAATCTACATTTTAAATTAGATAATGCCCTTTTCACCTCAGGAGTCCAAACAAAGAGTTTAGCACCCACTATGGTGAGATTGGATAGGAGAAACTAAGTTGAAACTTGGGTAAAAAATAACAAGGCCAGCAAAACATTGTACTTGTTTTGACACTCTCTGGATGTTGCTGCCATTTCAAACTACACCTTGAATCCATCCGAATGCCTTCACAGCTGATAAAATAGCACAAGAATAAACCCGACAGTTTATGAAATTAACACTTCTTGAGCTTAACAAACAAGTTGTTAGTACTGAGACGTAGTAACACTTCCCTTACATGAGTAATATGAGAATGCTCTGTAAATAATCATGATATCATCGATATATATGAGTGAGCAGTGAATGTCCATGCATGTCCCTGAAGATGTCATCAATAAACAACTAAAAAACAACTAGTGCATAAGCCATCCATATGACATGATGAGGATATGGTAATGTCTTCCACTTGTCGTCCTTCTTAATAGGAACTGGTTTATATTCACTACAATGGTCCAATTTGGTAAACACTGTGGACCCCGCAATCTGTTCAATAAGAGACGACAACAGAGGGAAGCAATGTCTATTCTTTATGGTGATTTTATTAAGGTCACAAAAGTCAATGCAAGGACAGAGCTACTCGTCCTTTCTAGAGGTGCAATCAGATCCTATCCTGAAGGACTTGAAGATGCATGAATAAATTAATTGGCTAAGTTTTGTATAATATATTCCTCTATAGAATGTGACTCTTCATGAGACAACAGATAAATATGCCTCGCTGGCAATGGACCTTCAGGAAGAAACTGGTGTATGCTTGTTTGTCAGTATGTGAATTCTGATGTTAAAATACTATATGAGAATGACAAATATCTCAGCATAAACCATGCTACATTCTGGAAAATCGTAAAGAATTTTTTGGTACCTGTATAACAAATATACATATAGAACCTGATATGTTCTGACGTTTTTCAGGTAATGAAGACAAAGTCTCACACTAAAGTACAATAGTTGAAAAATGTCTGCACTTTCATGTTATTTTGTATTCTGTGATCACTAGATGGCATCACAGTTTTAAAATGTGGAAATACCGAAGTGGAAAGTTTAACGTCCTGAGACAATTTTACGTGCTTGTTAATGTAAGGAAGAGTTTTCAAGTTTTGTCCTAGGGTACTGCTATGGCTGCGGACTTTCATCAGAAGTCTTACTTCTAACTGATTTCATTGTTTTGTCTTTTTCTTCTGTTATTTTGCATTCAGAAATATGTGCTAGTGTATTTACAGTTAAACAAAAAAATTGCATTGTGTTCCCATCTTTAAACATTAACGTCCTTTTACCAAATTCTTCGTAATTGGCCTTTTCCTACTCTGCTTTAACATTTAGTGTCGTTTGTTTGTACTGCGATAAAATTAAGGGCTTAAACTGCACATGAAAAGGTGAATAAAAAAGAATTTGGTAAAGGAAAGTTAACATTTAAAGACTCGCTAAAGATGCAAATTTCTGCATTTAAATATGCTAACACATAATTCTGAATGCAAAATAAGAGAAGAACAAGGCTAATTAAGCAATTACCTAATTTATAAGTAAAACAGGACAATTTATTTGTGAAACTGGTTGGAATTAAAACCTGCAGTCAGCGTGGTACTCCAGAACTGTATATGGGAACTCCTGCTTTAAATTAAAAAAGGAAAATAAATAAGCAAATAAGTAAATGTGGATTATGATCTGTAGTCTTGTTGTTGTGGTCGCTACTAGTTTATTGTAAATGTTGAGTAAATGTGTATTCAGTCCATTTTAATGGGTTTATGATGTGATAGCTAGTGGTTTCATTCCTGGCTCAGGTATTATTTCTGACTTTTCTTTGCCTTTAAAATATTATGTTATTAAATTCTGTTTTATATTTTTCCAGTTATAGTATGTTATTTGTTAGTGAATATTGTTTTGTTATTTAATTATTTCATATTATATTGATTATGTGTTTATTATGTGCCTTGTCGTTTTTAAGGTTACATTTTCATGAGCCTAAGTGGGCAGAGCCCCCAACCCAGTCGCTGTGGTACCGTACCCATGCCTTTATAAACCATCAAATCCCTCTATCTGTGTTATTGCTGATGCATTAACATACATTCATGTTTGTTCGGCTCTCCCTTGTCTTTCGGATATTTCAATATTTTCAATTTTGGACTGTCGAATTTTACTTTAAAAGGACTTCTGTGGTTACTTGGTTTATGAACTTGGCCTGCATGACGCCTCAGGCAAAGCACATTTTTGCTAACTCCCAGACCCCATATATCCTTACTAAATAGATATCAACATTTTTAATCCGAATGCCATAGAGATTTCACAACAAAATATTCCCACATTACATCATTGGGACAGCTGACAAAATAAATAAATAAATAAATAAATAATGTTTTCGAATTATCGGGAAAAAAACATTGTCAACAATAAAACACACAAAAAGGCTTTAAAAACAACTAACAAAAACTGTACATTTTTCACCATTTCCTTTAATAAAAAATAAAGCATTTAGTTTTGCGAGAGCAGAAATGAAACGAAAATTATACTTGTTTGTTTTGCTCATTCTGCACTCTTTGCTAAATGACCTTGGCAGTTTTACGCAGTCCTGCAAACTAAAGGGTGCTTGTTCTCTTCAAGCAGTGCAAACTTGAGATATTTAACAGACATTCTATGAATAACACCTTAATAACATTTCAGAAATTGATCGATATATGCATAGTATGTAAATATGAAAACGAGGAAACAAAAATGTCATGCACGGACATATAGTACGTTTAGAAATATCAATGCACCGTTTTGATTCTCGGACGCTCCCTGGCAAAACTGTATTAGGAGAAATTTGAAACGTTTTAAATTCAAATATATCTCATGTTTCCTAAAGGCAGTATAGGTACTTTAGAGACACTGTGTGTAATTCTTAACAATCATACTTGACACTATTTTTTGTATTATTATTTCGTTATGTAAAAAATACATAAAGTGTTTCATGAAAATGCCTTCCTCGCCAAAGTGCGGTGCCTGAGATGATAGCCTTGTCACCGCACGTCACACGCCGGTACAAGGGCTGTTAATTCTATAAATACCACACGTTAAAACAACTTGCGTAATACTGTTTATTTATGTATTTGTTTGTTTGATTGTTTTGCCTTTATGTTTGAATTTCTAGTTACATACCGAAGTAGGAAATGAGTTTATACGATATTTTTGAATAAATCATTTATGCGACCAGTTTAGCATGTATAAGTAATAATATGAATATGTATGATCAGTGCAAATACTCCCTTTATATGTTACCACCTAAGTCCTTAGCTCCCTTGGGTTTAGACATGAATACCGTGAGAGATATTTCCGGTGAAACTGACTATACAACAGCTTCCATACGTGCGTGGAAGGTAAAGGTTTGGATGGGGAAAAGGACTGGAATGCGTAAACACAATAGTTAGATAAGTTTTCCCCTCTGTCTGCGGTGTGTGGTTGGCAGCCATGTGGTGTGTGCAGAGTTACTGTTAAGACATCTTTACACAACCTGTTTAATACATAATGTGAAGATTCAATTTTGAAGGACGTAATGAGACTTGAACAGATAAGGACCGGTTTCTGGAAAGCCTTTTTACACCAGTGGTTGAAATGAATGATGCACGCGGTCATGCTTTACAGTCTTAGTAACGTCTGTACACCTCGTGAGGAACTGAATATTATTCAACAATGGTAAACAACAGAAGCGAATAAAAGACAACAAAGTACTGAAAAATATATATACAGTACACCCAAATAGCGTAAGTAAGGAGGAGATAGTTTAAAAAAATGTTTGCGTGTTATGTCATTTTTTACCTCAAAGCCACACCGCACTTTTTACATCCCAGATCACTGGAATAGTACGTTGTCCGATGATGCCATTTATCGGATCGATCAGCCGCCCGATTATTGTCGCATGAAATACTAAAATACATAAATGTATAAAAGAGGCGCAGAAGGCAATGGCCCTCATAACAGCTCGAGTGATACAGGCAATTCTAACCCTGGGTCGCAGTGTGGAGTTAAAAATGGAAATTAGCCCAATTATTGCGGTTTCCTCCCACATATTAAAAAGGTGCATTTTAGTGACATACGCGGGACGTTCAAAAAGTTTCGGCACTTTTATATTTTTGCTGGAAACTGTGAAGGCGGGAGGAGTTTGCATTACAAAGTTGGAACCATGGGGAAAATGCATCGCAAGAGAAGGTGACTATGTAGAAAAGTGATGTAATTTGTTTTTGAAATTCTTAATAAATATAGTTTTTTTTTTTTTTTTTTAAGTGCGGAAACATTTTTAACGTCCCCCGTAATTGCCCTGCCCGTTTACAGGAAACTGAGAGCAGTTGCATCGTCACGAATAGCTAAATTACTAAAGTTAAAGGACAAAAAAGGCATTACAAAAAAAAATTATTACATATATGAATATGTTGTCTTCATTGAGTACTGCACTTAGATACCCAAATTAAATTACAATTTAACTTGAAAGTTATATCTTTCATTTAATATTCTGTATTAAACAGGTTTTTGTTTAACAGAGGAAGCGATTTCAACAAGTGTGTTTCCTTGCGGCACAGAGATACAATCCACTGTCTTCTGATTTTGCCTCGGAAATGTGTATAGTGAGTTGACTCGTTCCCTTTCCCGTTAAATTGAAGCGTTTCTTAAATCTGTCTTCAGTCTGTATGTCGTCATAATAAACATACCCAATTAACTTTAATGATATGTCTCTCTTAGTCTGTTGGTACCAGTAAATTTGATCGTAGCTACTGTCGTCGTGACTGCAGTGAAGTTTGGTTGGCTGTCCGCTGAACACAAAGACTAAAGGCTCCTGAGAGATTCTGATACATTTCATCTGATCTGTGGGAGAAAAAAGTTAATATTTAACACTCTTAACAGTTGTTAACGCGAACAAGTTTAAAAAAATTCTTGCGAGAAAATCTTATAAAGCTCTTATTAATTGCCACATCAGCGATATTTCCTAAAACTGATACTAATCAGGTATCAGTAACAGAACACACTGTATTATGTTAATAGCGTTAATATCTTTTGGCTTTTTTGTGACACTATCTTTATTTACAACTTCTTACTTAATTGCATATAAAGTACAGCGCTTATTGCGAGAAAAAGTCCTGCCATTTTCTATAGTTAACTGGAAGCATACAGTTCTAGGCGGGCATATAAGAAACTCATTGTAGGAAATGACGTCGAAGAAACACAACATGCACACTGTGTGAGATAATAAGCGGGTAAAGGCATACTTCCATCTACACATAACCGGCTTATCAGAGCAGTGCTACGGGGCATCGGGAACCAGGAATCGGTGCAAGGCAGGGACAGAAGCCCAATCTATCGCAGGGTGAAAACACAAACGTACAGACACACACACACACAAGCACATACGCGCAATTCATCTAACTGCGTTGCAAGAACAGAACATGCATTTATTGTTCTTCCATAAAACGCACATGTGCTCATTTTTATACAACTATCCTACTTTATACAAAATGTACTTTCATTCTTTCTCCTTAATGGAAAGTGTTGATATTTAAAGTGACTGAACCTGCAACTGATTATTAAGAATTCTTTTCAGTCTACACTCCATCCATCCATCCATTTTCTAACCCGCTGAATCCGAACACAGGGTCACGGGGGTCTGCTGGAGCCAATCCCAGCCAACACAGGGCACAAGGCAGGAAACAATCTTGGGAAGGGTGCCAACCCACCGCAGGAGTCTACACTCTTGACTTAAATTTATTAATGCGTTGTTGAATTAGACGGTTGTCTCATACAGTATATTAAAATGCACAGTGTTTATCAAAGTGTAATAAAATACATTACAAGTACCTCAAAGAGATAAAACTCAATACCTCGACCCCCACCAAATTCTTTTTAACAACGTTAAAACAAATAGTTTACTATCACGTGTCAACATGTAGACATTAAAGTGAAGTTGCAAGGAAAGCAAACTTATAAAATGATAACGTGTTCATAAAATCACAAACCGCATCACCTTATGTGGGTGGGGTCATCTACACCTTTCTATACCGAATATCTGTTATAATAAAGCTTAATACTTTAGTATAACAATATTATCTAAAAATTGGGAAAGGTGTTACATTTACTTTTAACAGGAAGACTAAAGGAGGGTACTTAACATTTGAAAGACTTAATAGTCTGTCCTCAGATTAGGAGCAAAAAAGAGGCTCAGAGCTGCAAAACCCGCCACTAATAGCTACCACTTCAGCATCAAGTCTTGTTTCTTTTTTTATCCCGTTCAGCAACCCTAACATTTTTGTTAGCCATACACGTCTCGTGAGAAACATTACTTTATTATACAGATATTTAAAATGCCGAAACCGCAGCCTGATAAAATGTTTGTTTAATGTTTTGTCCAATTATAAAGGCTGTCATGGCAGAGTCAGGTGCAAGGAATAGAGAGACTCCTTGCTGAATGTCAGAACACATCTATATACAGAGCCAGGTAAATTGCCAAATTAACAATGAGCATATCCAGAAGAAGCCTGAAATTACACATGAAATATTGTTTCTTAATATGTTATGCATTATGCTTTAGAAACTTTTCAACACTGGTTCCCTGACAATATTTTTTGTATTTGAACAAGAAAGCTATTTAATGATTTTATTTATTTGTTTGCTTGTTTGTTTGTATATGTATGTATGTATGTATGAGTTTATTTGCAGCTGCGGCTGGAGAAAAAAAATTGAGAGAGGGCACAGTTTTTAGGGGGACAAACTGAACCAGTACTTATCATTTATTATAGTGCTTTTCACAATTTTCTATCTGGTCATTCCACATGCTCTCGTGGTTCTTATAATTACATCAATGCACATCTTGGCCTTTCCAGAACTAGACCTAAATCTAGGCTAAAATGTATTATACTCTTCCCACCATGCTGCCCAAATCTGATGCCAGCTTTCCTATTTCTGCTGTACTCCAAACTTTCAGTCGGTGATGTCCGCAGTCCCCTTATTCTTCCCATAACTTGCCCTATAGATGTGGAAAGAACACATTGGGTGCACCTTCCACCCAGATTTTATACTACACCTGATTCCAAAGTTCCCCATTCTGCCAAAACTCACATCACAATGTCTGTACGGCCCACCTCGCTACTCTTCCAATAACGAACACTTCTATCTGTCCTATAACACATCCATTGCATAAGTGTAATTCAAATCCTATTCTGCCTTTGCTATGAGTGTACAGTCCTTGTCTAAATCCACATCATACAATCACTAGTCTTTTGATTTTTCTAAAGTCCTGCTTCTCAGTGTTTCATTTACCACACCCACCGACAGAGTTATTCCCATCCTAATTTTATTCTACACCTGCCGCCAGTCTGCCCAATCCTGTGCAAATTTGACAGGCTTACCTCACCTGAGCACAAATTCACATTATAAGGTCCACAGACCCCCACATCTTAAAATATAACTGTGCCCCCCCCCCCCCCCGCCCCCCTAACCTGTCTTGTACTGCATCCACCGGACAAGTCCAACCTAAATCTTATTCTTCCTTTATGATCAGGATACCTATAATTCCTTGAACATAAATTTTGCCCTCCTTTCTTCAGGCCTGAACATTTCTCAGTTACTTTCTGATTAAATTGAGTCATGTCACTAAGCCTGCCAAAAAATGTAACCTTGTGTTATTTTTTAGATCACTGTTTCCCAACTTTTTTCTTTGGTGCCACACTTTTTTTAACCAAAAACATCCCAAGGCTATCTTACATCCCACCACTATCTTATTAACCACTAACACATTATACCTCATACATGTACTAAACTGTCCGAAGGGGTAGGACTACCAGAAAAGTCTGTAAATGAGCAGCTCAGATATCAGCACTTTCAGACACTGAACTTTGTGACCATTTTGCTGCCATTTTCCAGCTGCTTTGTCTCTTTGCCCACATCTCTCTGCCTCATTGGCAACTCATATGACCATCATCCACTGGTCCTGAGAGACTCGCTTGCGACCACATACCCAAGCAGATGGACTCTAGCAGCCTAGAGACACATCTGAAGCACTTGAAGTGCTGTGTCTGCAACATAGTGATCATGGAGCTAAATTTTATGCCAGCTTCTCCATGTAGTCCTGTCCTCCTCAGACAGGTCTTGACCACCCCGAGAAGGTTGTCTCTCTCTCAGGTTCAGACCTAGGTGCACTACACTATTATATCCATGGCACACCTGGGTAGCTCTCATGGCACATCACTGTGCCACAGCACACTGGTTGAAAAACACTCATCCAGCTACTTTAATGCTACTTGCATTTTTCAGAGAGATATTTTAGGTCTCATACCCCTGTAGTTGTCCACAGT
Source organism: Erpetoichthys calabaricus (assembly GCF_900747795.2). NCBI lineage: Eukaryota > Metazoa > Chordata > Cladistia > Polypteriformes > Polypteridae > Erpetoichthys > Erpetoichthys calabaricus. The sequence continues at coordinate 286,021,977 of NC_041396.2, read as the reverse complement.
GCTTCGACACTTTGAAAACACAAACAATGAAAGCAAAAAAGGCATTACTTACACCATATCCAGCTAATCAACGTCATTGGCAATAACAAGAGCTGGAAAAAGTCCCTGTGTAAGTTCATCCTTCATCACTTGCCTCTTGCTGAATTATTAAGTCAGGTCGGTCTGGTATAGTGTGAATAGTATAGTATGAATAGTAACTTTCTCAAATTAAATAAAGAAAAAACCGAAATCTTAGTGATTGGCAATAATGGATACAATGAGGCTATTAGAAATAAACTGGATGCATTAGGATTAAAAGTCAAACCGGAGGTAAAAAGCTTAGGGGTAACCGTTGATTGTAATCTGAATTTTAAATCGCATATTAATCGGATCACTAGGACAGCATTTTTTCACCTAAGAAACATAGCAAAAGTTAGACCTCTTATATCATCGAAAGATGCAGAGAAATTAGTTCATGCGTTTGTTTTCAGTCGGCTAGATTACTGTAACGCACTCCTCTCAGGACTACCCAAAAAAGACATCAATCGTTTGCAATTAGTGCAGAATGCAGCTGCTAGAATCCTTACCAGGAAAAGAAAATCCAAACACATTTCTCCAGTTTTGATGTCACTACACTGGTTACCTGTGTCATTCAGAATTGACTTTAAAATTCTGCTTATGGTTTATAAAGCTTTAAATAATCTCGCCCCGGCTTATATATCGGAATGTCTGACACCTTATATTCCAAATCGTAACCTCAGATCCTCAACTGAGTGTCTCCTTAGAATTCCAAGAGCAAAACTTAAAAGAAGTGGTGAGGCGGCCTTCTGCTGTTATGCACCTAAAATCTGGAATAGCCTGCCAGTAGGAATTCGCCAGGCTAATACAGTGGAGCATTTTAAAAAACTACTGAAAACACATTACTTTAACATGGCCTTCTCATAACTTCACTGTAATTTAATCCTGATACTCTGTATATCCAATTCATTATAATAACTACTCATTCAAAATCTGTACTAACCCCTACTCTCTCTTCTGTTTCCTTTTCCGGTGTCCTGTTGGTGGTGGCTTGCGCCACCACCATCTACCCAAAGCACCATGATGTTCCAACAATGATGGATGGATTAAAAGCCAGAAGTCTGTATGACCATCAGCATCAAGTGACTCCGTGAAAAACCCGAACTACAAAGAGGACTATTTCATTTATGTTAGGTAGAATGCCCAGAGGGGACTGGGCGGTCTCGTGGCCTGGAACCCTACAGATTTTATTTTTTTCTCCAGCCTTCTGGAGTTTTTTTTTGTTTTTTCTGTCCACCCTGGCCATCGGACCTTACTCCTTTCTATGTTAACTAATGTTGTCTTATTTTAATTTCTTATTTTGATACCCAAAGGTATCACGTCCTAGTGAGCTGAATGACTTTCGGCCTGTTGCTCTGACATCACATGTGATGAAGACCATGGAGAGGCTGCTGCTTCACCATCTTAGGCCACAGGTTCAACACGCCCTTGACCCTCTGCAGTTTGCATATCAGGAGAAGGTGGGAGCGGAAGATGCCATCATCTATATGCTACACCGATCCCTCTCTCACTTGGACAGAGGCAGTGGTGCTGTAAGAATTATGTTTCTAGACTTCTCTAGCGCCTTCAACACAATCCAACCTCTGCTCCTTAGGGACAAGCTGACAGAGATGGGATTAGATTCATACCTAGTGGCATGGATCGTGGACTATCTTAAAGACAGACCTCAGTATGTGCGTCTTGGGAACTGCACGTCTGACATTGTGGTCAGCAACACAGGAGCGCCACAAGGGACTGTACTTTCTCCGGTCCTGTTCAGCCTATATACATCGGACTTCCAATACAACTCGGAGTCCTGCCATGTGCAAAAGTTCGCTGATGACACTGCTATCGTGGGCTGTATCAGGAATGGGCTGGAGGAGGAGTATAGGGACCTAATCAATGACTTTGTTAAATGGTCCGACTCAAACCACCTACACCTGAACACCAGCAAAACCAAGGAGCTGGTGGTGGATTTTAGGAGGCCCAGACCCCTCATAGACCCAGTGATCATCAAAGGTGACTGTGTCCAGATGGTGCAGACCTATAAATATCTGGGAGTGCAGCTGGATGATAAATTAGACTGGACTGCCAATACTGATGCGCTGTGCAAGAAAGGACAAAGCCGGTTATACTTCCTTAGAAGGCTGGCTTCCTTCAACATCTGCAATAAGATGCTGCAGATGTTCTATCAAACAGTTGTGGCGAGCGCCCTCTTCTACGCAGTGGTGTGCTGGGGAGGCAGCATTAAGAGGAAAGACGCCTCACGCCTGGACAAACTGGTGAGGAAGGCAGGCTCTATTGTTGGCATGGAGCTGGACAGTTTAACATCTGTGGCAGAGCGAAGGGCGCTCAGCAGGCTCCTATCAATTATGGAGAATCCACTGCATCCACTAAATAATGTCATCTCCAGACAGAAGAGCAGCTTCAGCGACAGACTGCTGTCACTGTCCTGCTCCACAGACAGATTGAGGAGATCGTTCCTCCCCCAAACTATGCGACTCTTTAATTCCACCAGGGGGGGTAAACGTTAATATTTAACATTATACATAGTTATTGTCTGTTTTTTTTTTTTCACCTGTATTATTATCATTCTTTAATTTAATAATATTTATTGTATCAGTATGCTGCTGCTGAAGAATGTGAATTTCCCATTGGGATTAATAAAGTATCTATCTATCTATCTATCTATCTATCTATCTATCTATCTATCTATCTATCTATCTATCTATCTATCTATCTATCTATCTATCTATCTATCTATCTATCTATCTATCTATCTATCTATCTATCTTTTATTTTTCTTCTCTTCATTATGTAAAGCACTTTGAGCTACTTTTTGTATGAAAATGTGCTATATAAATAAATGTTGTTGTTGTTGTTGTTGTTGGTCCATGCTGCTTTATCTTCTTTTTTTTCTTTCAGTGCACAATTTATGAAGAAGTGTTTCATTAAAAAAGTAATCAATTTTTTTTTTTATTTCTGAAATTCCACTTGAAGTTGCCATCTCCCTAAAGTTGCGCTCAGACTTCTGCAGTAATGTTAATGGTGGCTGTGAACTGTGAACCATTGACGTAAACATGAAGTAGTGCGTCGACAATTGTCCAATCACATTAGATTAACAAAACATAAAACAATATTAATTTGCTGACAATAAATGTGGGAGTGTCCAGGGCGCAGAGAGCTGCATCCCCTGAAAAATCTGAAAGCAACCAATTAAATGGCAACCTCGAGTTACCTGCTTGCCAAAAGATGAAGGACTTACATACACTCTACAAGTAGGAAACCATTTTTAATGGGTGTTGCCATGTGCAGACACCAGGCATGTTGTGCAAATAATCATATTTATTTCATGATTATTTGACATTACCTAATTCATATAAGTGGGGGGAGGGGGAGGGATGCCCCAGTGCCTCACATTACAAACCGCCACTGTTTATTTGTTTACTAGCTTTATCACTGCGTCTGATCTTTACAATAATTTCCTCTACCCTTTCTATTCATTATCCTATATTCATTATTCCATTAACACTCTTTCTAGCACTTTAAACCTTCAAACTCTGGCAGTTTTCCCGATTATTCCTTTGGGAATGTCTTAATACAGCGATTCTCAAACTGTGGGGCGTGCCCCCCTAGAAGTAACAAAAAAGGTGGCGCCAATGTTGCCATATGTGGCGTAAGTTTGCTATTCGTAGGAAAATTTTAAACTTGTAGCGGTGTATCGGCAGCAAAAAATATAGGAAAAAATTTTATTAGGGTTTCAAAAAAATGGTAGGGGGGCGCGATTAAAACTGTTATGAAAACTCGGGTCACAAATACTTAAAGGTTGAGAAATGCTGTCTTAATACATATCGATGCATATACTTAAGGGTAATAATTTATTTAGGACCTTTATTCCTTTTATGCATTCCATTACCATACGTAACTCTGTCTGTCCACTCTTTTTGTTTCCTATGGTCAATAAATGATTGCTGAAAATGGACGCTGTTTTAGCCACACAGGATATGAATTGGTCTTGGATATGATCTCAGCTAATTTAAAGCCCCCCTTACCCAATCAAGTATACACACTCATACCAGGTCAATTTTGAAACAAAAAAAACAAAAAACTTATTGCTGGGAAATAAACAAAAAACTTATTGCTGGGTGTGAAAGGAAAGAAATAGAGTATCTTGGCCAAGAAATGATGCCAAGCTGTTTGACCTATGATGTAGGAGTGTTTTTAGATAAACATATATTTAAAATAATTCTTTGTTGCTAAAACACAGAATTTAGTGTGGAAGACATCTTAATTCTAATAAATCTAAATATTACAAAATAAATAAATCAAAGAAAGTGATCATGTATCAGAATATGTTACCTCAACATCAAAAGACAGTTTTGAACATAAAAGAAAATTCCTGTTTGAATATCATTCTTTATTGATGGTTAAGTTCACACATTTCTTGATGGTATTCTGATTTTACATTCCATATCACTAAAGACATGTTGCTTAACTTACTGGAAAGTACAAATTGGCCCAATGTGAGTGTGGGTATGTAAGTGCCCAACATTAAACTGGTGAGGGGCTTTATTAAAGGATGTTGTCTGCTTTTTGCCCAGTCCTGCTATGATATACTCAAAAGTGGAAGTTGGTTTGAAAAGGCTATATTATTTTTATTCTTATTCTTGTTGCTGTTTTCAATGTGTTCTGGTTTGTTTTATAATGGGAGCCCACCAGGTTCCTTAGGTCTTATTTTCCAATTGTCAGGACTTTACAAAGTACTGCATGTGTGCAGTCCCAAGGAACTTGATTTTTGCACCTTTTTGGCACTCTTATTTAGGAGTTAATCAGTGAATTTTTAGAGATCTATCTGAGCAGTTCCAAGTGCTCTGTTTATGATCAGAATGACACAAACCTTTGCGATTTTTTTCTCAGATATTTATGAGCAACCAGCAATTGCTCTTGTCAGTGTGTATGAAACATCTGTCGTAAACACTGCATGAATTGTATTTAAAGTACAAAATGACTTTAAAGCAATCTTCTTCATGAGTCATTGAGTATTTTTAAATGCACTTTTCTGCTGTATTGAAGGGATTTCAGACAAATTAACACACCAAGAAGAGTTATATATACATCACATTTTATTGTGCTTACTGTTTAGGTCTAAGTACTCAAGACTATCTGCATCTTGCTGGCAGTCGCATTAAGGACATACACTAGCAGCTCTTTTGGAAGAGCTGCCATCAGTCTGCCACTGAAACACACACACACCCATATTCCATGAAATATAGTCATTACTATATATTAAAACTGTAATATGCATTGATTTAATTCAGGATCAGTTAGTCTGGGTGAGTCTGTTAAAACATTTTTGGAAGACAATCAGATGATATTGTTTCACTGTGTAAACTTGCTGCACAGAAGTAGATGCCACTGTCGCTGGTATCCACGCTCTTGAATTCAAGTGTGTTCTTTTTGGTCTCTTTTCTCAGAAAAAGCCTGTCTTTAAAATCTTTTTCATACTTAGCTTCACCATAGTGATAAACCATCAGCTCCAATTCATTTTCTTTTCTTTGCCTGTACCAGTACAAGTAGTCGTAATCTGTTTCATTTTGATAACAGCCAAATTCCTGTGTTGCTCCAGGTTTAACAAGTACATGTTTAGGCCACTGAGTAATTAGAACAGCAGCACAATAATCTGGAAAAACAAACAAATAAAAAATAAATAAAGGAATTGTATAAAAGTATGTATGAAAAAACAGGAAATTATTATAATAATTGCTTACAAAAACAAATAACTAAAGAAAGCCAGCATATGGCAATCATCTCCTCATGTGGAAATGAAATATGAGTATTCATAACTGAAGTGCATGGTGGTAGTCTTTTAAAAGATCGGACCGGAAATTTTTTGTTTCCTTAACCACATTTACACTTTCATATAACTGAGACAACAGTTGGTTCTCAGAATTTTGTTCTCTACCAGCGCACAGAAAGTGCTTAAAAAATTAGCTTATAAGTTAACAGTTTTGTTATATACTAACTGTATTTGGTTTCAGCTTGGTCTAAGATCATTTCAGGAGGTGCATCTGTAAACTAAATAACTTACTTATTGTGATAAAGTTAAAATAGAATTTGAACTCTTCAGTTTTAATACAGTTATTTAATATTATTACTTAATGTGTAATAGTAAAAATTCATTGTGGAATAATGTATCATTTTACGAAGTTATATTCACACTATTCTGACAAACTGTCACATAAAAACCTGTGCTCAACCTTGCTTGACTGTAATATCAAAGTTTTATATTTAATTAATTATTCTACTGAGTCATTCATGTGGTTTTATTTATTTGTGTGTATATGTTTATTTGTTTCTTTATGTTGTCCAAATGGATGTTGTTAAAACATGGAAAAATGCATAGCACAGGGGTTAGCATGGCTGCCTAATGGATCTTGGGCTCAAATTCTCTTTGCGTGTGAGTGAGTTTTTTCTAGGTGCTCCAGATTTCCTCCCACATCCCACAACATATGTATGTAAAGTAAATCAGAAATTCTAGATTGGCTGTATGTGAATGTGGGGATGTGTGTGTATGGATATACTGTATAATGAAAATCTGTCCAGTGCAGAGCTGTCTCCTGCCTGATGCTCAGTGCTGGCAGATGACCCCAAACTGTACCCTGTCGGTATGAGAATGTCATTTAATGTACTGTATGCTATGGAAGGTACAAAGTTTATCAGATGTCTGCCCTCATATCAAGGTTTATTTTTTTGATGCTTTATAATATGAAATCGTTAAATTTGTCTTTTCAGTCAAATAAACAAGAAATAAAACATAAACACAATGATAAATATCTAACATAGTTACATATGGTAGGGCGGCATGGAGGTGAGGGCTTTGGATCTCAAACCCTTACCAACTAACTGAAGAAAGCAGCTCAAGACTTAGACAATCTTCAGAACTGGACAAGCACATAGAAAATGCAAATTGACATGGCAATTGCAAAGCACTACATTTGGGCATAAAGAATATCAATTACAAGCACAAGATGGGAGACACAGTCCTACAGGAACCTCTGAAAAGGATTTAGGAGTTTACGTTAACACAACACTGTCATCTTCTATGCAATGTGCAAAATCAATCAAAAAGGCAAATAAAACATTAGGTTATACAGTAAAAACTTAAAATAAATTATGCTCAGGCTATATAATGTACTAGTGAGACAACATCTGGGGTATTTTGTGCTGTTCTGATCACCACACAACAAGAAAGATAGAGCAGCACTTGAAGCCGTGCAAAGGAAAGCAACAAGATGCATTCCAGGAATTAAAGATATGGCATGCTCTGATTGAGTCTGACAAATAAACCTAATGTATTTAATCTTGAACAGTGGAGGCTGTGTGGTGACCTAATCCAGGTCTTTTAAATTCTCAAAAGGCACTTAATGCCACATATTTGAAGAAAGTATGTTCATAGGAACAGAGAAAAGATTTTATTTCTCAAATGGCACCTATTTAAAGGAGTACATTCAATAATAGCACTTCAACACAGAGTTCATAGGGGTTCGAAGGGGCAAACATACATGCATTTGTGGCAATCAAAACTCACAGTAACAAGAAAATGCATTAAATGAAATGCTTCCTCTTCCCTCCGATTATTCAAACTAGTTAATACTCAGTTAACAAATGTATTATATCAAATAATCCCATGACAACCAGGGTAGAAAAATATGCTGAGCTTTGTGTAAAAAAACATATCTGTGGAGAAAAATGTAAAAAAAATGTTTTTCATCACAAGACCATATTCTTTAAATCTTTCTTTTTCCAGTCCGGCATGTCTTAGAAAGCAACAAAACGCTAAATCCAATGTACCTGTCATATTTGTTTTCTCTTGTTTTCACATTTAGAGAAGCAAACTAGAACAACGATGTCCGAATAATGAATTTGAGTCCGGAGTTGTCGCGGGAGCGTTTGTAGGATTTGCAGGGATCAGGATCTTAGCACCATCTGTGATTGTCGCACGTTGTTACACGAGGATAAAGATTTGAAGAGTACGCGGTTTCGCTCGAATCTTAGGGCCGGTTTAGTACTGGATATTATAATAGCCATAATTTGCACTCTAGGGATGGGCAGGTTGTGGAAAGGTGATTGACAGCAGGATATTTACAGGTGTGATGAGCTCTGCCTTCACTGGAACTTTCTCGTTATACCTTTCAAGACCGAGAACCCTCGAGAAGGTATAGGTGCAGACTTCCATGGCATTGTACATGCAGCCTAACAGAAGATAACGTGAGAAACTGAGAAAAAAGACACAACAGGAGATGCTGGAAGGCGATTGGGAAAACTGCGAGAGTGGAACTGCCTGCCAACCGCAGTGACTGATATTTTTACAAGGTGATTGCGAGTTTGAATCTGCTGGAAGATTTCTGTAAAGTATTAAATTATTTAGTGTGGAATAAACGCGCACTTTATTGGGCTTAACTTCCATCCGGTGTGACTCTCTGTCTTTCCATGTCGGTGCTCGTTGTAATATGAAATCAAAGAACTAGGGGTTTGGGGTCTGGCGAGCTCCTTGGGGTATCGCACGAGTTGTACTTTATTGTGAAATCAATGAGCGATTTGATGCCCCTTGAGGTCTTGCCAGGGACTTACGTTCATGAGCCTGGCGGGACATGTGGTCCAACTTGGATTTTCGTGCGAGTCGTAAGTATATGTTAAATAAACCGTTTACCACTGTACACGGCGATACTGTGTACCCATGCGCAAGAAAATGTGCGGTTTGCAGCTATTGATAGCATATTTCTGGGACTGGAAAATCAGGGGTTGGGCAGAGATCAAGGGCTTAATCTCTTGAAACCAACGCCACCGAGTTTTCAAGACAATCTTTAACCAGCTGCGAGTTGTATTTGAAAGGCAATTTCAGAAAACGATAAATAAATTAATATATCAGGATAGATAAAATTGCTGCATTCTAGGAAAAAGATACGTATTACTTAGAGTATATTGTAAAGAGTAGGGGCACGCTTTTCCGGTCTTCAATGTATTGTAGCTAAATTTATTAACTGATTAAATTTATTTATTGTACAAGGCGGGACTGCAGTTGTTTTGCTGTGTTTACTGGCTGCGCAGAAGAATGTCCCACTGTCGGTGCTGATGACATTGTTGATCGTTAAATAGCTCGTCTCTGTTGCGCTGCCGTTTAAAGTAAATCGTTTCTTGTGTTCTCTGTCGTCGCTTGCCTCTCTGTACTGCAAGTGACCAATATAGTTTAAATCATTCTGTTCTTTTGGTTGATGATACCAGGTGATAACGTAGTAGGAGCTGTCACTATTGTGGCATTCCAACGTGTATGAGTTTCCAGCTCTCCTCAATAAAGACGGAGGTGTTTGTTTAATGTCGACACAGAAAGAAGAATCTGCATGCAGAAAATTAAAATATTAAGTGAATATACAAACTAATCAGTAAGACTGAGGTATTTCTAATTTAAATATTGACGGTTGAGATTCTTACTTATTAGCCAGTGAATCGACAAAAGTACAAACACTCGTGCAGCCATCATTACAGGTCGCTTTTAAAATGATTGCCTTTTTGGTCAGCTTTTGAGAATCTTTGAAGCAAAGTTCAAGGAAATTACGTCAATATTTTTTTTTCTTTGTCGTCTTTACAGTGTTTGTTGTTTGACAGAACATGCATTCTTATTCTCTTATTCTACCCACACCTGCCGTTTATGATTTTTTACTTTTTACCACATGATCTCTCTCTCTCTCTCTCTCTCTCTCTCTCTCGTATGTAATTGTATGTAATTAACCTCGATTAATCCCATCTAACATTAACACAAGTAATGATAAAATAAACTTTTTGAAGTAAATACACACTAAATCACAAACATAATGCAGATTCAACACAGAGGAATAACACAATAAATAAATAATGGCATAGCTTAAACTTAAACAATGGCCTTAAACCCGAACTTTTAACAAAATACTTCTTAAACAAGTATAACCTGAATTTGGATGCCTTCCTAAAAGGTAAGCTGAAAAGAAGACAATAAGAAACTTATGACAATGTACTTTAAACACCTATACAAAAATAAATGTACTAATTCTGAAATTGGCAAAGTATATAAAACACAGACGTGTCAAAGTAAAACTTAACAATCAAAACGACTGCAGATTTCGAATGTACTGCTGAAGACCGACTTAATTTAAAGTAAATGCATCTCCAAACTGGACATACATTAAAATTGTGTTAAAAGTCCGTAAATATTGTCCTCAGTTGGTCAACATCATCAACGACTTGATAATTATACTCCACATAAGTGTTTTTCAACTGGTGCGCTGTTGAAATAATACTGTAGTGTAGTGCCCCAGGGTTCTGACCTAAGAGAAACACACTCCTTGGTCGACACCTGTCTGAGAAGGACGGGACTACCTGGATAAACCGACATAAAAGCATTTCTGCGATCTCCGTTTTACAGAAACAGCAGTAAGTGTGCACTGAGCAGCAGGAGACCTGTCGGGGGTCCATGTGCCTGGGTGGGTTTTCGCCATCGAGTCTCGCAGAGCCGAGGGACAGCGGGCATATGATTGCAGTGCTTTGTTTGCGAACGCCAATCTCCAAACTGATGTTTTTGACAGCGTCTCCGGTAGTCAATACCCTTCGGACAGTTCAGCACATATAACATTTAATGGGTTTTTAATTGGTTGAATCGTGGTGTGCCTTGGTATTTTTTGGGTTACAAAAAGTGTGTAGAAAAACGCCTGGAAAACACTGCTCTACCCGCCGTTGCTCCTGGCACGCTAACAAAGATATCTGTATTGCTATGTCATTTAAAAACTGACTTGGATGGTTGTGTTGCATTCTTTGCATACATTAGCGAATATACTGCAAACTGGAATAATAGGGCAAATCATTACACTTCTATTTCGTAGACGTTTGTCATTATATTAGGGCAGTCAGCACTGTAAGCTACCTGACCGACTGGCGAGCCAAATACAGAGAGGTAATAAAGACTTATTATGGTTTTAGTGCCACTCAAAGATATCTTATTTATCACTTATGTGATATGACATTGATTCCATCTTTTTACAGAAACATGAAATGAAAAAAAGAGCGTGCAATTTTTATCTTCGCAACTTTTCTCTAACATTGCGCCAGGACTGCCATGATCCAGTACCCCCATCCCCCAACCCCCACCCCCACTCCCCATGTTGGTATGTATAAGTAAAGAAAATGAACAACAGTATGAGGCGATCGCCTTGTTGCCTGCTCTGTATGCGACAATATTTTTTAACGAGATAAACTAGCAACATACTGCCCTCTTTTGGACGTATTCCTTAGAAGGGTATTCATTCCTGTTTTTATCTATAAAGTTTAAAATAAGGATTTCCATATAATACTATTACTCTTAATAATAGCAATAATAATACATTTAATTCACGTAGAATCATCCCAATGTTGATACCATTTTATGCAATCAGATCAGTAATGATTTATGCCTTTATCCAAGGTAACCTACAGCATTTGAAATACAATTGACTACATTTATTTTGGTTGTTCCAATTGGACCACAGGCAGAGAAAGTGACTTATTTATGGTAATACTATGAGTAACATTTGTACCCACGGCCTCAGAGTTTGAAGTCCAAAGTTTTAAGCTCTACTACACAAAAATGTCAAAATGAAAGTTTTGCACAATTTATGCAATCTCACCTGTCTTCCCAATTCAGTATTCCTATTCAGTGATCATAGTGAGAGCCAAAGGCAGGCAACAGCACTTGACAGTACCCCACAGCACCTCTGAGCACTTTAGGACACACTCACACTTAGTAGAGTCCCTATAAAACAATCTATTATAACATGTGCTCCAAAAAGGATAGAAGGTGTGAAGTTTTCATTGGAGGTCACTGCAGAAGTTATTTCCTTACTTTATGATATGCTGTAAAAATGTATTCTGAAATTATACCCTCTCAGGTCATAGTAATAACTGACTTCAAACTAAAAATTCTTATCAGTAGTAGGGTAATTCATTCGTGTCTGTGTCCAAGTGATGTATTTGATAAATTTGATCAAATAATTCAAATTTAATATCTTATGCATTGGGTTGAAATTTTGTGAAGTACAGCAAGATATTCTCACTGTTACATAAGGAAGATTTGTTGTTTAACTACGTTAGAGGAACATGACATTGAGTATAGTGTTCTTTATTGACAGCTAGGGATGTGCAGAGTCTTTTTGTTTGGTAGTGGCTCAAAAGGGAAGAAGGGGCAGTTTATGGGACAAGATTTTTTCCAGAGCCCTGCAGCACAATGTAAAATGATGTTATATGTTTACTAAGATCCCTCAGTAAGAAAAACAGTCAAAAATAATTTTGCTTCATAGGTCTTGTCAGAAAAATCTTCTTTCGGATCCCGTATTTGATAAATCATTATGACTTCATCTTTGCTTATAATATTCTATCTCTATGAACAGAAGAGAGCCGTTTTTGTCCACAGATATTGTACATGAGTTTAATTTTTTGTAAATTTCTATTTCTCACTATTAACTAATTAGTCTATTTTTCTTACTGTATTAATTGTAATATTTCCACCTTTATACTTTTTGTAGAATTTTGTCAGATTTATTCATTAACAAAATTGATTGCATTATTTATTTATTTATTTGTTTATTTATTGCATTACTGGGATAGTCCTGTTTCTACTGCCTATATAGGCCAAGGCATAAGACAGTTTTATGCGGTCTGTGTGTTTTAGAGGATGTGTTTGTGTTAAGGAATTTCCTCACTACAGTATGTAACTTGTATTTAAAATAGTTGCTTTCTGTAGTTTTATGTAGGTGTATTGGTTTTTACATAACGTTTGTATGCTTTTGTGTAGTGTATGTGGAGACAACAATGGTATTACCACCGTTCCATAAATTTTCAAGTGGCATATTTCTTTAATCAGATACATCTATATTTTGTGTGTGCATCTGTGTACTGTGTGTATTTAGTACAGCAATGTCAATAATACATGTAGCTTTACGAGGGACGTTCAAAAAGTTTCCGCATTTCCGCACTATTTTTGTTGGAAATGGAGAAGGCTGGAGGAGTATTTATGATGAACAGTTTTATCTGCTAGTATAGGATTGTCCCAGTACAGTTTCTGTATGTACTGTTTTAGGGATTTAAGTATACTTATGTTTATTTTTTTTTCTTTATTAATTTGTTTGCTTTTGGGGTTTTTTTTTTTTGTGTGTGTGTCTCTGCTAGTTTGCAGTTTACTTCCAGTTCTTAATGTCTTAATGTTTGCTAGCTGATTTGGTCAGTGTATCTGCATGTTTGGTCTGTTATGTTAGCATCATTCAGAATATAGTTTCTTTAGTTTCTCATTTTTATAACTTGATCTTGTATGATTTTCATAAACCCATCAGCCATGAAAATAAAGTATCACCATGCATTAGAAAGCCATTCAATGTAATGTTCTTCTTCTTCTTATGCATGAAATATGAAATATTTATTTTTATGATCTAATGCTATAGGCAAGAAGAAACACCAGAATGGGATTTATTTTTTCTTGCGTCTCTCTTCTTAAAGTGTTGTCAGTTTTATTAACTTTCTTCATTTAAAAAAAAAAAAAAAAAAAATATATATATATATATATATATATATATATATATATATATTAAGCTTTCATATTCTTTTAAATAGAACTATTGATTTATTGGTCATCTAGTTGTTCGAAGAGGATTACTTGTATTCCTTATTATCCCTATTACTTATCCCTATTACTTGTATATGTGCCTACTTCACTTGTATGACACCCATTGTACACCCAACTTTTTATTTTTGATTTTTTTTGGGGGGTCTTGTTTTTTAAGAGAGTCCAAAAACAGGGCCCATTAAAGCCCAATTAGGCATTAATTGTGCGGTTTTGGGCTATACAAAAAATATTAATTATTGTTAGGTTGATTTTCTGTATGTTTAATTTTGAATGATCTAGAGACTCCCCATCTTAAAAGATACACTTACCAAACTTTACATGGTTACTGTAATTATTTTCTTCTAATAAACAGAAGAAGAACGCATCTGACTATGACAGATCTAAAGACTGCATGTTTTCACATGACAATGAGAGATTGTGGTTGCAAAGTGTGTTATGTGGGAAATGTGATACCATGAATACTATGTGCACAGAAATATTAAGCCAAATCTTCAGTTTCCAACTATGACAAGGTCAAATTGCCTTTCTTTGTTGCATCCCTATTTAAAGTAAATCTGTTTTGTAAGATGGGCTTGTAATTAGGGAAAGAGCTGCTGAGGTATCCAATAAGCCTCATGGAACTTTTTTGCATTGTTTGCTGTATCAGAACATTAATGGATAGCTGCTATCTCCATGATGTCAATGAAATTTGGCTGAGCCTCCAGATTTCATTATTACGTGATAAAGTGTCGTCATGACATTTATGCCATTTAGAAAATTTGTTAAAAAAAAAAAGTGCAGATAATCTATACTATATACATATAGGAGACTACAGGAGATGCCTTGTCTATTATATGCTTACAGTACAGAAATGTAGAACACCAATATGTTACCTGAGCATGACAATTACTGTTTTATCTAAATAAAGAATTTCAGCACAAAGATTAATAACACAACAAACTGGAAATTTAAAGATAAATATTAAAGATAGATAAAAATGGTAAAGGTTCCATATCATTTCTTTAATTTACCAAAAGTTAATTCTGTAAATTAAGCATACCATTTTATTAATTTATTTTTATTTATTTAAAATTAATCTTACTTGTCAGAAAAGACAGAAAGGCAGAAGACACACTTAAACCAGCACAAATCTTAGATAATTTCTTACAAGGTTGTCCTTTCAGGTTTTTATAAGTCTGTCGAGCAAGAAGTTGTCTTGTTTCAACTCACAATTCAAATTACCTCAACAACATGCATATTGTAATCTTTTTAGTTAGCCAATTAAAGGTGTCATTTTGCTTGACTTCTCACTACATTTATAATGGCTAACATGGTACAACACCATTGTCTTTAAGAGAGACACTCACTTTTATCTCTACTTAGTTCTATACCAAAATTGTCTGGTTTTAAAAATAGATAAACAGATAAATACATCAATTGATCAGCCTACATATTTTTTTTACTCTTTTAAAGAAAATAGCATCCATGTGAATACTTTACCATAATAAAGCTGCATTGTATTCTATTTTTCTGTGTTTTACAGGGTTTTCTAACAAAGTGTTGCATTGCAAAATTTTCTAAAAGTCTAAGTGGGCATAAAAAAATAACTCAGTCAGGGAATTTACCCATTACAGCACCCACTCTGGTACATACCCACACTTGGCAAATTTACCTAACCTGCACATCAGTGGAATGTGGGAAAACAACCATTACAGAAAACATGCAACATCTACACATACACCAATCAGATATCAGATCTGGAGAAACGGAATTTTATATGTGAAAAGCCGTGTTAACCACTGCACTACTCTGCCATCCTAAAATTGCTGTTGCTTATTTCAAATTTCCAGACACTGTGGGATATGGCCGGCCATTCATCCCGGCCAGTACCCCCAGTTCCGCCAAGTGGAGCCCTTCGTGCAACATAGAGGTGCCCCAAGTTCCAGCAGGGCATCATGGACAGTGGAGTTTTACATCACAGCCCTGCTGGATACCATGGGGGCCTACAGGGACGCTGCAGGAAGGAGCAGGGAATGTTATTTTCACTATAACCCATAAGTACGTCCTCGGCCAAACAGAACTCCAAATCCCAGAAACCCTTGCAAAGCCCGTCAGAGCACGTGCCAGGAGCGGGCGTGCTCATTGGCTCCCAGCCAGAAGATAAGGCCAATGATGGTTTGAGCCTGCCTCCAGCCGAATTAAATAACTTTATGGACATGCGGGAACTTGAGAAGTTAATCGAGCCCGTACAAAGTTTCTTACAGGTCCTGATGAACATGAAGAAGATCGTTGGGGAGCTGGGAGCAGCTGCCGAAGCACCATTAAGAAAGGTGGATGAGTACCTACCACGATTTGGTCGGGAGTCTCCCGTCATGATAAATGCAGTGGTACAGGTAAGTAAGACCCGTACCATACATCATAAAGGGACGCATTGTGAACCTGGCCCACGATTCGCTAGTAGCAGGTGCCAATTCTCTGTGAGCCCTACAAGGGAGTCAGAAACCATGACCGAGGGGGCGGGGGAAGCATCAATCGAACTGGAGCAGCTGAATAGTGCTGTTTCCCAGAGCGATGCGGTGCTGAAGACGCCGCCACCGGTCATTTGCAAATCAAATGGGGTCCAAACAGTAAAGGGTCTCTCTTTGACAAATAGAGAGACTCAGACCGTGAGAAAACCCCAGAATAAACAGGTGATCCCAAAAATGAAATGGGGGTCTCCTGACAAAGTAGAAAAGGGAGCTGAGAGCTCAGGGGCGGCGTTGGAAATCTTCTCAGCAGACAAAGGGGCGGAGCCCGAATTTCCTAAATGCTTCCAGTATCACAGAGGGATACGAACAGAGTGATGGCGGCTGTGTTACGAGTGCCGCCGGCCGGGCCACGTATGGTGAAGTTGTCCTCGGAGGACAGGGGATAAAGTATCTTATTTATATAATGTTCCCCCTCGGTTCTCCCGGGAAGATTCAAAACATTGCCAAGGCCCAACCAATAGATTCTCCTTAATGAAGATGTCCCTCGCGGGGCTGGCCGCTTCGAACCATGGTTCTTCGCTGGGTGGAGAGTACTGTGGGATATGGCCGGCTGGTCATCCCGGCCAATACCACCAGGCCGCCAGGTGGAGCCCTTTGTGCAACATAGAGATGCACCGAGTTCCAGCAGGGCATCATGGACATTGGAGTTTTAGATCACAGCCTGCTGGATACCATGGGGGCCTCCAGGGGATGTTGCAGGAAGGAGCAGGGACTGTTATTTTCACTATAACTCGGAAGTAAGTCTTAGTCACAGCGACAGAGGAAATGACGTACTTCTGGGATGAAGAAGAGGAGTTTTCACCTGACCCAGAAGTGCTGAAAAGTGACATGGACTGAGGGATCAGAAGCACTTCCGGGTCATGGACTATAAAGGACTGTGAGAGATCCCAGACGGGCGAGCTGACTTGGGAGGAAGGGTGGCAGTGCGTCTGGGAGTCGAGGATTGTTATTGTTTATTGAGAATTGTAGTGATTTATGAGTATTGTGGAGTGGAGGGTGCTTAGTGCACATTATTATTATCCATCCATCCATCCATCCATCCATTTTCCAACCCGCTGAATCCGAACACAGGGTCACAGGGGTCTGCTGGAGCCAATCCCAGCCAACACAGGGCACAAGGCAGGGAACCAATCCCGGGCAGGGTGCCAACCCACCGCAGGACACACACAAACACACCCACACACCAAGCACGCACTAGGGCCAATTTAGGATTGCCAATCCACCTAACCTGCATGTCTTTGGACTATGGGAGGAAACCGGAGCGCCCGGAGGAAACCCATGCAGACACGGAGAGAACATGCAAACTCCACTCAGGGAGGACCCGGGAAGCGAACCCGGGTCTCCTAACTGCGAGGCAGCAGCGCTACCACTGCGCCACCGTGCTGCCCCCATTATTATTATAATAAAGTCAACTATTGGACTTTTATCTGGTGTCTGGCGTCTGATCTGAGGGTTCAAGAGAGAGATAGCATCCCCTATCTGTCACAACACTCAAGCTTTAATGCAAAATATTGAAGTCAGAGAATTGGATTGGTATGCAAACAGCACATTTATTTATTTAACATTCTCTAATCTAAAACAATATCACAGAGTTAGGTATCTGCTTTAAGGGGCAGTACCACCAGATGTTGTGCAAAATAAGTAACATGCTACCCTCAGTAATTTAACAAATTATGAAAATGCTTTTTTAAAAATATATATTTTTTGTCTACTTAAGCTATTTTGTTTTTTTTTATATGCTCAATGTAATTTGTTATCTGGAAAAATATTGCTTTTTGTATAATGCAAGAGAGCCTTTATGCCAGATGCTATGAGCCTGTTTCCAGCTCATATGAAATAGCTGTATTCTGCCTACAGTGTTTTAGGTTTACCCTTAGGTCTGTGCACATATATAACATGAAATTTGTTGTCTTTTGAAGACTACGTTCCCTCTTATTCTTTTCATTAAAATGAGGGCCTACCTTTTTATCATTTAATTGTGGTTCTCATACAAGCTTTTCCCATCAAGATTATGCAGTGTACACCAACGATGACGTACAAAACGTGCAGTTTCATCTGCCCCCTTAAAGGTAATTTGTAAAAAAAAATATATTACATTAATCAGAATTGTCCTGTGTGGCATCTTGATCTTCAACCACCACTAGGGACAACTGGTTTATGGCACTAAACTTTAAAAAGCTATTGAAAAGCCTGATGTGTGATCCTTCCACTTTGTGGAAAAGATGCCAGAAAGTATGTGTCTTTTTCAAACAGCCACAGAGTCTTATGGTCTCATTTTTAACTCTTGACATGGACTTGATCGTGAAAATATGCTTATAGCAAAAAACAGGAAAATCCATCCATCCATTTTCCAACCCGCTGAATCCAAACAGGGTCACGGGGGTCTGCTGGAGCCAATCCCAGCCAACACAGGGCACAAGGCAGGGAACCAATCCTGGACAGGGTGCCAACCCACCGCAGGACACACACAAACACACCAAGCACGCACTAGGGCCAATTTAGAATCGCCAATCCACCTAACCTGCATGTCTTTGGATTGTGGGAGGAAACCGGAGCGCCCGGAGGAAACCCACGCAGACACGGGGAGAACATGCAAACTCCACGCAGGGATGACCCGGGAATCGAACCCAGGTCCCCAGGTCTCCCAACTGCGAGGCAGCAGCGCTACCCACTGCGCCACCCCACAGGAAAATTCATTTTCCAAATAAAAAAACATTCCTATGCAATTTATCTTCTTTTCGTATATGGCCATTTGCATAGTTGTTAAGCAGTGACAAACAAGCCATATTGTGTGAAACCATTTAGTTATGAATAGGTGCTAGGCCATGAGATTTAACACGACATTGTCATCTTCTATGGAGTCCAGTGGCTGTGAGGCTTCTGTTGGTAAAGAAAGATTCACTGATCTTGACTTTGCTGATGATGCTGTGATCTTCACAGAGTCAATGGAGGCTCTGATCAGGGCTCTCAAGTGACTGAGTCTGAGTGTCTGGGCTTGCGAGTGTCCTAGATAAAAGCAAGATCCAGGCCTTTAATTATCTATTAGGCACTGCCATAAGCAGTGTGTTTGTCTACAGAGAGAGTGTCGACCTTGTCGAGAGGTTTACTTACCTTGGAAGTGACATTCATGTCTCTAGTGACTCTTCCTATGAAGTCAGTAGATGGACTGGGAGAGCATGGCGAGTTATGAGGTCACTGGAAAGGGGTGTGTGGGATTCCTGATATATATAGAAAAGTATGAAGGTCCAAATCTTTAGAGTCCTGGTGCTTCCTGTCTTGCTATATGGTTGCGAGACATGGATGCTTTCCAGTGACCTGAGACGAAGACTGGACTTCTTTGGTAATGCGTCTTCAGAGAATAATAACAAAAGTGTGTTTTTGTAAGCCATACTGATGCTAAGATGCACATATTACACAAACAATGAATTTATTCATAAAATAATTACAAATTATGGAATGAGAAAATATAAAAGTCAAAGAATCAAATTAAAGGAATTCAATCCATTCCCTGCTGCTCTTTGGTCCTGCCTACATTGAATCAGACATTTTCCATTTAAGAATCACACCTTCACAGAAAAAGTTTATATTTAGGTCACCTCTATCCATTAATGCATTTTTAAGGGTTATGTTAACACAATAAATGCTAATTAAATACTGGGAATTTTACTGTTCAACTACTTCCTTTTCCACCTCCTGCCATTCTCTTTCTATCTCGTTCTTTCTTTTTCTTTCTGATATGACCTCTCTTCAGCTCACCAGCTGAGGATTCACCACCAGCACATTTGAAAACTTCACACGCAGTCTGACTTTGGCCATGAATTGGCATTAAACACTTTCCAAGATTTACTTATGGCCACACTTTGAAATTTTCTCCAAGTTCAATTTCCTGTTAGAACTGCAACTAACACGGTGCCCCCATATATTGTGACAGATTAAGGTCTCCGTGACCCCTTGAACCTTCAGACCACACGTCAGACACAAGGTAAAAGTCTAAAGATGACTATTTATTATAATAATGAAGTGCACAAAGCACCACCTCTCCACAAATCTCATTAATCAATAATCAAAAATCCAATAATCACAATCCTCCACTCCCAGACGCTTAGCCACCCTGCCTCCCAACTCAGCTTGACGTCTGGGATTTCCCATAGTCCTTTTATAGTCCTTGACCTGGAAGTGTTTCGCCCTCTCTGTCCACGTGATTAGGAACACTTCCAGGTCATATAAAAACTCCACTTCATCCCGGAAGCACGTTGTTCCATTCAGTCATGTGTTCATGACGCACTTCCGGGTTATAGGGCACGTAACCCTCTATGAGCCTCCCTCCAGCGGCTCCTAGTGGTCCCCATGGTATCCAGCAAGGCTGTTTATAAAAACTACAATATCCATATGGCCCTGCTGGAATTTGGGGCACTTCCATGTTGTTGGGAGAGCTCCATCCAGAGGCTTGGAGGTGAGGACCGGAATATTTGGCTGGCCATCCCTCACAATATGTATTACATATTATATATTATATTTTAGCAGCTCTTTTGCAAGGTAACACCCCAAGTCAAAGGGATAACATCATGCCTTATGTTGTATCCAGAGTCGTGTATCATACAGATATTCTGCCACTTTCAGTGATTCTCTTTCTTTATGCCTTTTTCAGGATGGGTTATGGAGCCCCAGACATATGCTAGATCATCTCTCTTCTAATGTCTTAGATGAACATTGAACATTTCTGCCCAGGCCACAAATGTCTTTAACTTTTTTGACACTCAGCCCATTGCTTACTTTTCTAGGTTCTTTTAAGCCTTGGTGACAACTTAGCCAGTTATGTGACACCTTTCACTTCTAGACTCATCAGGCTATTTATAAAAATACAGAGCAAATTCTCATACAAAATCCAAAACACATTTAATTTAGTTCAGGGCCATAAGGGGGCATAAAACCTACCCTGGGAGTATTAGGTACAAGGCAGAAAACAAAGCTTGACCAACCACTTGTCCATCACAGTGTCATTGCACAGAATTGCACTTTTTTAAGTTAGTATGCACTAATTTAAGGATGGGGAAGGAGAAGAGTAGAAAAAAATCACACTTGGGAAGAACAACAAAAACTTCATACAGACTATGACACAGCACAGGGTCAGATTACAAGAAGCTGTATCTATGGGGAAGCAAAGCAATCTACTACGTCACTATGCCTCCCAATGTATACAGAAAATGTACAACAAAGAAAACTTCACAGAAATCTGATAGGAGCACCTCATTTTAATGATCTGTAGTTAGAATCAGCTGATATTGAAGTGATGTCAAATTACCTTTTAAAATGATGTGGGCTGAATACAGACACAGCACCATTTTAATACTTATAAATATACCAATGTTATTTTTTATTATAAATTATTTTTATTACAAAAAATACATTTGTTCTCTACATAAATATTAATGGACACAAGATCTTATTAAAGGTGAAAAAAGCCTGGTATGATACAGTATGTCTTAATTTTATTTTCTGCACATGAACAGAATTGAATTTTTAATATGAGTGTGAGGAATTTATTCAGAATATATTTAAATATATATAATTGCAAGTGTACTTAAGTCTATGCATACAAGCTCATCAAATTTAATTATTGTAGAAATAAACCAGCGAGATATTTGTTGGATTATGGTGCCCCCTTTTGACTTATGAAGTAAAAGATATGTGTCCTTTAAACAGATATTGTTTAAGGTTGCAAGCTTTTTGGCTGACAGTAAGTTTAATTGTGTCATTGTGTTTACTAGCTGCGCAAAAGTACATTGCACTGTCTGATGGTTCCAGGCTCTTGATTGTCAGAGTTCCATTAGTTGCTACATTATGAATGATTTCATATTTCTCTCTGCTGAATCTAGGTTCATACTCTGGTTTGCTACCCTGAGTTGAGTACACGATTAACCGGATTCCTTCATCTGGGTGCTGTCGGTAGAAGTACATTTGATAGTATGCTGCATCATCGTGCACACAGTTTATAACTTCAGAGTTCCCTAGTCTGCTGAAGGTAAGTTGTGGGGTCTGTTTCACTGTAACTCCATCTCCCACAGCTGCAAAAAAAAAAAAAAAAAGTTTGTCATTTTGATATTAATTTTACACTTGAATTTTGCCAGAAATCATTTGGACTTTTACAGTACCAACCAGGGAAATATCTACTATGTTCACATTTATTTAAATAAAACAACTTACTGATTAAAAATGAACAGAAGAAGAGTAAAGTTAACATCTCTCATGCGAAATCATCTGGCTGACAGTGACTTCTTTATGAAATGTTTAATGCTGTGTCAATGCGATCACTCTGGTGCACACGCTCAGGAAACAGCTCTTCATGATGTCACATAGCCAAAAATTATTAAATAAATAATGGAAAAACACAACAACTAAGCAACAGAAAATATTCATACAATTTATTATTTAAGAAAATGTCTGTGTTTCTCAAACATACTGAAACATGGTGAGCTACACAATACATTTAATGGATGTTTAAAATAGGAAATAAATTTCCTGAGTTCAACTAAAATTAAATACTGTAATTTTATTTGGAAAATACTTAATGTAATAAATTTAAAATGTAAAAACTACCCTTACTTGACACTTTATCTCCCTCTCTTCATGGATTTATTAATTTATTGAACCTCTTTACAGGAGTTATACTGTATATGTTTACATATGACTCTGAGTTTAACTATCTATTTATTTTTGGAGTGTCATTTTGGAATTGTTTAACATAAGGAGTGAACTACTGTATCTTTTAAAAGTAGTTAGGGAAACCTTTGGGAACTATAAAAAAAAAGAATAAACAAAGATAAAATATGGACATTTATTATTAATATCCCCTCCTTTAACCGCCACCTTATCGTGGTGGAGGGGTTTGCATGTCCCAATGATCCTAGGAGCTGTGTTGTCCAGGGCTTTATGCCCCTGGTAGGGCCACCCAAGGCAAACTGGTCCTAGGTGAGAGATGAGACAAAGAGCGGTTAAACAAACCTTCTATGATGAATGAAAACTTTGGACGGCGTTTTCCCTCGCCCAGACATGGGTCACTGGGGCCCCCCTCTGGAGCCAGGCCTGGAGGTGGGGCTCTATGGCGAGCACCTGGTGGCCGGGCCTGCACCCATGGGGCTTGGCCGGTGCGCAGCCCGAAAAGGCAACATGGGTCCCCCTTCCCATGGGCTCACCACCTATGGGAGGGGCCAAAGAGGTCGGGTGCAGTGTGAGTTGGGTGGTGGACGAAGGTGAGGACCTTGGCGGTCTGATCCTTGGCTACAGAAGCTGGCTCTTGGGACGTGGAATGTCACCTCTCTAAGGTGAAGGAGCCTGAGCTAGTGCGCGAGGTCGAGAGGTTCCGGCTAAATATAGTCGGACTCACCTCAACGCACAGCTTGGACTTTGGAACCAATCTCCTTGAGAGGGGCTGGACTCTGTACCACTCTGGAGTTGCCCCCGGTGAGAGGCGCCAAGCGGGTGTGGGTATACTTATTGCCCCCCGGCTTGGACCCTGTTCATTGGGGTTTACCCTGGTGGATGAGAGGGTAGCCTCCCTCCGCCTTCAGGTTGGGGGACGGGTCTTAACTGTTGTTTGCGCGTATGCGCCGAACAGCAGTTTGGAATACCCACCCTTTTTGGAGTCCCTGGAAGGGGTGCTAGAGGGCATACCTTCTGGGGACTCCCTCGTTCTGCTGGGAGACTTCAATGCTCACGTGGGTGATGACAGTGAGACCTGGAAGGGCGTGATTAGGAGGAATGGCTCCCCCGATCTAAACCCGAGCAGTGTTTTGTTATTGGACTTCTGTGCTCATCACGGATTGTCCATAACGAACACCATGTTCAAGCATAGGGGTGTTCATATGTGCACTTGGCACCAGGACACCTTAGGCCTCAGTTCGATGATCGACTTTGTGGTCGTGTCCTCGGACTTGTGGCCACATGTCTTGGACACTCGGGTGAAGAGAGGGGCGGAGCTGTCAACTGATCACCACCTAGTGGTGAGTTGGCTTCGATGGTGGGGGAGGATGCCGGTCAGGCCTGGTAGGCCCAAACGTGTTGTGAGGGTCTGCTGGGAATGTCTGGCAGAGCCCCGTGTCAGAAGTAGCTTCAACTCCCACCTCCGGCAGAACTTCGACCATGTCCCGAGGGAGGTGGGGGACATTGAGTCTGAATGGGCCATGTTCAGTGCCTCTATTGTTGAGGTGGCTGACCGGAGCCATAAGGTGGTCGGTGCCTGTTGTGGTGGCAATCCCCGAACCCGTTGGTGGACACCGGCGGTGAGGGATGCCATCAAGCTGAAGAAGGAGTCCTACAGGACCCTTTTGTCCTGTGGGACTCTGGAGGCAGCTGATAGGTACTGGCAGGCCAAGCAGAATGCGACCTTGGTGGTTGCTGAGGCAAAAACTCGGGTGTGGGAGGAGTTTGGGGAGGCCATGGAGAACGAAAAGTCTATTCGGGGGTCCTGGAGAGGAGGATCCGTCAGATAGTCGAGCCTCAGATTCAGGAGGAACAGTGTGGTTTTCATCCTGGTCGCGGAACAGTGGACCAGCTCTACACCTGTTAGCAGGGTCCTGGAGGGTGCATGGGAATTTGCCCAACCAGTCTACATGTGTTTTGTGGACTTGGAAAAGGCATTCGACCGTGTCCCTCGGGGAATCCTGTGGGGGGTACTCCGAGAGTATGGGGTACTGGACCCCCTGATAAGGGCTGTTCAGTCCCTGTACGATCGGTGCCAGAGCTTGGTCAGCATTGCCGGCAGTAAGTCGAACCCGTTTCCAGTAAGAGTTGAACTCCGCCAGGGCTGCCCTTTGTCACCGATTCTGTTCATAACTTTTATGGACAGAATTTCTAGGCGCAGCCAGGGTGTTGAGGGGGTCCGGTTTGGTGGACTCAGGATTGGGTCACTGCTTTTTGCAGATGATGTTGTCCTGTTTGCTTCATCAGGCCGTGCTCTTCAGCTCTCTCTGGATCAGTTCACAGCCGAGCGGCTGGGATGGGAATCAGCACCTCCAAATCTGAGACCATGGTCCTCAGCTGGGAAGGGGCGGAGTGCCCTCTCAGGGTTGGTAGCGAGATTTTGCCTCAAGTGGAGGAGTTCAAGTATCTTGGGATCTTGTTCACGAGTGAGGGAAGAATGGAGCGTGAGATCGACAGGCAGATCAGTGTGGCATCCGCAGTAATGCGGGCTCTGCATCGGTCTGTCATGGTGAAAAATCAATTTACCAGTCGATCTATGTTCCTACCCTCACCTATGGTCATGAGCTATGGGTAGTGACCGAAAGAATGAGATTGTGAATACAAGCGGCTGAAATGAGTTTCCTCTGCATGGTGTCTGGGCTTTCCCTTAAAGATAGGGTGAGAAGCTCAGTCATCCGGGAGGGGCTCAGAGTAGAGCTGTTGCTCCTCCGCATCGAGAGGAGTCAGATGAGGTGGCTCGGGCATCTGTTCAGGATGCCTCCTGGACGCCTCCCTGGTGAGGTGTTCCGGGCACGTCCATTCAGGAGAAGGCCCCGGGGAAGACCCAGGACACGCTGGATGGACTATGTCTCTCGGCTGGCCTGGGAACCCCTTGGGATTCTCCCGGAAGAGCTAGAAGAAGTGGCCGGGGAGAGGGAAGTCTGGGTATTTCTGCTGAAGTTGCTGCCCCTGCGACCCGACCTTGGATAAGCGGAAGAGGATGGATGGATGGATGAAAATATAGACATTTTGTGAGACGTTGTGCATGGAAGGAAGAAGGAAAAGAAATCATAGCTGCTTTTGAAGACCTCTTACAGTTTCAGTTTTGTAAGCAGCACTGTATATTGATGAAGCATTGTTTATGATGGCAGACAATAACACAATTTAAGTTCAAGCTTTCTTAATCTGTTAGTGTCCTGCTAGCTAGTCTACCATGCATTAAATATTTCATTTTTTTCTATATATTGTGAATTTCTTCAAAGCACAAAGAACCAACTGTCCCAGAATGAAATGTGCTTCATCAAACAATGGAACTATGAAGAACCAGACAACATTATAAAGAAACATATAGTGCCATTAAAGAACCATCACTTTTAAGAGTGACCTATTTTATTTGTCATTATTAAGATAAAATTAAGAAAAAAGAAAATAGCATGGCATTTGATATGCATATAAACCTCACAACTTTTCAAAATGTTTAATAAATTAAAAAAATGACAAGCTAATTAAACAACTAGTAGTGATATGACTCAGTGATCGTGAAACTAGTTCTAAAAAAAAACCCAGCAGGTATAAAGGTCACTCTAGTTGGAACTATTTTATTAATTTTCAGTTATCTGATTTCTAAATTATGGAGTTTCGCTTAAATTTTAGGTGGTTAATTCATGAAAATTAGTTCAGATGATTTCCCCTTGAATTTGGTAATGCTGACTGTGATTTTTATGTGTGCTGATTTATTTTATTCCACTATTCCTTTTACTACTTTCAATTACTGTAAATGCAGACATAGTAGTTTTTTAATTAGTGTTATAATGCATGCCAGTGAAACCTTTTATATAAAGGAAAGTACCTTTTGTAATAAATAGCTGCCCAGGTGAGAGAGAGAGAGAGAGAGAGAGAGAGAGAGAGAGAGAGAGAGAGAGAGAGAGAGAGAGAGAGAGAGAGAGAGAGAGAGAGAGAGTGAGAGAGAGAGCTGGCCAACAAAATGAATACACACTTTAACAGTCATTATCTCTGGGCTTTTCTGAAGTTGAATTGAATTAAGGGAATGATGTGTATTGAGACATTATCTCAGAAGATGTCATTACTCGCATGAATGAAACCAGCTACACTGGCTGCACTTCGTAAAGAAATTAAAACAGCATGCACATCAATCTCACTGGATACATTGGCCATCATTGTTCAAGTAGTTGTTTGTCATAATCAGAAGTGTTTGGACATGCATAGTAACCATTTTGAGCACCTGTTATAAATGTAGAAGTCAAAAGTGACATAAATTCATCCCTTGATATTTGTATAAATTTAATATCATGACTTTAATACAAGTTTGTCTTTTGTTGAAGAGTGTATACATTATTTGCCCCGCTACGTATATATATATAGGGCTTTGGACAGTCTTTTTAAATGCTAAAAGCAAGAAATCAGCAGCAGAGACACAGAATGCGGTTTACAGCATATCAAGTGATTCATGCCCAGCAGAGCCGTCTTAACAGCATTATAGTCCCCCCGGGCAAAGCAGTGCACTGGGGCTTCCACCTACACAACTACTCACAGAAATAAAAATGTAAATGGTCAGTAAAATTAAACATATATTTATTGTATTGCTACTTCCAAACAAAATCAGTGTTTAAATATTTTAAAACCTGCTACACAGCAAAGATTAATCAGCACAAATGTTTTAACAATATAACATGAGCCTCGAAAAATACAAAAATTTCAACATCTAAATGATACTCAGTTAGTAAACCATACAGCATGGGGCCCCTGGGTAACTGCCCAGTGTGTCTATGCGTTAAGACAGCCCTGATGCCCAGCTGTATACATGGAGCAAACATCAAAAACACTCGCCACACGTATATTGGGAACATTGCAATGCAGTTAACACACTTTCTCTGATTTACACACATACAAGTTTGACAGGACACATTTTTAAATGTGACTAAAATTCAAAGCTAATACTAAAAGTGCCAGAGAACTGGCTGAAATGTGGCTATCCAGTGAAAACACCATTAACAGACATTTGGACATGAACCTAGCATATGCAGGATTAAAAGAATAACATGCATATAATAAATAAGACTTTATGACCAACAACCTCCAAACCCCACTTATCAATCCCAACCCCATCAATTACCGTATCTATCTATCTATCTATCTATCTATCTATCTATCTATCTATCTATCTATCTATCTATCTATCTATCTATCTATCTATCTATCTATCTATCTATCTATCTATCTATCTATCTACCGTTCGCATACCCTTCCCTTCTTAGCTGCTATATATTGCCTTGGATTCCTGCAAGTCTAATCATTTTCCTCTGATGATGACTCCTAGTAAGAGTCGAAAGCTTAGGAATAAAAAACTATTTTATGGTACGTGATCAGTTTTCTCCATTTGTGAATTTCCAGCTACAAATATGCAAACCGTATCACAGACCTTCCCTTCCATGATAGCCTACAGTATCTGCCAAATACAAAAATAATACAACAATACAAAGAACATGGTCCGCCCTTATTGAGGCTCGTCAGGGGGATGCACTTTTGCATCCTCTTATGGGGATCGAATCTTGGACATCCGCTGCTCCACGGCGGCTGGCAGGGTGAAGATCGGAGTACAGTACTGTGTTATATTCTTAGTTCTGAATCGGAATCTGATTACCAGGTAACGCTTGTGGTTGGTCGGCCAGTCGCCAAACATAGGTGATACAGTATCTGACAAATAATAGTAGTACTAGGGTTTACATCTTGCCCGAAGAAGGGATCTGAGTTGCCTCGAAAGCTTGCATATTGTAATCTTTTTAGTTAGCCAATAAAAGGTGTCATTTAGCTTGACTTTTCATGACAAAAAATACAAAGAGTACTATACATATTTACTGTATATAGTGAGATTCATTCGCCTGCCTTTAATTGGAACATGTTCTTAAACTTGAAGAATGGAAATAGCAAAGGTATTAAATGTTTATATGAATTACTGCAACTGTGCCGTTTAATTCTGTCCCCGCGATCAGCACTGTTGCAGCCATTGTTTAAAACCAGCTCCTTCCTTTAACGCCTTCTCTCCTTAATCTCTGCCTACCAGTGCCAGAAATACAACGGACACAACCAGTGTATACTGGCACCCCTCTCCCCACTTAAATTTTTTGTGCTGGGTGTTTTTTGTCTGAGGCGTGGTCTGATTGTGTCACCGTGTTCGCTAGCTGCACAAAAGTACATTGCGCTGTCTGATGGCTCCAGGCTGTTAATCTTCAAAGTTCCGTTAGTTGCTACTTGCCGTATGACTTCATATTTCTCTTTGCTAAATCCATCTTCATACTCTGGTTCTTTACTCTGAAAAGAGTATACGATTAATCGGATTCCTTCATTTTGGAGTTGTCGGTAGAAGTACATGTGCAAGTAGGTGTTATCATTGTGTTCACATCTTATCACTGCAGTGTGTCCCATTTTAGCAAAGATTAATGGTGGTGTCTGTAAGACTGTAATGCCGTCTCCTGGAACTGAAAAAGTAAGCGTTTTCAGTCAAGTTGCATCTCAGCATTTATCTATCTACCTTCTATAAATATAAAATTAGCAAAAAGCATTAGAAGAATTAAAACTTATATACTATCTGCATGGATTTCTTTTTAATTAAATATAACACTTACTGAGTAAGAATGAAAAGAAGAGTAAAATCAAAGAAATAATCATTTTTCCCATGAAGACACAAAATGATCAGTGAATCAGTAACATCAATTAAATTTTGAATTGTTATGTCCTGTATTCTATCCAGACAAGATATATGAAGCACGTATTGCATTTTAAACTTTGAAGAAGTTTGCTGACACCTCCTCCCCCTATCCCCCTATCCTCCTCCTCCACTTTTTTTTTTTTTTTTTTAACAGACAATCCGATTTTAAAGAGACGTCAAACACTCACATAAACGTACATCAACAATATATCTTCGACTTGTAAGGATTAAAAGTTAAATTAATAAGGCTAAACTTTAAATCTTGTATTGTAAATCCAGTTCCCGTGCTACGTTGCCACACTACAGAAAATGTCCATATACATCTCTTTTGGTTATTTGTGTATTAATACTTCTGCTGTATATAAGAATACCATGCAGTTCCGCTTGAACAGAAAGGCTTCAGAGTCTGTATATACACGTGTTTAGAACGACATACAGATGTTTTCATTATATTTTAATGTCTATGTGGTCTCTTTTTATCTAAGTCATATATATATATATATATATATATATATATATATATATATTATAGTATTCCAAGCAAATGGTTTTGGTCGGCCAATTCTAATTTATTGGCTCTATTTTTTTTTTTTATAATGATGAATTTTCTTTCTTTCTTTCTTTCTTTCTTTCTTTCTTTCTTTCTTTCTTTCTTTCTTTCTTTCTTTCTTTCTTTCTTTCTTTCTTTCTTTCTTTCTTTCTTTCTTTCTTTCTTTCTTTCTTTGGTGTATTTACATTTTTATTCTGTTGACAATAAAGCCAACCATTAACATGCCATTCATCTTTATTATTCATCTTTCTTACTTGATACTAAACTGTGATTTTATGTCTGTGAAATTGTGTTAGCTTAGCCATTTCTAAGCCTCCCCTCCTTTAACCGCCACCTTACCCCGGTGGACGAGAGGGTAGCCTCCCTTCGCCTTCGGGTGGGGGGACGGGTCCTAACTGTTGTTTGTGCGTATGTACCAAACAGCAGTTCGGAGTACCCACCCTTTTTGGAGTCACTGGAGGGGGTGCTAGAGGGCATACCTTCTGGGGACTCCCTCGTTCTGCTGGGAGACTTCAATGCTCATGTGGGCAATGACAGTGAGACCTGGAAGGGCGTGATTGGGAGGAATGGCCCCGCCGATCTGAACCCGAGCGGTGTTTTGTTATTGGACTTCTGTGCTCGTCACGGATTGTCCATGATGAACACCATGTTCAAGCATAGGGGTGTTCATATGTTCACTTGGCACCAGGACACCCTAGGCCTCAGTTCGATGATCAACTTTGTGGTCGTGTCGTCGGACTTGTGGCCACATGTCTTGGACACTCGGGTGAAGAGAGGGGCGGAGCTGTCAACTGATCACCACCTGGTGGAGAGTTGGCTTCGATGGTGGGGGAGGATGCCGGTCAGGCGTGGTAGGCCCAAACATGTTGTGAGGGTCTGCTGGGAACGTCTGGCAGAGCCCCCTGTCAGAAGTAGCTTCAACTCCCACCTCCGGCAGAACTTCAACCACATCCCGTGGAAGGTGGGGGACATTGAGTCCGAATGGGCCATGTTCCGTGCCTCTATTGTTGAGGCAGCTGACCGGAGCTGTGGCCGTAAGGTGGTCGGTGCCTGCCGTGGCGGCAATCCCCATACCCGTTGGTGGACACCGGCGGTGAAGGATGCCGTCAAGCTGAAGAAGGAGTCCTACTGGACCCTTTTGTCCTGTGGGACCCTGGAGGCAGCTGATAGGTACCGGCAGGCCAAGCGGAATGCGGCTTTGGTGGTTGCTGAGGCAAAAACTCGGGCGTGGGAGGAGTTTGGGGAGACCATGGAGAACGACTTTCAGACGGCTTCGAGGAGATTCTGGTCCACCATCCGGCGTCTCAGGAAGGGGAAGCAGTGCAGTGTCAACACTGTATATGGTGGGGATGGTGCGCTGCTGACCTCGACTCGGGACGTTGTGGGTCGGTGGGGAGAGTACTTCGAAGACCTCCTCAATCCCATTAACATGCCTTCCAATGAGGAAGCAGAGCCTGGGGACTCAGAGGTGGGCTCCCCCATCTCTGGGACTGAGGTCACCGAGGTGGTCAAAAAACTCCTTGGTGGCAGGGCCCCGGGGGTGGATGAGATACGCCCGGAGTTCCTCAAGGCTCTGGATGTTGTAGGACTGTCTTGGTTGACACGCCTCTGCAACATCGCATGGACATCAGGGACAGTGCCTCTGGATTGGCAGACCGGGGTGGTTGTCCCCCTCTTTAAGAAGGGGGATCGGAGGGTGTGTTCCAACTACAGAGGGATCACACTCCTCAGCCTCCCTGGAAAAGTCTATTCAGGGGTCCTGGAGAGGAGGGTCCGTTGGATAGTTGAGCCTCGGATTCAGGAGGAACAGTGTGGTTTTCGTCCTGGTCGCGGAACAGTGGACCAGCTCTACACCCTTAGCAGGGTCCTGGAGGGTGCATGGGAGTTTGCCCAACCAGTCTACATGTGTTTTGTGGACTTGGAAAAGGAATTCGACCGTGTCCCTCGGGGAATCCTGTGGGGGGTACTCCGAGAGTATGGGGTACCGGACCCCCTGATAAGGGCTGTTCGGTCCCTGTACGATCGGTGCCAGAGCTTGGTCCGCATTGCCGGCAGTAAGTCGAACCCGTTTCCAGTGAGAGTTGGACTCCGCCAGGGCTGCCCTTTGTCACCGATTCTGTTCATAACTTTTATGGACAGAATTTCTAGGCGCAGCCAGGGCGTTGAGGGGATCCGGTTTGATGGGCTCAGGATTGGGTCACTGCTTTTTGCAGATGATGTTGTCCTGTTTGCTTCATCAGGCCGTGATCTTCAGCTCTCTCTGGATCGGTTCGCAGCCGAGTGTGAAGCGGCTGGGATGAGAATCAGCACCTCCAAATCCGAGACCATGGTCCTCAGCCGGAAAAGGGTGGAGTGCCCTCTCAGGGTTGGTAGCGAGATCCTGCCCCAAGTGGAGGAGTTCAAGTATCTTGGGGTCTTGTTCACGAGTGAGGGAAGAATGGAACGTGAGATCGACAGGCGGATCGGTGCGGCATCCGCAGTAATGCGGGCGCTGCATCAGTCTGTCGTGGTGAAAAAGGAGCTGAGCCGCAAGGCGAAACTCTCAATTTACCGGTCGATCTACGCTCCTACTCTCACCTATGGTCATGAGCTATGGGTAGTGACCGAAAGAACGAGATCGCGAATACAAGCGGCTGAAATGAGTTTCCTCCGCAGGGTGTCTGGGCTTTCCCTTAAAGATAGGGTGAGAAGCTCAGTCATCTGGGAGGGGCTCAGAGTAGAGCCGCTACTCCTCCGCATCGAGAGGAGTCAGATGAGGTGGCTCGGGCATCTGATCAGGATGCCTCCTGGACGCCTCCCTGGTGAGGTGTTCCGGGCACGTCTAACCGGGAGGAGGCCCCGGGGAAGACTCAGGACACGCTGGAGGGACTATGTCTCTCGACTGGCCTGGGAACGCCTTGGGATTCTCCCGGAAGAGCTAGAAGAAGTGGCCGGGGAGAGGGAAGTCTGGGCATCTCTGCTCAAGCTGCTGCCCCCGCGACCCGACCTCGGATAAGCGGGAGACAATGGATGGATGGATGGATGGATGGATGGATGGATGGATTTCTAAGCCTCTCTTTGACACTCTCCGCTATTTTTTGTTACCACCCAATACCCCCATTTAGATTATTGATTAAACTGCACTATCTGGATTGACTTTTCACAATCTTATTCATTTGAGTCAGGTGGCTGCAGCATGTTCGAGGATTGGTTTGGGAAACAAACCTGGTTGTTCTAGGCATTTCAGAAGGTATTGTTAACTTTTCAAAAATACATGAAATACTTTTTTCACAATTTTGGAATCTATAAAGGGATAACGCAGATATCACACAAATTGAAAATTTAAGAGAGGGTTATAGAGGGTAGGCTTAAGAAAGAATGGGGACAGTTTGGTTTTTATACAAGGGAGAGGAACAACTGATGCATTCTTTGCATTGAGAATCAAAGAGAAACACTGAGAAAAACAGAGCAGATTGATATTTATTGATTTGGAGAAGACGTACAATAGAGTACCATGTCAGGACTTTTGTAGGTGTATGAGAGAAAAAGGAGGACCACAGAATCACAGAATTATGTGAGGATTGACCAGATATGCACAAGGGAGTGAGAACTCAAGTTAAAAGCAATGTTGGAGCAACAGATGATGTCCCATTTAGAGTAGGTCAGCACCAAGTTCTTACCTCTTTGGTCTGGTTATGGATGTGTTCACTTGTGCGATAAAAGACTAATTCCCAATGGTGCATGTGTTTTACTGAAGACAATGTGTTGTGTACCATAAAAGATGAAGCACAGGAGTTGGAAGAATTTAGAAGGGCTTTGGGAAATACAGGGCTGAAGATAAATAGGAAGAAGAAGACAAAATATATGAGGTTTAGTGATGACCAGAATGCAGAAGTTAGCCTCTTGGGAGAGCTATTGAAAAGAGTGCGTAAATTTAAATATCTAGGATCAGTGGTAAGATGGAAAACTAGATGGCGAAATAACCCATAAATTATTGAACAAGTGTAAAAAGGAATCAGGTGTATTTTGTGGTTGAAGAATTAAGGTGAACGTTAAAGGTATGGTTTTAAAATGATTGCAAGACCAGCAATGATCTATGGAGCTGTGACAATGGCAGTAACACAGAATAAAAGGTTAGATGTAGCACAAAATGAGAATGTTATGGTGGATGTGTGGAGTTATAAAAAAGACACCAATAAGAAATTAGACAATAACTGATACAACACGAGTGGGAGAGATTTCTAAATAGAGTTCAGGAAATTACGTTGAAAGGGTATGGGCATGTGCTGAGGAGAGATATTACTGTAAATATGTCGGTAAAAGACTAAAGGGACTGGAAGTACATGGAAAG
Organism: Erpetoichthys calabaricus; assembly: GCF_900747795.2. Classification (NCBI taxonomy): domain Eukaryota; kingdom Metazoa; phylum Chordata; class Cladistia; order Polypteriformes; family Polypteridae; genus Erpetoichthys; species Erpetoichthys calabaricus. The sequence goes on along the minus strand of NC_041396.2, from coordinate 285,987,471 downwards.
AGAAAGTAAGCGATGCCAAAGAAGTGGTGTGTAGGTAAAGTAAAAGAGCATGTGTTAGTAAAAACATGAGGAGGTGCACTATTCACATATACTGAATTCCACTGAAAAGTATAGATTTTGTAGTCTGCAGTATATTTATTAGTTTAATCATTTATCTGCTACAGTGAAAGTTAAGAAAATCATGAAAGCAGTTTTGAAAAAATAATGTACTATTAGCATTTTATCACTTAATTTCTTCAGGACCAAAACATTTTTTTCTTATTAAGTAATACATATAAAAAATGAAGTCATAAAAATAAAAGATATCTGTAAAAGCATATTTTAAACATCTGTTTTTAAGACTTTTATTTCACACTAGTGCACACAAATATATATTAATTGGCATTATGTTTGTTTGGGTGGAGGACATTCATGGCCTCACGTTTCATACAAACACAATAAATCGTTATATTTTAGCAAACAATTACGTTTCTGAATTTTCTGATGACTGACACATTTCGCTTTAGTATAGAAACTTGTTGCAGTTATTACCTTGTCTGTCCGGTGTGAAATCTTAAGAAATTCGAATTTTTATAATGCATGCACTTATATAATTAAAGCTAGCATCCCTGATATACGTGATTAGTTTTGAAGCCGACATTTCAACTGGTTGTTATCTTCTGCATGAAGGTTTTTTACAGACGACAGGCACTTTTCGCCGCAGTGTGGTATCTAACTGCACAGTAATAAGTTGAGCTGTCTGCCGCTTCCAGGCTTGAAATCGCGAGGAGTCCCTCCTTCGTTCCGTCTCCAGTTAAGGTAAATTTATCTTTTGGGACTTCTCCATAGTCAGGATTAGCGTAGCTGAGATATGCGATTAGTTTTAAACCTGGCACTCCAACTGGTTGTTGATACCAGAGCATATAAGGATAGCTAGTGCCACCATCGTGTGCACAGGAAAGTGTTACTGTATCCCCAGTTGTTGTAATTAAATGTAGTGGGTTTTGTTTAACTTCGATACATTCCGCAGGATCTACAATAAATAAATAAATAAATAAATATTGAACTTTGCAAGTGAAATAAACTTCGCAAATATAATTAACAGCAGTAATAATAATAATCCTCACAACACATATTCCACAAGGATAAAGCAAGCAGGAAAATAAGTAAACGCATTTCAGGTCACTCTGAACTTCAAGCACCCAGAAGCTGGTGCTCAATATTGTCTTTTTTATTGTTTCTGTTTCCGTGTATATGAGGACAAAAAATTTAAACACATTGCACTTCCTCTCACGTGATCACCGAAACTGGAAAACGAAGCTCGGATTTTTGTTACATGTTAACTTAATATGATGAAGAAATAGGAGTTGTGGTGATGATTAGTGTGGGTGAATTGAATCCGCTCTCTGATTAAATTGTGCCTCACTAAAACTGGCTTGCTGCGTTTTTTTAGTTCAGTTGCTAGAGGAAAACATAAATGGATAAACTTTTTAATTATTTTCCATTCAAAGGCTATACTTTGAAATAAGTTCTTTGGCGCTGACAGTCAGTGATACATCATCATACCTGACAAACTGTCTTATGATTAGAGTTTCCATTCCACGAGAATAAAGTATAACAAAATATCCCATATGGTGGTCACTTCAGTAAACGTTCATGACATTTATGCTGTCCAGTGGGCTTCATCCATTCAGTTGAGTGTGAATGTGACTAAATGCCTGCACATTAAAATCATAAATGATTCCTTTTAATCTGAATGTATTTATTTACTTATCTATCTGCTGTGGCTATTGTTGGAAGAATAAATTGGTGTCTCATACCCGTGTCCACAACCTTAAAAAGAAAACACCTTGGACCAAACGCATGCACGGATTTAGTAAACGGGACCAAACAGCCAATAAAAAATGAGGGAGAGGGATACAGAAATACAATTAGCAAAAATGAATGAACTATGCAATTATGGTATAAATAGTGATCTGCGTAAAAAGGTCGTTCATTGCAGGCAGGTAGTGTGGTGGAGAGGTTAAGGTTTGGACTCCAAACCCAGAGGGAGTAAAATTGAAGCATGAATATGTAAAGTCGGCGTTTAAAAATATAAAGTTATTTCTTAATACACATCGTTTTGAACTTCAAACCTTGGGGATCATATCTCTCTACTGATGCTGTGTGACTATGAGTGAGCAAGCCACTTTGTCTGTGTTCCAACTGGAAAAGCAAAAGAAATGCTCCTAATTGTATCCCAAATGATGAAAGTTGCCTTGCATAATGGTGCCGACAGGCCCGGTCTTAGGTATTATGGGGCCTTAGGCGAAAGGGGGGTCCAGGGGCCCCCTGAGGGGGGTGGAGCCTCCCTGGAAGCTCTGTGAAATGCGTGAAAATTAGACCAAGGAGTCGATCCGGGGCCCTAGGAGGTCGCCTACTTCGCCTATGCCTAAGGCCGGGCCTGGTGCCAAATGAGAAAATAATAACATAAATACCAAAGGGAACCTATAAAATGTCGATGTTATGTTATTAAATCAACCTTTGCTAATCATAGGCCTAATAATAATAATAATAATAATAATAATAAATGTGAGTCCATAATAAGTTTTTTTTTTTTTTTTGTAGTCCTCAGTTATAATGTGCCCTTTAGTCCTTTTCAATATCCTTTCATCCTTTTCGCTATTTAAAAATGTATCCGACAACCTCTTAATGTACTTTCCCTGCCCAGCACTACATGTATCTCAACTGAGTTTCAAAAAAGAGACCCCAAAACTACACTCATACTCCACTGTTAAGCGTTTGTCAGCAGCACAGCTTACTCAAACTGAAGCCAGCTTCAGACCTTTTCACTTCCACACTCTTCCAGTTAAAGTAAGGAAGCAGATTGCTGAGCCCACATGCACGCATTTAACAGCTCGACGTTGCCTCTCGTCTCGAAGAAACTCGGTTCTTCTTTCACCAAAGAGAATCTTACGAAAGGAAACAACTATTCATACTCTCGCATATTCGTTTAAAACAATATATGACAACACAAAACAATATCGAAATCCGACGCGACCACTGAACTCTTTCGAATAGTAACGAACCTGCCTTGAAAATGAGTTCCAAATGTGGACTGAAGTTACTCTTAATCCCTCATACAGTTCTCTTAAATAAAAAAACAGAACACAAAGAGCGTTCAGATTTCGATGTTATGGCGCGCCCCGTCAAAATGTGTGTGTTTTTTTTTTGTTTGTTTTTTTAATTTAAAAAGATTCATAACTCTGCTGCAGAGACTTCTAGTAAATTGATTTCACATAGTACATAAGAAATATGTCCTCTCTTTAAAAATTTTGCCTTGGGTATTTTTCCAAACTTTCTGCACCAAGCTATGAAGTAAAATATAGATGTAAACAACCGTTTTAGCCAGAATTACATTTTGTTGTCAGTTTTTAATATGAAACAGTACCATCCATCCATTTTCCAACCCGCTGAATCCGAACACAGGGTCACGGGGGTCTGCTGGAGCCAATCCCAGGGCACAAGGCAGGAACCAATCCCGGGCAGGGTGCCAACCCACTGCAGGACACACACAAAGCCCAATTTAGAATCGCCAATCCACCTAACCTCCATGTCTTTGGACTGTGGGACGAAACCCACGCAGACACAGGGAGAACATGCAAACTCCATGCAGGGAGGACCCGGGAAGTGAACCCGGATCTCCTAACTGCGAGGCAGGCGCGCTACCACTGCGCCACCATGCCGCCCCTGAAACAGTACCATATTTATTTATTTATTGCTGGCTGAATGGCAATATTGTCAACGATAGGTTTGGGAAGCAAATTCACAACACATTTGTTTTCAAGAGATAGATAGATAGATAGATAGATAGATAGATAGATAGATAGATAGATAGATAGATAGATAGATAGATAGATAGATAGATAGATAGATACTTTATTAATCCCAAGGGGAAATTCACAATATATACAGTATATCCTATATATACAGGAGATTATTGTTATATTTTATTTGGTTAATGTTTACATTCTTTTTAAGTTCATTCTAATGTTATACGGAACTCTCAAAAGCAAAAACATTGGCTATCTTTAAGAATATTTGTGCAGTATTCTATACATACACACTTTTTTTATTTTTATTTTTTTGGCGCATTGTGACGTTTTCGCCTATTAGACAATATTATCTTGACTGCTTTATTAAATGATAACAATAATTAGTATTTATACTGTTATTTTAAAGCAAATTGAGATTTGCATATCTTTTGAAAAACAAATCACACTAAGTTTATTTGAGGTCGTTTTAGTTATAATGACAGTTCATATTTCACTGTGATATTGAGAATTTTCAGAGTTAGTGGATTATAATAACGTCACTAAGGTGAATAATTATGTTTAATAATCCTACCCCTTTAGGTCAGCTTGCCACCGACAATAATATCAATAAAATTTAATTTCGAAATCTCTGTCTTTAATGATATCTCAAGACCTTCACAGTAGGTTTTTACTTCTGTGACATCGGGTAAACAGAACTTTTAAATCATCTCCCTTCTGCAGTTGTTCAGCAGTGTATCTGATTTTGCTTGACTTCTCACTTCACGTGCCAAGAGAGAAATTGTATGTACAATTTAAACAAAATAATGTGGGAACAGTTTGAAATCAAAATCCAGTTCTAGACGGTACGCTGTTAAGTAAATTATTTATTTATTTATTTATTTTAGAAATTTGCTGTTCTATTATTCGTTGTCAATCCGCTATATTTTTCTTAGCCTTATTTTTGACACGTTAAAGTCAACTTCGTATTGACAGCTTCATATTCGTTCAGGTCTGTGCATGATGATCCATATTTTATATACTGATATATGTTATCAAACCTAAACAATAACTCTAAATAGAAAACTGAACTTTTTAATGTAATCTGAGAACACTTGTCAAATTTACTGGTAAAACTGGCATACATACAGTTGGCAGGAAAAACTTTGTAAGGGACAGTGGTAAAATTGAGTTGGGCTGCTTTTATTTCTAGGAGCATTGACAAAAAAACTCACTATGACGTTTATTATTATTATTATTATTATTATTATTATTATTATTATTATTATTAAACTTCTTCATCTTTATGCATTATTTTGTTTGCTTCTGATTAACCCAGATATCATCAAGAGACAAGAGAGCACCTTTCTGGGGATGCATGCATTGACCGTGAGTGTATGTTGGTGCATTCACCAGAGGTCAATCCAACCTGTCAGGCTTTGAACTCAGCTCGTTGTTCAGATGAGGACTCATCTAAGAATGCAGGCTGAGCTGAGGAGTGTGATTTTTCTGGATCTTTTCACATTCGATGTACGCAAGTGTTTATGAAGCGAGATTTGCCTAGGTCATCGTAGAAACCCAAGACTCTCAGAAGTGAAAAACACGAACACTCACTCCAAGAGGAAGAGACACTGACAGGGATTTGACAATTTGGCAAAACGTCTGTTGGGAAACAAGTGTCCAGCAAACAGATTGTATCTGTGGACAGCTGGATGATTAATTGTGGTAACACAGTATGCAAATGTAACTCCACACCACTAAAGGTTGTATCCTCCACTTCCATGTTTTAATGGATTTTTAGAATGTGGACTGTGTGCTTTTTGTTCCTGATATTTGTAGATTCGTATACAAGTTACTGTTGCTTTTCCTGAAATTGCTGTGGTGCCCCTTCATTGTGTGTTTACTCACTGTTCAATTTAAAGAAACCTGTGTGCTATTATATGTAAATCTCAAGAGTTCCCAGTCTCTTAATAAAGCTGGGTGAAGTAGTAAGATATTTTAACTGTAAGTGTGATTAGACACCTGTCACACTTGTCCGCAAAACACCCAGCTGTTTGCACAGAGCTCAGTGCACCTTGTTGTGATGTTCAAGATATCTCTTCAGGGCCAGTACTTGGCAACCAGTTACTATGTGACTGTTGACTGGTGTGCCAATGACATACTACTGGTGATGATGTGTGTTCAAGGCATTGAAACCTATACTTGAATGCCATGAGTGTGTCAGGTCCTTTCCAACATATGACCTGTCTAGATTGTTGAACAACTGGGCTAGCAATGGTTTCTCCTTGTAGTGCTACATCCGCACCTCCATTATCTTGGACTTAAGTAACTGCTGGATTTTCTCACTGCTTGCACTAGTGGTTTCAGGCAAACCATATGTTTTTTTTCTGATTATGTAAACAAAGCTTTCACTATGATTATACAAGGACCGAATAACCCTTTTTAGGAACCACAGTACCCCACACTTTTCCAGCATTCCATGAGGAACACGGTCATATGACTTCTCAAACTTCACTAAGCACATCTAGACTGATTGGCCATACTCCCATGCCCCCTCCAGTATCTTTATGAGGGTAAAGAGCTGGTCCATCGTTCAATGGCCTGCATGGAATCCATATTGCTCCTTCTGGATCTAAAGTTTCATGACTTGGTGAAGTCTCCTTTCTAGTACCCTGACATAAGCTTTTCCAGGGATGTTGAAGAATGTGACTCCTCCAATAGTTGATGAACAACATTTTGTCCCTCTTTTTAGAAATGGGGAGCACCAACCGAGTCTACCTCTCCAGAAGCTCAGCTCCCGGTGACCATGCAACATTGAAATGGTTTGTCAACCATGACAGCCCAACAATGTCCAGAGTCTTCAGCATTTTTGGATGGATTTCATCCACCCCTGGGGCCTTGCCACTGCAGAGTTTCTTAACTATCTCAGTGACATTCCTAAGGGAATAGCGCATTGATTCCCCATCAGCTTCTGGGTCTGCCTCCTCGACATAGAACATGTCCATCAATTTCAGGAGCTCCTCAAAGTATTCCTTCCACCACCAGACAACATCCTCACTCCAGGTCAGCACTTCTCCACCCTTGCTGAAACCAGCCTGGGAGAATTCCTACATTCCTTTTCTGGATCGTCTGATAATTTCCAGAAACTCTTTGAGCGTGATCGATAATCGCTTTTTGTGGTGTCCCTGAACGCCTCCCACACCCAGGTTTTTGCTTCCCTAGACTGCCAAGGCTGCAGCTCTTTTAGCCTGTTGGTACCTCTGTGCTACTTCAGGAGTCTCCTTTGCTAACCATACATGAAAGGCACCTTTTCAGCCTGATGGCATCCCTCACCTCTGGTGTCCATCATTGGTTCCTTGGGTTGCCACTTTGAGAGGTGCCTATGACCTTCAGGATGCAGCTCTTTGCAGCAGCTTCCACAAGGAGGATTTGAACACAGGTCCATTCAAAGTCTATGTCCCCACCCTCCCGAAGAATGTGGGAAAAGCTCTTTTGGAGGATAGAGGTGAAAGTCTTCAGGACAGAGGCTTCCCCCAGATGTTTCCACTCCATCTTCACTACTCGCTTGCGCAGTCTGACCTGACTCACTACCAGGTGGTGAAAAGTTGACAACTCTACCCCTCTTTTCACCTGAGTGTCCAGAACATACGGCCACAAATCTTATGATATAATTATGAAATCATAGATCTTTGGCATAAGGTACTCTTGTACCAAGTACACTAATAAGCCACCTTATGTTCGAACTTGGTGTTCATTATGAACAAACTATGCCTAGCACAGAAATCCAATACCAAAACACCACTCAAGTTTATAGTAGATCAGGGAGGCCATTCCTTCCAATCACGGCTGAAAAGGTGTCTCCATCATTATCCATATGGGTGTTGTAATCTCCCAGCAGAACTTTAGAGTTTCTGCAGTGATTCTAAGAAGGCTTGGTACTCTGAACTGACATTTGGTGTATAGGCACCTATGGAAGTCAAAGTCCTCCCCTCCATGACCCTCAGCCACACAGAGGCAACCCTCTTATTCTCTGGGATAATCACCAGCATAACATTGACCAGGCAGGTACTCCTCACTCACTCCTGCCCAATGGCTTTCCCCCAGGCAACTCCAGAGTAAAAGAGAGTCAATCCATCTTCAAATGGGAAGGTTCCAGAACAAAGTGAGTTGGTGCATGTGAACCTATCTATATCTATGTGGTATTTCTCCACCTCACCCACCAACTCAGGCTTTATTAAGAGCTTTGAGCCATTCACACCCCTCATTTGGGACCAATTCACCTTGGAAGACCCTACCAGGAGCTTCTGAAACATAGCTTTAAGTGGTCACAGGGGCACTCACACCTCTTCAAAACAATAAAGTGGTGATTCCCAGAGGAATAATAATGATAATAATAATAATAATAATAATAATAATAATAATAATAATAATAATAATAATAATAACCATGTCTCAAAAGAGAAACTAATTGCTATGATCTCAATTGAAAATGGAATAAAATATATATTATATATGAACTGCTCAAAGAAATTAAAGGAACAGTTTGAAAACATATCAGATCTCAATGGGAAAAAAATCATGCTGGAATCTATACTGATATGGACTTGGTAAATTGTTAGGAACGAAAGGAAGTCACATTGTTTGATGGAAATTAAAATTATCAACCTGCAGAGGGCTGAATTCAAAGACACCCTGAAAATCAAAGTGAAAAAATGATGTGGCAGGCTACTCCATTTTGCCGGAATTTCATTGCAGCAACTCAGAATCGTACTCGGTAGTTTGTATGTTGGGGGCATGCTCCTAATGAGATGACAGATGGTGTCCTGGGGGATCTCCTTCCAGATCTGGACCAGGGCATCATTGAGCTCCTGGACAGTCTAAGGTTCAACCTGGTGGCATCGGATGGTCCAAAACATAATGTCCCTGAGGTGTTCTATTGGATTTAGGTCAGGCAATTATGAGGGCCAGTCAATGGTATCAATTCCTTCATCCTCCAAGAACTGCCTACATACCTTTGTCACATGAGGCTGGGTATTATCGTACATCAGGAGGAACCCAGGACCCACTGCATCAGCATAGGGTCTGGCAATAGGTCCAAGGATTTCATCCTGATACCTAATGGCAGTAAAGGTGCCATTGTCTAGCCTGTAGAGGTCTGTGTGTCCCTCCATTGATATGCCTCCCCAGACCACCACTGACCCACCACCAAACCAGTCATGCTGAATGATGTTACAGGCAGCATAATGTTCTCCATGGCTTCTTCAGACCATTTCATGTCTGTCACATGTGCTCAGGGTGAACCTACTCTCACCTGTGAAAAGCACAGGGTGCCAATGGTGGACCTGTCAATTCTGGTATTCTATGGCAAATGCTAATCGAGCTCCACAGTGCTAGGCAGTGAGCACAGGGCCCACTAGAGCCCAACTTATCATGACTTACAAACCAGAGCGCACATTAAGATCTCAAGATACTGGTCTGCTTATGGTTCCAAGGATTAATAAAATAACAATGAGAGGTTGAGCTTTTAGTTTCAGGGCCCCTAAACTGCGAAATGGTCTGCCTGCTAATATAAGAGATGCCCCTTCGGTCTCAGCTTTTAAATCCAGGCTGAAGACTCACTACCTCAATTTAGCATATCCTGACTAGAGCTGCTGATTAACTGTACAGACTGCATCTCTGTTGTTAGTCATTAGCACTAAAACATAAGTAACATGATAGTTAGAATTGGATCCTAACCCTCACCTATTCTGGTTCTCTTCTCAGTACTCATATGTGGCCATGGTGCCAAGGCCCACCTGCCAAGTTGTTTTACCTGCCTAAGGTAAAGTCATCCCTGATGGAGGATCGCAGGAATCGTGAGAAAGAGGGGTCCTTTCATCGGATTGGCTGGCCCAACACTGTTTCAGCCATGGAATGGCCAAATGGGGGAGGCAGCTTGATGGATGAGGTCTCCAGGAGTCTAAAATCATCCAGATCTTATTATGTGATATCATCTACTGTTAAATTCTGCTCCGTACTTCTAAAAAAATTTTATTTTTATTTTTTATTGAGGATTTGTTCTGTTTTGTGTATTGTATTGTATTGACCCCCTTCTTTTGACACCCACTGCACGCCCAACCTACCTGGAAAGGGGTCTCTCTTTGAACTGCCTTTCCCAAGGTTTCTTCCATTTTTCCCTACTAGGTTTTTTTGGGAGTTTTTCCTTGTCTTCATAGAGAGTCCAGGCTGGGGGGCTGTCAAGAGGCAGGGCCTGTTAAAGCCCATTGCAGCACTTCCTGTGTGATTTTGAGCTATACAAAAATAAACTGTATTGTATTGTATTGTATAGAGGACGTCTGGCCCTCAGGCCATCCTCATGAAGTCTATTTCTGATTGTTTGGTCAGAGACATTCACACCAGTGGCCTGCTGAAGGTCATTTTCTAGGCTGTGGCAGTGATCATCCTGTTGCTCCCTTGCCCAAAGGAGCATATACCGATCCTGCTGATGGATAAGGACCTTCTATGGCCCTGTCCAGCTCTCCTAGAGTATCTGCCTGTCTCTTGAAGTCTCCTCCATTCCCTTGAGACTGCTGGGAGACACAGCAAATCTTCTGGCAATGGTACATATTGATGTGCCATCCTGGAGAAGTTGGACTACCTGTGCAACCTCTGTAGGGTTCAGGTATCACCTCATGCTACCAATAGTGACACTGACTGTAGCCAAATGCAAAACTATTGAAAAAACAGTCAGAAAAGTTGAAGAGGGAAAAATGTCAGTGGCCTCCACCTGTTAAACCATTCATTCCTGTTTTGGGGGTCGTCTCATTGTCACCCCTCTAGTGCACCTGTTGTTAATTTCACTAACACCAAAGCACCTGAAACTGATTAACAACCCCCTCTGCTACTTAACTGACCAGATCAATAGCCCAGAAGTTTCATTGACTTGATGCTATTCTCTGATTAAAAAGTGTTCCTTTAATATTTTTTTAAAATATTTCAATCTTGTGCTAAAATCATTTATATTATTTTTTCCCTCTCATCAATCGGTACTCAATACTCATGAATGAGAAGGTGAAAACAGGATTTTAGAAATTTTTGTAAATTTATTAAAAGTCTAGTAAAATTACTCCATTTATTGGCTAATTGAACAGATTACAATATGCAATATTTCGGTACAACTCAGGCCCCTGGCAGTTTGTAATCTGCAAAGCTTGCAAATTGTAATCTGTTCAGTTAGCCAATGAATGGTGCCTGAAGTAAGAACAATCTTACTTGTCTTCTCATTGCATCCATAATGCCTAACACTACAACACCCTACTACTACAATTTATTTAAAAATGAACTGAATTATCAAGATGACTGAAGCATTCAGATTCTTTACAAAGTAGTTGGAACCTCTTTGGCAGAGAATATAGCCTAGAGTCTTCTTGGGTTTAACTTGACAAACTTCACACTTTTGAGAATTTTCTGTCATTCTCCTCTGCGGACTCTCTCAAGCTCTGTCAGATTAGATGGGGCGTTTTGGTAGACAACTATTGGTAGGTTTCTCCAGAGATGTCTGATTGGGTTCAAGTCCAGCCTCAGGCTGAGCCACTCATGGACATTCACACAGCTGTCCTCTAAACCACTCCTGTGTTTGTTCTTAGGGTCATTAATCTGTTGGAAAGTGAACCTTAAGTAATGTCTGAGGTCCACAGTGCTCTGGAGCAGGTTTTCAATAAGGATATCTCTGTATGTTGCTCTCATCAGTTTCCCGTCAACCCTAGTCTCCCAGTCCACAGCATCCATTGAAATGGCATTGGACAGGTGATGAACAGTGCCTGCCTGTTTTCCTGCAGACATGAAGCCTTGTACTGAATCCGAACAGTTCAATAATGGTTTAATCAGAAAAGATAACTCTTTTTTTGTTGCCTTCAGTTGCCTTTTTGCAAACTTCAAGTGTGCTTTAATGTTATTGTTTATTTAGGGGAGGCTTCTGTCTGTCCAATGTGCCATAAAGTCCAGATCAGTGGAATGTTACAGTGATGCTTATCCTTCTAGATTTTTCTTCCATCTTCATACAGGTTCTCTGGAGCTCAACAGAGTGACTATCACATTCTTGATAACCTCTTTCCTTATTCCATGATTGCTCAGTTTTGCCAGATGGACAACTCTGTGAATAAATATGGTTGTCCCAAACTTCTGCCCTTTTAGAATTATGGTGTTCACTATGCACTTGGGATCCTCCAGTGCAACAAAAATTATTTCAGATTCTTTCCTCAACAAAACCCTGAACTCATAGCTTAGTTTTTGCTCTGATATACATTTTCACCCATGGAACCTATAATATAGGTGTCTGTCTTTTCTCATCATGTCTAATAATTGGAATTTACTGTAGGTAGACTCCAGACAAGGTGTTGAAGCAATCAAAATGATAATCAATAGCATGGGATGTACATAAGGCCACATTTCAAGAATCATAGCCAAGGATTCTGAATACTTGTGTCAATATGGTATTCCTGTTATATTTAATGAATTAGCAAATTTGTTGAATATCCTGTTTTCATTGTGTCATTATGTTATACTGCGTCCTGAGAGGAAAAATTAATTTATGTCAACATAAGGCTGCAACATAACAGTACATGAGAAAAGTTAAATGGTCAGAATACTTTCTGAATGCACGACTTAACCTTTGTATGAAACAACTGGGCAGCAGCATGGGTTCAGTCTCTGTTTGGGAACTACGGACCGGTTTATTCCTGTTTGACGGTTCTGAGTCGATGACTGACGAGCTTCGCTTCAGTGTAGTAACTTGCTGCACAATAATACATTGTGCTGTCTTTAACTGTCAGGCGTGAAATTTTCAGCATTCCTTGTTTACTTCCAGCACCAGTCAAGATGAATTTTCCTTCAGGGTTGTGTTCATAATTTTCATGAGTATTCCTGAGATATACAATTAGCTTTAAAGCTGTTACCCCAGCTGGTTGCTGATACCAACATAGCTCCACCATCGTGTTCACAATGCAGTGGTACAGTTTTGCCGACTTTTGTAATTAAAGAGGAGGCGTTTTGTTTAACATTGACACAATCTGCGAGATCTATAAATATGAATAAATTAAATCCTCTCACCCTGTGACCCTGTGTTCGGATTCAGCGGGTTGGAAAATAGATGGATGGATGGATAAATCCTCTCATGTGCACAATAATCGCAAATAATAATAATAATAATAATCAAAAATCAAATAAGAAATGAGGAGATAAAGAAAATTCACTGAATACATCTCAAGGCACTGGGACAGAAACGAAACGTAATGAGCACTACAGCTTCCAATCAAGCCTCTGCAAGCAGCACAGACTTGAGTACGGTTTTTGGTTGTTCACAGTCTATGTAAAATAGGAAGTTTTGTAAATATTGAGTTAAAGATTTTCTTTGGAGAGAACTCTTTCTGCCATTTACCATTTAATCTGTTTAGTGTCTGTGTAGTATTTTCTACATGATCTGTTCCATTCAGTTTCTCTGGTTTTTAATGTACATCTCAGTGTTTGCTGATTAAAGTCTTTAAAATGGTAAAGTATCAGTACCACATGATGGACTGACATTCTTCCTACATACATACCCTACACGCATATTTGAACTGGTTAAGCTCACTTTATCTCACTCATTTCTGTTGAAGTTTAGCATTAAATTACCATTAGCACTCCTGTAGGGATAGATTCCATTGGTCATAAAGTTATTCAACTGCCATTTATATATACAGTGCATATTGGTAATTATTTTTGTTTCTGACATTACATGACAATAAACTTGAACTTAAAAACCTGCACCCTAAGTTATATTTCAATTTTACAATCCACAGTTATATATATATTCTTATTCTATTAAGCATTTATTTATTTAAACAAACAAACAAAGAGTATGCATAAAAATATACACTCTATAACGGTTCATTTATCCTACTTAAAGGGCAATTAAATTCTTATATCCTTGGTTCAGTTGCAGTGATAGTACTGTGCTAGCTGAAGATCAAGACTAGACTGAGTATACAGCAGCGTAACAAGATCAATAACAAATGTAATAATACGCAGCTAGTCTTGCTGTTGTTTTGTGTTTTTCCTCGGTTTGCTCAGCTAGCAGTCTCATTGCCAATTAACGGCGGCGCGCCAGCAATTAATGTCTCGCCCTCTTACAGTTAACGACTTGCAGCTGCGCATTTCTCTCGATTTAAAAGGAAAAACATGTGTGAGAAGTACGTAAAGTTAATTTTATTAATCTCAGGCCAGAGGTATTATTTTGTTTGGCTTTAGGTAAATATTTAAGTGCTATACTGACATACTATTAGAGATTATATCACATTTATTTTTATTTTTGTTGTGTTGTATTACAGCATTGCAAGATGATTTTAGCATGTTATCTCTGCCGAAATACCAACCCAATCACGCCCACCCGATTAACTCCGAACTGAACGGTCAGAATCACCGCATATTTCATCTTCTTTCACCTGCTAACTGGCAGCGGTCCGTAGAAAAACTTTGCGGTCCGTAAAGAACGCTTCCCATAATGAAATGGTGCTTTGTCAAGCAAAACTTCTACCAGGAATCATACAACCCTCAAAACCTTAAATTGTCAATAAGAATATTTTTAAGAGTGATGCAGTAAGACTCCTTTTAAAATCCGGACCCATTGGTATACAAATGCGTACTATCTATTACATGCCATTTACTGTATGGAGCTTGATACAGATCTAAATAAATAAAGTTTCTTTCTTGACCGTTTATAAGGGTGTATGTTCTAGGAGCCAAAAACGACACTCTTCTGATACTTTTTTTTTTTTTAAAGAGTGGTCTATGTTTAAAATTTTAACTGTTTATCATTTCTCTCCAAAAAGTTTCAAAGTCTATGAAAAATATAGGAAACCTAAAATGTTACAAATGGTTCTGGGTTTATTTATTTATTTGTTTATTTCAAAGGGTGTAGCAAATACGTAATACGAAGTTCACCTTAATGTTAAAGAAGTTCGTCTATGTCCCTAATATTAAGTTTCTACTTGCTATCTTAATTTTAAACCGTTGACATGTAAGTCCCTGGGTAGGTGCTTACTTCTACGAAGTAAAACATACATGTGCACATTGTACTGCGTGACCTTTTAATTTATTTATTTATTATGTATTTATTTTTTCTTAAGGTTTTAGGCATGCGATTGACGTACTTCGCCGCTATGTGGTAACTTGCTGCACAGTAATACATGGCGCTGTCTTCGGTTGTCAGATCTGAAATCGTCAGACGTCCTTGTTTGCTTCCATCTCCAGTCAACTTGAATCTTCCGTCAGGATTGTATTCATAAACTGCATTTGTAAATGCAAGATATCCATTTAGCTTTAAAGCTGTTAGTCCATCTTGTTGTTGATACCAGTACATATTTGGGTAGCTTGCTCCACCATCATGTTCACAATGCAGCGTTACAGTGTCGCCGACTTCCGTAGTTATAAAAGAAGGGTTTTGTTTAACATTAACACATTTTGCGTGATCTATAAAATATAAAGAAATACAATTTGGTCACTTTCAAAATATTCGCAGTTCTAAATACAAAATAATAATTTTAATTTTAACAATTCTCACAAAGCAAAATCCACAAAGTAGAAATCAAGAGATAAAGAGAATTCAGGGAATACATCTCAAGCACTGGTAGAAAAGCATGCAGAACACTGTTGGTATTTCTCTGATAGTATAAAAACGTAGATGCTGTTTTTTTTTTTTCAGGCGTTTAAAAAACGTAAATTCAAGATGACGTAATCCAACGGAAATGAAACGCGATAAGCTCACCACCAAGTTATTGCAAGCTGCCCAAATTTGAATTCGGTTTCTGGTAACTGACATGTCTTCGATTTAGTCATTTTGTTAAGATCCGGATAAATATTTTATACCGAGATTCACCCTTTTCTTATATTTTAAAGACAATGGTGACCTTGCATTGTTAAATGTTCCATGTATTAAGTAAGCACCCAGTCCGGGGCTGACCCTGGGCTTGTGCAGGTTGCTGTCGCAATGCTGGTTGGTTCTTTGGAACCACGTGGAAATGAAAGTTGTCTTTAGTTTAATTACAAAGTATTGCTGGATTAATAAATATGTACATATGAGAATATATTCAAGGTATTTATAGAAAAAAAGGCCAATCACAAACATAAAAAAAACTTTCATTTTTAAAGTGTCTCTTGTAATATTTATTGATATTTCATATAGACTTGAGACCTACTTGTAAGATTTTGTTGGATTGGAAAGATACATAAATTCAAAGAAGAGTAAGAAGAATAATCGAGTCCAGCAACCGAAAAAATGAAGACAAACGGTTGTTATTTGGTGCCCCTTAAAACTGTATTGGTAATTAAAACAACTGAATCAGCTAGATATTAGGGAAAAAAAGGCCTTTTGCTTCTAAATACTGCAGGCACATTTGCCATTTTAATGTATAGCTTATTTTGCTTCTTCAGAGTTCTACTGACCTCTTCTGGATACGTCTCATAATACAAGACGGCATTTCCAGAAAATTACTCATTAGCTTTCTAAATTTTGTATATGTGACAAGTTTGTATTGTGCATTCATAATTTTAACTAAACATCCTTTTGTGTCTCCTCAACACATTAACCATTTAATAATGGTATAGGTAAAAAGAAGTGTTGTCCACTGTTTCACCACCAGCCTAGTAGACCAGACTCAGAACCAGACCTGGTAACTGTCTGTGTATAGTTTATATGACCTCTGTGTCTGCTTTATTTCTCTTTTCCCTCTCATTTCTCTACATCCGTTATGCTGATTAGCATATTTATACTGGTCAAGTGTCAGTGTACTCCATGCTGGACTGACATTTCTTCTACATGACTCGCAATGTAAGATATGCATATTAGGTAAACTCACTTTTTGGATTGAAATTAGCAATAAAATACCATTAGCACTCACACCAGGGACAGGGACAGCTGTATTGAGGCTACTCAATAGTCATTCATACTGATCAGTAGCCACTCATACCGACAGGTACATGTTTGCATTTATTGTTTTTGGTGATATTGAATTAAAATAAATGTGAACTTGAAGATTTATTAATATTTTAATTCAGTGATATAGTTCATAGACAGTTTTTAGTCTGATATTAAGCTTTTATTTTAAAACAGTGTTCATTAATATTTCCATGATAGAAAGGTATTCATTTCCAAATAAAACAGCAGTCATATTCTGATATTCTTAGGTCTATATGTTCCACTCTATCTGAACTAGTGTGGTGCTGAGGTGTCACCTGTTGCATGGCTGCACTCGGGTCCTAATCTGGATCCTAAGTTAGTTTGTCATATGGTGGGTGCGGCAATGCACTGTATCAGTGTGTGCTCCTAACCTCTCTCTCTCTATATATATATTGTATTAATTCCTTATCTTTACTATAGATAGTAGAATACTGAAATGTTACAAATTAACCTTTGTTTTGTATTTTCTTGTATATTGAAAACATATTCTTAAAGACCATTAACAACAACAAATTCTATTATAATTATTAACATGTTTACTATTATTACTAAAGGAATGTCATATTTTTAAAATTTTATTGATTTTGTTGTAATCATTCCATACAAATAGATCAATTTTTACAAAATATAGGATTGAAAACAAATCAACCGAGAAACCCCGAGAAAGAGAACATGGTCAATGGAGTAAAACTTAAAGCTAGTAAAAATAAATAAATTGATGAGTTTAATTGGCGAATAAAGATAAATGGAAAAGATAAAGAAATGGGAAGAGAATCTGCTTCCTCAGTGCTTTAAGAGCTTATTCTAAAATATTATTGATTAAATCCTGTCAGGTTTTGAAAACGTTCTGCACAGCTCTTTAAGTGAGAATTTGATTTTATTCCCAATTTCAAATAATATAAAACATCAGTTACCCACTGACTTAAAAGAGGAGAGTTAGGATTCTTCCAGTTTAGCAAGATAAGTCTACTTGCCAATAGTGTAGTAAAGGCAATCACAGTTTGTTTGTCCTTCTCCACTTTAAGCCCATCTGGAAGAACACCAAACACAGCTGTTAATGGATAGGAAAGTAATTTTAACTGAGAAATAGTGAATGCATGGATAGGTAAGTCCATAGAAAGCTTAAGCATTCAATTCACTGAAAATCTTTCACTGCAATCAATTCAATTAGTTGTAAAAATTCCATGCATTTGTGGAGTTGTGTTAAAGTCAATTGCTGAATGTAAAATGAATACAATTCAGTATGTTGATTGCATACTCTCAAATTATGTGATAACTTCCTATGATAAGCAAACTAAAACATAAACTTTTGTGTCGATAAACTTTATTTTTAATTAAGCTTGCTTATCTATCTATCTATCTATCTATCTATCTATCTATCTATCTATCTATCTATCTATCTATCTATCTATCTATCTATCTATCTATCTATCTATCTATCATCTGATCTTTTGGTAGCCAACTGTCCAATCACATCATTATTAAATACAACAGTGAATTAATCAATTACGTTGAATGTTTTTACTATATAATAAAACACTAAGGTCTGTGTGTCGAGTCCCTCAGAGAAATCTGATTGGTCAGTTTGGCTTTGGTGTGATTGGTCGGTTTGGCTTTGGTGTTATAACAAAAGACGAAGTGCAAGTTTGAGATTCACAAAGAGGAGTAAAACTGCATGCTGACAGAGTCACTTTCAAAGACGGAAAGTATAAAACCACACAGGAGACAAAAAAGGCATTTCAAAAATAGTGAAAAAGTGTCTGAAACAGATCTTATGGGAATGCACACAAGACAGGAAGCACCAGTCAAGAGAGGTTCAGACACACATGAAAATACAGAGAAAATGCACTGTATGAATACATGAGGCAAGAGATAGAAAATATTTTTTAGTTATTCTATTACCTGTCTTTGACATGTATTGTGGGTAGCAAAAAATATATCAAATATCCTCCAAATATCACAAAGAGAGGAAAAGCCTGCTCTAGTAATGAGGGTGTGCAAATGATGTATCATATTTTTGAGTTAAAGTATCAAAACCCTTTTTTTATTAACCACATAAATCTTCAGCACTTGAAAGATATTGTTATGTTTAGCCTTTATCTTTTCCTGACACCATATTAATGTGTGGTGGTCACCATAACTGTGCAATATCATTACAAGATGAATGATGACTTCATAAAAATGATTTAAAAGTTGTGCTAATAAAAAAGGAAAATAATTGAAAAAAAATGTACAAACAATGTAAAAAATCCCCCCAAAAATAGCAAACTACCCAAAAACATATTTCCTCCACTAGAAAATGTTAAAAAAAAAAAAAAAATCACCTGATCTGGTGGAACTTATCCACTTGCAGGCATGTACTGTAAATGGTGATTCAATATCAATGTGTTCACTTTATTAAATATAAATATATATCTAAATTGTATTAGAAATAGAAATGTAAACCAACAAAACAATAGCTGAATCAACTTAAAAACAGCTGTGTAATGGCAAACTTTCTCAAAAATATTTTTCAAACATTAATACATGATCACTTTGATCAAAATCAATGTAACACAAATGGATAATGGCAATATAATACAAACATATTTCTGTTTTTGGCTACAGTATTTAAAGAAGTGAAATCGATTCATATTGTAGCGATCCCTGTGTCCTGATCAAACATTAAGGTATCAGGAAATCGGGTTACTTTTTGTGTCCTTCCACAGGGATGCCAATAAATGCTGTAAATGGAAAGATGAATTTTAACTTGTTTAATTATCAGCATTGCCAACAGCAATACCAGTAATTAATCAAATAATTTGGTAAGGGTTCTACTTTATTTACCACATCTTTCTTTGTTGTAGGAGGCGGGTGCTCTGCCTTTAGACTTATATCAAGGTAACTGAAGCACACTCAATTTAAGAAACAGAATAATACAATTTATTGACAAACACAAGGATTATAGAAATATAGTAAGTGCTTGTATATCTTGAAATATAAGACACTCTAGGCAGACAAATATACCTTATAGGGTAACATATAGAGACTGGCTCTTTATTTGCTATTTAGAGTTCTACATTTTTTGGCACAGATGAATAGTTTTCTGATACCAATTCTTTAAAGGTGATGTCTGATGTTGTGTAGAGTTGTTGCTTTGTTGTTTCTCCAAGTTCAAGTTGAGGATCCACTTGGATTGCAATGTTTCTCTTTGCTTCATGATCCTTTGTCTGTAGTGTTCTGTGCTGCTGCTTTCTCAGCTTGCTTTCTTCTAGTAGGTCCTTTCCTGTGTTTTCTGCAATTAGGAAAAAAGTATTATTCTTTCTGGCACAGAGTTTAGATGCTAAAGTTTCCTTCTTGAAGTGACAGAAATTTCTCAGCCTTTTCAGTCAACTGGCCCAAAGCTTTGCTTGGCAGAAAAACTGTGCATTTCTGATCCACAAACAGAATATGACTTATTAGATTTTAGTTTCATAGAGCAGATTTCTGGAGTCTTTAGCCATTTTGAATAGTAAAAGTAGAGCTTTCATTGAAGTCCCATCAGAGTTCCCTTGAACCTGAGAGAACCAGAGAATATTCCCAGAAGGGGTAAATTTAACAAGTTTTAAGGGAATGTGTAGCTTCTCCTGATTAGATTAAAGTCACTTCCAGTTGCAGAATCAATGTGTCTTCATAGGTGAGGCCTTCTGCACATCAGCGTTGTCATCCCTTAAATTACAGTTCTTGCCTTAGTCCATTTAGTGCCTTAACTCAAGAAGTCTGTAGAGGTGCCTCTGTTAGTGCATTTTGATTTACACTTTTGTTATCAGATGAAGTAAGGCAGATCCTGGTACGAGCTTAAGTTTAGTCCCTTAGTTTGGAACGGTAGTGGGGGAAAAGGTACAGCTAGACACCTGCATACTTGTTAAATGTGCTTTATTAATAGGTCTCATGTGCCTCTAAAACCTAGCAGAATGGGCAATGCCCATTTTGTCCTGCATGAGTAGACATTAGTTTTAGGTAGGTGTCATGAGAGACAGAAATTGGAAAAAGTACAGGCATACTCTTCAAACATTTTTTTGCAATTTAAAGATGCCAATTGCAAATTTTAGAAATACAACTTAGGTAAATGAAAGTATAGTAAATGCATAATTATTGATTATTATCTGATATTGCAATCAATGTACAGTATGGCGTTGTGGTCATTGTGTACTATGGTCCCTAATCCATGGAATGCAGGAAGAATTTTTTTACAATGTGTACATTGAAGTAAACTCGAAACTGAGGAACATAAAGCTCTATTTGCACATAAAGTTTATCATTATGGTTCTGGGTATCGCCACAACTAAGTCTAATTACATTTTCATTTTCTTCTCTGTCTCCTGGGTGCTATTTAATTTTTTGGTGAAACACATTCACCCAACTGTCTTCAATACACAAATTTTGCTGTTTTATACTTATTGCCTCATTTGTTACATATTAACCCTTCACCTGATCTAATCATCACCCATTGTACCATGCAGTTAACAAAGGTAAAACATTCTTTGCCCTAACGATACTCAAGCAAATTCATGTTGAGATGTTCTATTGTAAACACCTTCCAGTAGATGTTGGTTTCAATAATTAGTGGAGAATTAGTTTGGAGAATACATCCCAGAATAATATGTCTCATCCAGAACGTTTATATGCCTTGGGCCTGCTGTGAAAGGGGAAGACAACCCTTTAAGACCCTAAACTGAATTAAAAACATTAAATAATGCATGTATGAGCAGATGTTAGTATTGAAGAAAATGTAGCCGAGCTTCTTTTTAAAAAAGTAAAACTATACAACCAAATGTACTTAGAAAACACACATCTTTTTAATAAAAATGAAGTCCGTAAATACTCCATTTATCCACAGCAAAGTGATTAAGATTAATATTTGTTCCAGAAGATTAAAATCTTCATTATGCACTACAAAACATCGTAGGGAGGGACATTCATAAATTCTGGTGCAATGAACTCTTGCTGCAGAATCTTGTATTTTTAAACTTTTGCATACAGTAATAAATGCAAATGAAATTTATTTTCATCAAAACCAATATTAACTCCACACAAACACTGACTTGCCAAGGATCTGAACCCATAATCCTGGTAAACTTCATTTTGGCAAATTCCTATCTAAATGCCATATGAAGTTGCAGTTAAGGAGCTTTCATTACAAGGGCATACTTAGTAGCTTAAATATTGAACTTAACAGGGCATCATATGCATAACCATGGTTTGGTTGTCTTGTGATGTGGCCACTCATTCAGGTCTGGATTCCTGCCCTTTGTCCAGTGCAACTTGGCTGGAGTTTGCCTCCTGAAGTCATGAAAAATAATAAAAAAAAAGATAAGAAATGTGCATTAGGTTGATATTTTCTTCAAGGAAGAACGTTTTAAACTGTATAACACAATAACATATTTTACATGTTAAGGTTGGTTATAAAAAGCATGGCTTACCAGAGTGGTAGCCAGGTACTGAAAATGCAGTACATTTCATGGTATTTTGAACTCCTTATTAATAATACGAAATTGCTCTAAGTATAAAATTTTATGTTTTAAAGGGGCAAAATGACTGTAGGAAAAGTGTGTCGTTTTGTACAATCGCTACTTAATACGCTTAGGACAAAATTGTAGACTTCTTAAGAATTCATTATACCGAACCGCGAGACGTTGAGGTGACGTCACAATTCAGCATTTATTTTTATAAGACGGGGATGCAACCTCCACTCAGTCTTTCAGAGTCCTTCTGAAACGACATCATGATTAGTATCCTGGTTACACTTTATTGCCTCACTTGTGAGTCACTTATTGTTCGTCGTTTTGTTTTCCTATTCTACTAAAATGGGCACAAAAATTAGATTAATTTATATAGTAATCATGAAAACACGCTTACAGTCATTTCTGAAAAATGCTTTTTTCCTACTAAATTATTTTTAGCAGGCGTAGTCACTTTGTCTATTGGCCTTTTTCGAAAAATGACCTAAATCTGATATATATGTTAACTTTAGATGCAGCCCTCAGCACGAAACTGAAGCAAAGGGAGCACCTTATACTAACTCCTGGGGAAAATGCAGAAATGATCTGTGAACAAGACGGTGCTGATCAGCAAATGTACTGGTACAGACAACGTGGCGGGCAAGAGATGCAACTGATACTCTTTTCAAGGATGGAGAATTTGAACATTGAGAAAGAGCTTAGCGATGCCAGATTTTCTGGAAACAGAACGGAGCGAAAGACTTTCATCTTAGGCATCAGAAATGTACAAAAGAGCGACTCTTTCATATATTTCTGCGCTTGCAGTTATCACGGTGCTTTAAAAAGCCAAAGCGTTAGCACAAAAACCCATTCAAATAAAACAATTCATGCTTTGAACAAGAGGTGGCAATTTCTCCTCAAAACTAATTCAACGGTCAACATTCATAGGTCTAGTTAATGAAACGCTGTGCCATAATCTGCAAAATGAAAAAAAAGTAACGTTTTATCACCATCCATCCATCCATTTTCCAACCCGCTGAATCCGAACACAGGGTCACGGGGGTCTGCTGGAGCCAATCCCAGCCAACACAGGGCACAAGGCAGGAACCAATCCCGGGCAGGGTGCCAACCCACCGCAGTTTTATCACCATATTTGGAAAATTAAAATGGTTATTTTTAATATTTGTTTTTTCCCTCAGGTATGCCCCTGCAGGAAGGAGGTACTGCATGTCAAAGAAATGGGCTGATTAAGGATACATATGAAGGAAAAAAAACGAAAACTTTCAGCCTGGGTATAACCCAGTTTTGGAAGCGGCAACAATCGTCGGAAACGTTGTTACGCCATATAAAATCCCAATTAAAGTGTCCCTTCACTTATAATACCAGACTACAATATTTTCACAAACCTTAGTCATTCTCCTTATCATACACTCTTATCTGTGTCTGTTAAAAATGACACACCGTATAAGTAACGCGACCGTTCGGGATGCAGCTTACTTATGTCACCCAATAAGGAAATACCAACTACGCCACATAGTGAGATTATGGGCAATAGGACCTCTGCAACAAACATTTTCACTTGAAAGTCAGCCTCCTCCTGAGAACAAGGCTACAACAAATAGAGGCAGGAAGTGTCTATAAACATCCGAATCAGAGCCGCCAGTACCCGATCGAATGCGGTGCCATTTTGTCCCTATCCGTGACTCGGCCACCGCAGAATTCTACAACCCCAATTCCAATGAAGTTGGGACGTTGTGTAAAACGTAAATAAAAACAGAATACAATGATTTGTAAATCCTTTTCAACCTATATTCAATTGAATACACTACAAAGACAAGATATCGAATGTTCAACCTGATAAACGTTATTGTTGTTTTGCAAATCTTCACTCATTTTGAATTTGATGCCTGCAACACGTTCCAAAAAAGCTGGGACAGGGGCATGTTTACCACTGTGTTATATCACCTTTCCTTTTTAAAAGCACTCAATAAGCGTTTGGGAACTGAGGACACTAATTGTTGAAGCTGTGTAAGTGGAATTATTTTCCATTCATGCTTGATGTACTTCAGTTGCTCAACAGTCCTTGGTCTTCGTTGTCGTATTTTGCGCTTCATAATGCGCCACACATTTTCCATGGGAGACAGGTCTGGACTCCAGGCAGGCCAGTCTAGTACCCGCACTCTTTTACTAGGAAGCCACGCTGTTGTAACACATGCAGAATGTGGCTTCGCATTGTCCTGCTGAAATATGGGATGTCCGTGAAAAAGACGTCGCTTGGATGGCAGCATATGTTGCTTCAAAACTTGTATATACCTTTCAGCATTAATGGTGCCTTCACAGACGTGGAAGTTACCCATGCCATGGGCACTTACACACCCCCCATACCATCACAGATGCTGGCTTTTGAACTTTGCGCTGATAACAATCCAGATGGTCCTTTTCCTCTTTGGCCCGGAGGACACGACGTCCATGATTTCCAAAAACAATATGAATTGTGGACTCGTCAGACCACAGCGCACTTTTCCACTTTGCGTCAGTCCATCTCAGATGAGCTCAGGCCCAGAGAAGCTGGCGGCGTTTCTGGGTGTTGTTGATATATGGCTTTCGCTTTGCATGGTAGAGTTTTAACTTGCACTTGTAGATGTAGCGACAAACTGTGTTAACTGACAATGGTTTTCTGAAGTATTCCTGAGCCCACGCGGTAATGTCCTTTACAGAATGATGTTGGTTTTTAATGCAGTGCCGCCTGAGGGATTGAAGGTCACGGGCATCCAGTGTTGGTATTCGGCCTTGCCACTTACGTGCAGAGATTTCTCCAGATTCTCTGAATCTTTTGATGATATTATGGACAGTAGATGATAAAATCCCTAGATTCCTTGCAATTGTACGTTGAGAAACGTTGTTCTTAAACTGTTGGACTATTTGCCCATGCAGTTGTTCACAAAGTGGTGAACCTCGCCCCATCCTTGCTTGTGAACGACTGAGCCTTTTGGGATGCTCCTTTTATACCCAATCATGACAAGCACCTGTTTCCAATTAACCTGTTCACCTGTGGAATGTTCAAAACAGGTGTTTTTTGAACATTTCTCAACTTTCCCAGTCTTTTGCTGCCCCTGTCCCAGCTTTTTTGGAACGTCTTGCAGGCATCAAATTCAAAATGAGTGAAGATTTGCAAAGCAACAATAAAGTTTATCAGTTTGAACATTTGATATCTTGTCTTCGTAGTGTATTCAATCGAATATAGGTTGAAAAGGATTTGCAAATCATTGTATTCTGTTTTTATTTACATTTTACACAACGTCCCAACTTCATTGGAATTGGGGTTGTATTACTTATAGGCGACGGCTTCTTGCTTCCTCAAGAAAAACCACACCAGGTTCATCTCCCGGACCTTGATCACAACACTCTGGAAAACGAATATAAGTTGCTGGCTCCGCTGTAGACACTGCCACTTTAAAACGTCCTGAAACCGTTTTCTGTCTTTTCCCCACTTCTACTCTTGTCCTTTCGTACACGTAGTCAACACAAATCCGGCAACCTTTCATCTTTCTTCCACCCCAAACAGTCCCCCATTTTCCTTTGTTAAGTTCCCTTCAATCCACTTCCCACCCAATTAAATAAAATTTCAACACGTGAAAAAGTGCAATCTACCTGCTCAATAGTAAAACATACTTTAAAAATAAAAAAAAAATTTCTGTGCATTAATACTGTGACACTTATTCCATCCATCCATCCATCCATCCATCCATCCATCCATCCATCCATCCATCCATCCATCCATCCATTGATTTTCTTCCGTTTATTTGGGTCCAGGTCGCTAGAATAAAAGCAATGATGCTCAAACATTCCTTTTGCTCTCACCACTTCCAACTCTTTCAGTACTTTCCAAGCCAGCCAAAAGAATCAACCTCTCCAGCGTGACCAAGGTCTGGCCGGAGCACTACTTCTAATAAGATGTCCGAACCACCTTAAGTGGCTCCTTTTGATGCGGATGACCAGCGGTTCTCAACATGTTTCAACACCTTGCAAAGGAAAATCAGTTCTGCTGCTATATTCTCGATATTTGTTGTCATTTTTTTTTTCAATCACTAAACACAGCTCTTGATCATAAGATAACAAACTAGATCGACAAGTGAGGGCTATCCACCACCTTTTTATAGGATAAAAAAAATGATGGATTTGGATGTGTTGATCCTCATCCTGACCTCTTTACACTGAGCTGCAAACATCCCAAGTGTGTGTCTAAAGGGACCATGGTGTAATAAAGTCCCAAAAACTCAACAAGCATCAGTACCCAACAGGGATTTTTTTTTGAAAGTTGGCAGCTAACTGACCCCTTGGAACCGGCATGTTTCAAATGATTGCAGAAATAAGATTGCACTTTCCCAAGTGGCTGAAAAAAGAGTAGTTCTGATGTCAGTTTCATTGAATTTTACTCAATGTGACAGTTTTTGAATGAAGTGACCTTCTTATGGAATAATTATTAAGGTGTCTTAAATACTTTGATCTTTTGGAAACTCTGTACTTGTGTGTCTTAAATAAAGCCTATTTTTACAAAGAGTATCATATACTGTATGCATACATAGTATTGTCTGGGATGCCTGTTTTAGGTAAGGCACTTCAGGGTTTTCCTTAGGTCCAGGACTTGGCATGGATCACTCTGCAGATGGGACTCAATGGTACTGTCCAGAGTTTAAGGAGGCTACATTCCAGATGGAATGGTAAAGTAGTTAAGAGCTTAACGACATACTTGGCAGCTTCAAGGCTACAAATGCACTATGGCCACAAGTCTGCACACTTTCCCCTTGAAGGAGACAGTTGCATGCCTCCTATGGAGTCAGAGATGACCCAGAACCACTTGCCAGTGAAATGTACATGACGCCTAGGGTCTTCATAGGATGAGCAATGGACCTTTGACTATGCTGTTAGATGAGCTTTGGAGTCAAGAAGAGAAAAGGGACTCACTTGGAGAGTAAGAGGTCCAGGACAAAGCAAGAGGTGAAATGAGATCATGCAGGGTTTCATTTTGTTTACTTTTTGTTAGCTTTATGCTACCTGATCTTAATATTTTTTTTTTTTTTTTGTTTATAGTAGCTACTACAGAGCATGACAGATCCTCACATCAAACCCCACACACAACAACACAACTCAAAGTCATAGGTTCAAATAATTGAACAAACTAAATTCTTACAAACTTACAGAGCATTGTCTTTCTTCTCTCCTGACTTCAACAGGGTTCCTTTTATCCTGAACCAGTGACTACCTCGAGTGCCACCAACATTGTACCCATGAGCACTTCTGTATCAGCTCAAATTTATATTAAGCAGAGGAATCTTCACCAAACAAAACCCTCTGGTAGCACCCCTTAACCATGACCCCCATACAATCCTGTGGGTGTCCAAACTAGAGCCATATTAGATAGGTACTGCCATCTAATATAATGGTGGAATATTTCATCATGGGAAGCAATCTCTGTTTGTCCATCCATTATCCCTGTATCCGATCTAAGGCAGGGAATTGCACCCATCCTGTTTGGGATGTTCCTCCGTTGACTTGGCTTGTCCTCTATACTGTCTTCAAGGCAGATTAAGGATAAACAGTTAATTCCAGTTCATTGTCAACTACAGTACCTTCTAAAGATAAGTGTGTGTGTTTCCTAATCATGTGCAATCAATTGAATTGACCACAGGTGAGACAAAAACAAGGCATATAAATATTTCAGTGATGATCAATAGAATGGGATACAAATGATCAAATTGCAAGTGTCATAAAAAGAGTCTGAATAATTATGTAAAAAGGATATCTCAGTGTTTTATTTTTAGATTAGATTAGATTAGATTAGATTAGATTAGATTAGATTAGATTAGATTAGATTAGATTAGATTAGATTAACATTGTTAATCCCATGGGGAAATTCAGATGCATATACTGTAGCAGCAGAATCATCAAAACAAGGATACCATCTAACAGGACAAATAATAATAATCGATCAATGAATCAATAAATCAAATAATCAATAAATGAATGGACATTTGAATGAATCAATCAATCAATTAATGTATATTGTGCAGATATTTCAAAATGAATTGAACAAGTACTTTGGGATGAAGAACTGAATTACTTGATAGCAATGGGCAGAAAAGACCCCTAGAGGTGCTTCTTAGCACAACATGGTGCAATGAGCCTTTAGCTAAAAGTGGTCCAAGATGGTCACCTCCTGGAGGGGATGGAAGGGATTTTTAATGATGGCATCTATTTTGCCACCATTCTATTTTCCATAAAAAGTTTCAGTGTGTCCAGGGTTTGCCCTGTGATAGAACAGGTTTTCCTAGAGAAGATTATTCAGGAATTGTAATTTTTTTTGAGCTCAAGTTGCTTCCTCTGGAGATTGCAGCATAGAATAACACACTAGCAACTATATGGACTGGAAAACATTTCCAGTCTCTTTAGAAGTACAGTATGCTCTGGTCATTTTTGTAATTTGTAATCTTCTTCTTCTTCTTTCCGCTGATCCCGTTAGGGGTTGTCACAGCGGATCATCTTCTTCCATATCTTAGTTTTGTAATTTTTAATAAACTTCCAAAAATTTCTAAAAGTCTGTTTTTGCTTCTCCATTCTGGAGTATTAAATGTTGCTTGAAATGTGAAAAATGAATTTCGATAAATTATAACAAAGCTGCAACATAACAAAAATTTGAAAAAAGTGAAGGTGTCTGAATACCTTCTGAATTTGCATTATATTTTGTCCAGGATTCTTGTTTCCTTTTACAGTCCCAAGACATTGTGTTATGGCTCACATTATTATATGATAGGTGTGAGAGTGTTTGCATAATGACATGTAAGTGTCATCAAGTACAGAATATCTGTTCCTGACTTGCAATTGTTTTTGCTAGGATAGGCTCAACTCCCTGAAATATAATTATGGATAAAACTGACTTAGAAAATAATGGATGGGTGTTGTGACCCATGACACTGTCTGGCCACCCTTGTGTCTAGTGATGTGCATTCCACTCACGTAACAAATACAGTGCTTCTGCCTGGGCCCTTGAGATTACTGAATCAAGTGTTATTTCTTCCTATGTACAGCCATGGCCAAAGGTT
The DNA here is from genome assembly GCF_900747795.2 of Erpetoichthys calabaricus. Lineage (NCBI taxonomy): Eukaryota > Metazoa > Chordata > Cladistia > Polypteriformes > Polypteridae > Erpetoichthys > Erpetoichthys calabaricus. Next base: position 285,958,172 of record NC_041396.2, on the reverse strand, counting down.
TTGAGAATGACATAAGTATTGGTTTTCACAAACTTTGCTGCTAAAGTGTTTTTAGATCTTTTCGTCACATGTTTCTATGGCACACTGAAGTATAATTAGAAGCATTTTATAAGTTTCAAAGTCTTTAATTGACAATTATAGTAGAGTTTATGCAAAGGATCAATATTTTCAGTGTTGGTCCTTCTTTTTCAAGACCTCTGCTATTCGCCATGGCATGCTGTCAATCAACTTCTGGGCCAAATCCTTACTGATAGCAGCCCACTGTTGCATAATTAATGCTTGGAGTATGTCAGAATTTGTTGTTTTTTGTTTGTCCACCCACCTCTTGAGGATTGATCACAAATTCTCAATGGGATTAAGGTCTGGGGAGTTTCCTGGCCACGGACCCAAAATTTCAATGCTTTGTTCCCCTAGCCACATAGTTATCACTTTTGCCTTATCGCACGGTGCTCCATCGTGCTGGGAATGGCATTGTTTATCATCAAAATGTTCTTGGATGGTTGGGAGAAGGTGCTCAGCTTAATTAAAGCACTGAAGTAAAGACAGCCACTAACGTGTGCCCAAAATTAATATGTGTCCCTTCTCTGCTTTGTAAGACACTGCCCTCCAAAAGTTCTCTGCACTTCACTGTTTGTTAATGTAGTCTTGCTTTCCCTGTAATGTTCCTTGGTGTTGCAGATTGTCAGTGAATCTACATAAAACTGATTGACTGATTCTTTAGTATTAAATAAAATAATTACTAGTCATTAAAAATTTGCTAATTTCACATCAAATTAAATTTCTCATTTATTTTAAGGTTGTAGTTCTTTCCAGTGTTATGATTTCTTTATACAAATTTCTTTGTGAAACAGGAAGCGTTCAACGGTCTGCCTTAGCTTGTCTTTGATGACGCGCTTCCCGATGAAACAGTTATATGAATTTTTTGTGCTAAGCCTTCTTCATTAGTGTTGTAAAGATGTTACTTTTATTGCTCTGTGTTTGGACGGTCATTAGATGTAAGTTATACTTCATCAAAACAGAGGCTAATAAACCTGTTACGTTTTTAAATATGTTTATTAATTATTGTCATGAATTTGAACCGGTATCGTGTCTTTTTAAATTATGTAATATATATATTTCCGGCTTGCTCAACGATCTGATCGTTTTTGGGAGGAATTTGCTTATGTTCGTATTCATTATTTGTTTTGTGAAGATTTATCATTCTCTTAAATCTCCATCATATCCTCTCTTGGCTTATTTCAATTGTCTCAAATGTTTGGTCACATTTGGGATGCATGTATTTCTTTATTCAAGTACCCATATAATTTGACTGGCGGCTTTTTCTTGCCTTGCTCCCAATAGGATAGAAATAGGATTTCAGTATTTAATTTTAATGGTTTACAATGTTATATTAATTAACCTTTTTTATTTACTTTACAGATGGAGCACTTTTAACAGTAAATCAGTCGCCACTCTTCGTTATCCAGCATAGGGGCACACCAGTTCGGGTGAGCTGCAAGGTGCAGGGTTCAGCTAGCCCTACCATATACTGGTATGAGCAACGCACCAGTAGACACCTGCACTTGATGGTTTATTCGGTTGCGACTGGTTCCGTCGCAGACGTTTCAGACAACCGTTTTAGTTATACGAGGGATGACGCTCAGACTTTCGTCCTTAAAACTGAAAGCCTACCGCAGAACGCGAGCGGAGTTTACTTTTGTGCCGCCAGTCTTCACTGCGATTGAGACACACGCGACCGCCTGTCAAAAACCTGAGCACTACAGATGCTGCGCTGTCTGCGTTCAGCCTCGTGTCAAAAGTCCGGACTATTATTTTGTTCCCTGATTCGCAAAATCTGATTAATCTAATTGTTGATCATATTGCATATGTTCCCATGCAAGGGTTTGGAGTCATGAGGAAGGGATTGTTCCTGCATTGTGGCTTATGCTTTTTGAGATGGGCTCCAGCTTCCTACAACCCTGCTCAGGTTTAAGCGAGCTTCGAAAAATTGCAATTGTTTAACAGGTTCAGAAGCAGAGTGCTACTTTGATATATACGAGTTTTCATTTTCAACTCCGAAATTATTAAATGTATCTGTATATTAATTGCTTGAGGACGTTTTACTGCATACGAGTGTTTCTTTTTTATTTTCATTCTAATTGATATTCTTATTATTAGAACATATCACGAAAGCCATCGGCCTCACACACTTAATTTATATTGTTTCTGTGTCTTCAGTTTCAGGTTCAGCATCTCCAAAAATCTTTCAAAATCCACTTTTCATAGCGAAGTTTCCAGGACAACCAGTTGAGCTTGACTGTGCATTGGATGGCACTAGCAACCCCAATCTTTACTGGTACAGACAGGATGCTTCAGGAATGCTGGAGCTGCTTCTCTACTCAGTTGTTACAGGCTCAGTAGAAAATAACGGATATAAGAATTTCACAGCAGAGAGGCCAGAGGATCTGAAATTTAAACTGAAAATCAAGAGTTTACTTGCCAGCCATACAGCAGTGTACTATTGTGCTTGGAGTAAGACACAGTGACAGAAGCATATGTAGGCTCCATTCAAAAACTTCCCCTTCACTTTATCACTATAAATAAAAGATTTGTATACATGTATTTTTATAATCATTGTTATTATTTTAAAAAGTTCTGCTCTCAATGAAAATAGATTAGCCAAAGGAAAATTACTCAATCAAATATATTATACGACACTTTTCACTTTGTAGATAATTCCAGATATTTATCTAAACAGTTACTGACAGGTTATGTCCTCCAATATTCAAAGTGCAGGCCATTTAAATTACAACCTTTTGGATTCAGACCTCAATTAAGTGTGATCTGTTCATATAAGAAAATCATTTTGTATCTCCTTTTTTGGTGGTCCAAGCACTGTTACCTATTAGAATGAGAATCCAGGCTTCATATTCTGGCTTTATGCCTGTCTGTGAAGAATCTGCAGTTGTTTCTTTATCTTTGTTGGGTATTTCTCAGATTTTCCAGTTTTATCACACATTACACAGACACGGGTAAGTTTATTTTTATAAATTGGCACAGCAACCTAACGTGTGTATATGTGCATGCTCTGAAATGCATTTGCAGTCCCATCCAGAGTTGTGCTCTGCCTAGCTGTTGACAGAATGGAATTGTGTGTGCATCTATATTGAATAAAATACTATAACATAATATTTTCAAATCCACCAAATCACCTGATTATCAGCACAGCAGCAGCAGCACACAGCAGGAAAGAGCACTTCTCATAATCCTCCAAACCCTCCCATTGTTTCCTCTTAACTCCAGCATCTTGGGTTTGATTTCGAAGTATATGCGGATATTGTTTGCATGGATTTAGCACAGTGTTCCCATAATCTGTGGGTTTTCCTCTGGATACTCTGGCTATCCATTCAATATCTCAGTTTGGTGATTCCAAATTGACTCTGTGATAGATAGATAGATAGATAGATAGATAGATAGATAGATAGATAGATAGATAGATAGATAGATAGATAGATAGATAGATAGATAGATAGATAGATAGATAGATAGATGTATACTGTAAATATATATATACAGTATATATATATTGTGAGACGTGGCCGGCTAAACATTCCGGTTCTCACCCCCAGGCCGCCAGATGAAGCCCTCATGACAACATGGACGTTCCCAGAATTCCAGCAGGGCATCATGGACTATGTAGTTTATATGCGCAGCCCTGCTGGATACCCTGGAGACCACCAGGAGTCGCTGTGAGTGGGCTATCAGACTCTTACGTGCCCTACAACTCGGAGGTGCGTCATGATCACATGACAGGAAGAAACGACGTGCACGTTATTGTTCAAATAAATATAGTATTTGGACTTTTACCTGGTGTCTGGACTCGAGTCAGAGGGTTCAAGAGGACGACAAGGGCCTCAAACTGTCACAATGTATATATATATATTTATGAGGGGGTAATCTATCTATCTATCTATCTATCTATCTATCTATCTATCTATCTATCTATCTATCTATCTATATACACAGTAAAATATATATATATACAGTATATGTGTGTGTGTGTGGAGAATAGGGGTAGTGCAAAAAATAAATAACAATATATAAAAAACAATGTACCTAGGGGGCACCACTGAACTCCAAATCCCAGGCACAATCCCACCCAACACAGTCATAGGTTTCAGATACATTCCCTTTTATTTAGCACAGTTCCTTAAAGAACAGTCAAGCACAGCTAAAGTACCACAGCCACACCTAATTTACAGTTCCTTCTTCTTTCTTCCACTCTTCCTTTAAGCTTCATCACATGCCTCCCGATGCTGACTCACCAAGACATGTGAGACATCATCTTTTATGTTGGTGTTCTTATAGTTCTAGAGCATTATTTGACAACAGCACTTCTGGGTCAAATGGAAATCCCTTAAAATAGGGGTAGCATTCTCCACTGCTCTCTTTGGTGGCATCCACCGACCCCAACCAGGCTCTCCTACAAGATTGCAATCACCAGCATGCTGGGTGGGTATCCATTTAGGTATCATAGCCCAGGGAGGCTGCTACGTCTTTTGCTGGGTGAGCAAATAGTCCATACATGTTGCCTCCCCCTGTCCCCGTATTATACTGGCCTCCCATCAGGGTTATAAACCTTGAACCATCCCTGCCAGGACACCAGCCCATTCTTGGTGTCCATAACAATGGATGAAATTATTAGGGGCTTAGCGCAATATATCAGGGGTTTAAACTTTTGAAGCCATTCCCTCCTGATGTCACTACGTCTCACACCAAGAGATCCCTGTCATATTCTTGCATCACAAAAACATGATGAAATTCACAACATATAGATTCCTCAGTCACTTTTTCTTGAATTGATTGATACTCACAAATATATTTTTGATGCCCATCATTACAGAAATGGCCACTTTTTAAGTTCTTGGCTTCTGTCAGGCTATCCTCAAGGACACTGGATGAGTTTGTGCATAACAAAGTGTGAGCTCTGAAGCCTATCCCTTTCTGCTGTTTATTAACTTTGTACAAAGAATCAGAAATGCACATGTATAATTAAAAAAAAAGCACCAACAACAGGACATCCTCATTTTAATACTTTTATAAGTGTGATGATATTCAAGCCTCATGTCTTAGCTGGAACGTTCAGAATGGACACGCACACACATACACACTCCCAAGGGTATAAGGGAACACTGCAGAGCCTGTTAGCCTAGCCACTCAGATGGAAACAGACTTGCAGCACACATTACAAAAATAATTTTGCATTCTACAAGTTGTAATATTTTTCTCTAGAAGTAATTACAATGAGCTTATGATGGAAAATTGTGAAACATACTTAGAAAGACAAAGCTGAGGGTTGTCATAAATGTTTAATAAAAAAAAATACTGAGAGCTGTTTAATACTCATTTTAAATGGCATCTAAGGGGACCATGCCTTACTAGCCCTTAATGCCCAAAATGTCAAAAATGTCACTTCAAAAATCTCTGCCATATTGTCAGCAAAGAAGATAGTCATTGAGCTTATTAAGCTGAGGGCAGCCCATATTCACATCTTCAACAAAGGCTATGCTGTTGATAGGGTCAGCAACATTAAATTTTTTGGAGTGACAATTATTGATAACTTGAAGAGAGCACACAGTATTTCACATATTGCCATGATGGAACATTATTGTTTTAACTTCCTCACTTGACAGAGAAAAGCCTCCATACTGCAACTCTATATTTCTATATACCTACAATATATACAGTATGTGGTTTGTCACATACATTTGTATGATAAGTCTGGCTTCATTCCACCCTTGTGTAACACAGCTCACAAACATTAAGCACAACAGAGGGTTGTGAAATTGGTAGAGAATATTACTAGCACAGGCATATAAAACAAAATGCCTTAGACAATACAGAATTACAAAAGACATCAGTCATTCTACACAGTCACCTTTCTCCAGCCCACTTTCAGGGCCCTTAGCACATACACTTCTAGATTATGTGGCAGTTTTTGTTCTTAACACATAACGTTCCCATTTTCATTTTTGTGTAGTTTTCGTTTTAATATTTGTTAAAGGGAAACAAATCACCAGTCATTCTTAATGTTAACTGCATAATTTACCTGATGTACTGTATGCTTATTATATAAGCTAAGGTAATATTTAATGTATTCAGTTATGTTTGTTGTCTCTGGTCCTTTTACCTTACTTTCACTAATCTATGGAAGACATGCAAGTTGGAATCTCTGAATAGTATACAATAACTCTTGGAAAAAGTCATCTATACCCAACTGAAGTCCTTCTTGAATGAACATGCAATTCTGCAAAGTGTTCCAGTCACCACAGCACTGAGTCCACTCTGTTAAGATTTTGTAATGATATTCTTTTAGCAGTGGATCTCTGGTGACTGTGTATTGCTCAAGCTTCTGGATTTAACAGCTGCTTTTGACACTATAGACCATGAGATCCTCATCTAAAGGCTGGAGCAGTGGCTGGGCATCAGAGGTTCAGCTCTCCATTGGTTTAGGTCCTATCTCTCAGATAGAAGTTTTTGTGTCAGCATCAATAATTTTACCTCCATCTCTGCTGCCCCCCCATGGGGGGTACCACAGGGTTCCGACCTGGGACCTCTTCTGTACTCCTTGTGCCTGCTGCCACTTGCACTATTTTCAATTGTCAGGTTTATTTCCTTCTGAAGTGCCTTGGTCCATGCTCTGTCCAGCCACTCCTTGATTGCCTTATTGACATCAGGAGTTGAATGGCATTAAATATTCTAAATTTTAATGAGAACAAGACAGACGTCATGTTGTTTAGACCCAATGGCACCAGTGAGACCCCCTGCTTCAACCTTTCCACTGTGGCTCAATATGAGGAATCCATGATCACAAATGTAGGTGAGAAAATGGATTCTACTTTAAAACTTGAAAGCCATGTGAACGCAGTGGTAAAATCTTGCTTTTTCCAATTGAGGTGGCTGTCGAAAATCAAGCCTGTTTTGTCTAAATGCAACCTTGAAACAGTGATACATGCTTTTATAACCTCTTGTCTAGATTACTGCAATGCGCTTCTTTATAGAATTAGCCAGGCCTCCATTGTTCGCCTACAGCTGCTGCAAAATGCCGCTGCTCTATTTTTAACTGGTACAAATAAGCAAGAGCACATTGCCCCAGGCTTCTCTTCACTGGCTTCCAGTTTGTTTTCAATTTCACTTTAAGATTCCTGTATTTGTTTATAAATCCTTTCATGGTTATGCCTTATTTTATTTGTCGGAAATGCTGTACCCATATGTACCGTCTCGCTCTCTCAGGTCAGCAAGCTTAGAGGTGATAGTGATTTTTCAGTTGCAGCTACAAAACTATGGAACGATTTGCCATTGCACATTAGGCAGGCTCCTTCACTTGCTGTCTCTAAATCTTATGTAAAACACACTTTAACTCCATGGCCTTTGACCCAGTGTGAGATGTTGACTGTGACCTTAGTTGACTATTCGTGTACCTTTTTATTATGAATTTCTTCAGCTCTTATGTGTTTATGTTTCTCTTACCCTTTTTGGTTATTGTTTGACTTATATGCTGGGTTTTATTGTACAGCACTTTGGTCAGTCCTGATGTTGTTTTTAAAGTGCTTAATAAATAAAAAAATAATAATCTTGAAATTAGATCATCAGAATTGAAGAACATTCTATTTAAGCACAAAGCTGATGTATATGTGGTATGGACCCTGATTTTCACTTATGACGACTGTGTTTAATGGTAACTGTCACTTGTTTCCTGGTTATTTTAAAGTAATTTAGAGTTGCATGTTGTAATTTTCCTGGGATAATATCCTTTTGGGATAATAAACTCTACTTAACATATTCTAAATTAATAACTTATTTCTCATTCTCACCTCTTTTCTCTCAGTCTCATAATCTTATCCTCACACAGCTGCGCCTTTACTTCCAACACTTTACATGAATCAGGGTTCTACAATGAGTAGACATTTAATCGCTCCTATCACGGACATTTCAGGACCATCTTTTTTAAAAAAATTTTTAATAAGACACAAAGCAAGAACTCCTTGTAGTAGACTGTGTGCTGCTTCTTAATGGTTACAGAGGAGAGTTCCTTGCCTATGTTTACTTTTTTAATGAAAAACATAACTTCAAACTCTCAGACATATGAATCTGTACTGATTGGTATGAAGGTTTAGTTGGTTTGTTTAGCTTTGCCAGCTTTCTTTTGCCTTGTTCTATTAATGGATGATTAAGAAGATATATGATATTAAGAAGATGGGTGATATTCAACACAGAAGTGATGTAGTATCTCATTTCTGTGTTGAATATCACCCACTGTCCCCCACTCCATCCCAATTTACCTTTCTAATGAATTCATTGTGCATATAAGGCCACTTCATTTAAAAGACCCCCACTTTCTTATATTGGCACATGCAAGAACTCTTCTGGTCAGTGTATTTCTCTTTCTTCATTTCAAATACTGGGTCTTCACCTGTCTTACCAGCCTGATATCTCTTATGAAAATATTATAGAAGAGGATCCATTTGGTCAGAGGCTGTCTTAGGGGTGTGCGGGGCCTAGGGCTGACAAACCCCAAGCAGGGCTGGTTACGTCAAACGCTATTACCGGTATGTGTGGACTGTATAAATTTACGTGCAAATTTAATAAAAATAATGTTAACATACACTGGATTTTTTCATTGCAGTATTCAGCAAATTTTTTGCAAGACAACATGTGGACTTTATTAGGATATAAAGATATAATCTATTACAAAAGTGCAAAGCATAATTCATGACAATACCAAGGCAGTGTGAAATGTGATGCGGTGTCATGTGGAAATTAGCAGGGCCTCTTCTTGAAAAGTACCCAAATTACAAGTATACCCTGAGTCCCGATATGCAGGGTGTCATAGTTGTAACTCACGTTGATGTCATGTCAGCCGGTTATCATCAACGATACATGTTTTTGCGCATTAATATTCATACTATGGAATGTTTTCAAAGACGTACATGTACGGAATTTGACCTTGAAGAGGAATTTTAAAAGGGTTCCTCTTAGAAGCATCTCAAATTTCAATCTCTCAAAGGTGGCACAGTGGTAGTGCTGCTGCTTTGCAGTAAGGAGATTGTGGGTTCACTTCCTGTGTCCTCCCTGTGTGGAGAGTGCTTTGAGTACTGAGAAAAGCGCTATATAAATGTAAAGAATTATTATTATTATTAAATATATATATACTGGATAATATAACTTGACAAATCCATTTGAATGGGACACGCGGGCCTCAAAAGTGGGGCCCCTTCAGGCATGGGGTCTGGGGCAGTCGCCCCACTTGCCACCCCCAAACGCCGCTCTTGTATTTCATAAGAAGACTACATGCAGTTTAAGGCAGTAGGACATGCCATACTGCAAGATTCACTGAGAGAGCTTTTTGTGGCACAAGGGCCATCACCAATACGGGGATGTCATGGAAATGTTGGAGTTGATTATTCCTAAAAGCAGAATGAGAATAGGACTATTCTCCCTGTCTGACACATGACAGAAAGGATATTATGTTGTATATAGCCTCTGCTATACCTGTTATAGTAGGCAAACTACCTGGGGTTTGACTGTCCGTTTAAATGTAAACATGAAAACTGAGACTCAGAATTGTATGGCATCCAGGAGGTTGAAGGGGGTCTATCACTTTGAGGTCACAATACAGGTAATATACCTTTCTGACCCTGCAGGGAAGTAGTCCCAGATGTGTCCAAATAAATTATATGGACAAATATATTGGAAAGTCTGACCATTATACCAACAGGGATTTTAATGAAATTGCATTCAAATACATAGACTTTAATATGGAATTGGTCTCCCCTTTGCAGCTTTAACAGCTTCCACTGTACTTGGAAGGCTTTCCACAAGATTTTGGAGTGTTTCTGTGAGAATTTGTGCCCAATCGTTCTGTAGAGCATTTATGAGGTCAAGCACTGATATTGGACGAGAAGGCCTGGCTTGCAATCTCCATTCCAGTTCATCTCAAAGGTGTTTGATGGGGTTGAGGTCAGGGATCAGTGTGATCCTGTCAAGTTCTACCATACCAAACTGATCCAACCATGTCTTTATGGACCTTGCTTTGTACCCTGTGGCACAGTCATTCTGGAATAGAAAAAAGGTCCTTCCCCAATCTGTTTCCACAAAGTTGAAAGCATAGCCTTGTCCAAAATGTCTTGGTATACTTGGTAAGATTTCCCTTAACTGGAAGTAAGGGGCCTAGCCCAAACCCTGAAAACAGCCCCACACCATTATCCCTCCTCCACCAAACTTCACACTTGGCACAATGCAGTCAGGCAGGAAACCTATGCCAAGCCCAGACTCGCTCATTTAACTGACAAACAGAGAAGTGATTCATTACTCCATAGAATATGTTTCCACCACTTTATCTGACACTTGGCACTGGACTTGCTGATGTGAGCCTTGCATGCAGCTGCTCAGCTATGGAAACCCATTGCATAAAGTTCCACCACATAGTTTTTGTACTTATATTAATGCCAGTGGAACTTTGGAACTCTTCAGCTATGGAATCAGCAGAGTGTTTGCGACCTGTCATGCACCTGAACAGTCATTGACCCCACTCTGGGACTTTACATGGTCTTCCGTTTTGTGGTGGAATTGCTGTTGTTCCTAAATGCTTCCATTTTCCAATAATACCACTTACAATTGACTGTGAAATATACAGCAGGGATGAAGTTTCAAGAACCATCTTATTGTAAAGGTGGCATCCTATCACAGTATCACGCTTGAAGTCACCAAGTTCTTCAGAATGACCCATTTTGTTTCAGAAATGTTTAAAAATGGAGACTGCATGGCTAGGTGCTTGATTTTATACACCTGTGGCAATGGGTCTGATTGAAACTCATGAATTCAATAATTAACAGGTGTGCCTCGATGCTTTGTCCATATAGCTTATGTTTTTCAAAAATCTCACCCAGAATGAAAATTTACTCAAATATGTTGATATTTTTTGTAAGCAGCTTTGGATAAAAGTGTGTGCCAAGCAAATAAGAGTAAATGTAAATGATTCTTGGACAAGAGAACTTAGTGGGCTTTACAGTGAGCTAATGCATTAGACACCATGCAGAAGTTTTGTAATTTCTGTATGAGCTGGACTTAGTGGGACAGCCAGAGATTTGATGTATCTGTGTTATTCTTCCTTGTCTCTTACCATAGTTCTATTATTATTTCATTTGTAAAAAAAAAAAATTAGCTTAAAATGCCTTTTAGGTAAAACAATTAACTATTCCATAATCATCTGGAGGGTATTAGTTAAAGACCAGACCCTGTAGTGGTCTAGCATTAAATTTGCAATTGCACAGTTCCTCCTTCTTTATGTCTCAGATTTTCTTAGTCTTTTTAGTTTGTCATCAAAGTAACATTTATTTGGCAATGGTGTTGAGAAACACAAACTGAGTGTCTTATCAGACATATTTAGTGTTGAAACATTTAAATCAGTCTTTCTTGGAGGATGAAACTGGACAATTGTATGCTAGACATTGTGGTCAGCAACATAGGAGCACCTTCAGGGGACTGTACTTTCTCCAGTCCTATTCAGCCTATATACATCGGACTTCCAATACAACTCAGAGTCCTGCCACGTGCAAAAGTTCGCTGACGACACTGCTATCGTGGGCTGCATCAGGAGTGGGCAGGAGGAGGAGTATAGAAACGTCATCAAGGACTTTGTTAAATGGTTCGACTCAAACCACCTACACCTGAACACCAGCAAAACCAAGGAGCTGGTGGTGGATTTTAGGAGGCCTGGACCCCTCATGGACCCCATGATCATCAGAGGTGACTGTGTGCAGAGGGTGCAGACCTATAAATACCTGGGGGTGCAGCTGGATGATAAATTGGACTGGACTGCCAATACTGAGGGTCTGTGTAAGAAAGGACAGAGCCAACTATACTTCCTTAGAATGCTGGCGTCCTTCAACATCTGCAATAAGATGCTGCAGATGTTCTATCAGACGGTTGTGGCGTCTTCTACGCAGTGGTGTGCTGGGGAGGCAGTATAAAGAAGAGGGATGCCTCATGCCTGGACAAACTGGTGAGGAAGGCAGGCTCTATTGTTGGCATGGAGCTGGACAGCTTGACATCTGTGGCAGAGCGACGGGCACTGAGCAGGCTCCTGTGAATCATAGAGAATCCACTGCATCCACTAAACAGTATCATCTCCAGACAGAGGAGCAGCTTCAGCGACAGACTGCTGTCACTTTCCTGCTCCACTGACAGATTGAGGAGATCCTTCCTCCCCAACACTATGCGACTCTTCAATTCCATCCGGGGGTGGGTAGTGGGTAAACGTTAACATTATTCAAAGTTATTGTCTGTCTGTATACCTGCATTGTTATCACTCTTTAATTTAATATTTTCTTTATCAGTATGCTGCTGCTGGAGTATGTGAATTTCCCCTTGGGATTAAAAAAGTATCTATCTATCTATCTATCTATCTATCTATCTATCTATCTATCTATCTATCTATCTATCTATCTATCTATCTATCTATCTATCTATCTATCTATCTATCTATCTATCTATCTATCTATCTATCTAGCATTAAAACACAGGAAAAGAAAAAAAAAAACATTGAAGCAAGTCTAAGTTGATAACTTAAAATTTTGTCTTACTATTCTGATTATTTGCTTTAGCACTAGTTCACATGAGGGTCTCTTTCTCTTAATTAAATCAGAACATTCAAACATTGTTTTATATGGGCAGCATATTATATTTCATGGCTTCCATGATGTCATGGATCATGTGGCATGCGCATCACAGGCTTAGCGACTATACAACAGTAAATTGACCAAACATGGAATAGTGGTACCCATGAACTACATAAACAAAAATGCCATCTCTTGAGCAAAACAAATACACAATATGGCATTACACACACAACATACAGTAAATTTACAAAATGGCAACACAATCATTTCACCGGGAAAATGGTAACAAATATACTATATAGGAATATAAATTGGCAATGTGTCAAAGCATACTCCAAAAATGTATTAATAGATAGATAGATAGATAGATAGATAGATAGATAGATAGATAGATAGATAGATAGATAGATAGATAGATAGATAGATAGATAGATAGATAGATAGATAGATAGATTATTAATCCCAAGGGGAAATTCACAAATACTGATTTCTTCTCAGAAATATTGTTTAAGGGTATTATTTTATATTTGCCTTGGTTCTTGGTTTGATCTTGTTAAGGGTATAATCTTAATTATGGTTTCAAGATTGTAATTGGTCATGCGCAACTTCTGTTTAAAGGGTACTTGAGTCATGTTTTTATTTTTTCTATCTTTAAACCTAGAAATTGTGCAAGATTCAAAATTTAGTTTTTTGTGAATTTTCAATTGATTTAATCCTACCTTATGGTTGATTGCACTTTGAAAGATTTTAAGCATTTCTAATTTTTTTAAGTCTGTGTCCTCTATATCAGTGGTCCCCAACCTTTTTGACAGCAAGGACAATTTTATTAGATGCAAATATTTCCACGGACCCTGGGGGGGGGGGGGGGGGGGGGGGGGGGGGGGGGGGGGGGGGGGGGGGGGTTGTTAGCTTTATACACAATTTACATAACATTTCTATTATTATTAAAGTTATTAAGCAGTTCGCATACGTTTGCAATCTGAGATTTTTCTTCTTTTTTTGCATATAACAAAGACATATGCTTTACATTTGCCATTTCAACAGATTGCACATCACAAACATTAATACTGCAATCTTTATTTCGTGTCTGCCGTTTCTATAGGAGGGTGACAATGAGTTAAATTCCAATGGATGTTTTTCAAATGTTGACAAGCAATAAGCAAAAGGTATCACTGAAAAGCACAGACAACAAAAACAGCAAAAAAAAAAAAAAAAAAAGGTACGAGGAAAGTTCAAAGAAAGAGATTGTTTTACAATTTTTCTGTTTGGGGATCGTTGTGCAAACGTGCACAACTGAACTGCAACCACAGATCTAACTGCTCTGTGGATGATTCATTCAAGCATTTCAAGGTCACTTCGTTGTAATGAAAGCATCTGTTGAATGTACTTCGTAGTAACGTGATTTCTATAGAGTCATGTCATATGGGGAAACTGTCGGGACCATAAAAATACTTTGTTGTAATACTCTGTCACCTCGGTGTCTCTCCTCTCTCTGCGTCGCTGCAAAGCCCCGCCCGCCAAGCGCTCTGAAAAGTCTGAGTGAGTCTCCGTTGCCGGCAGTTCTCTCGCGGCCCGGCTGTCAGACGGCTGCGGACCGGTAGTGGGCCGCGGACCGGGGGTTGGGGACCCCTGCTCTATATCATTGAGGCACAAAACAGGGACATTTCTCTTCAAAAAAATTTTCATATATTCATTTCTTTTTCTGGGCACAATAATGATTGAGTGTATCTAAAAATAATCTATTTGGTCATTAGTATAGACATGTTTCAACACCACAATTAGGAGTGCAGCAAAAACTGGTGAGTGCGTCTGCTGGGGAAAGAAAGTGTCAAAAGATAAACAGTGTGATGAAATAAGATCACAAACAATTATAAAGTGTTGGGGGAATTGCCCCATATGTTGCTTGGACGCAATAGATGGTCAAAAAAGATTCAAAAATAAATCATACATTCAACAATTCATGTGTCTGAGCAGATCACTTTTATACAGTAGGGAAAATGGCTACAGGAAATGATGTGGCAGGAAGTTTAGGTGGCTCCGGAAGAGATGTCATCAGGGACTGGAAGTGTATATTGATGTGAAGCCATTTTCCATGGTGAGATTTGTTGATGGTGAAAGTGAGTTATTTTTCTTCTTTGGTTCTATAAAAGTAGAGAGAGAGGCATCAGTACCACAATATAAACCCCCGTCTGATAATAAATCGCTCATCTCTGGGCTTGTTGACTGCCTCCTAAGCGCACGTGTGTGACAACAGATATGCCGAAATACTTCATCTCATTTAAAAACTTACATATTATTTGCTTTAGCTAGCAGACAGGTTTGAAGAAGAGAGCTCAGACTTTCTTGAAAAAGGTAACATTGAAAGATGGCAAATCAAACACACAAAGACAATAAAAAGAACAGTTACACAGGCATGAAAGCCCCTGCACTTTGAGTCTCCTAATAAAACTGAAATTGATAATAAAATCAATAATAAAATTGTCCAGAAAATGAATAAGAAGAAAGTAACAGTTTAGTATATTAGAACAATTTCGACAAGTACATTTCATTTACCCAATAAAGTGTATCTATCCTAATTTCCCCAAAATTACACTGAGTTAAGTTTTGAAGGTTCCTGAAGTACTACTCTTTAGTATTCTGTCTGGTATTTATGTGTATGTAGTTCTATGATTGAAAAAAATAAAATTTTGACATTTTTACAAAATTTACCCTTAATGAATTTCCATCTGTATCCACATTATGTTGTTGAAGAATCCATCCATCCATCCATCCATTGTCTCCCGCTTATCCGAGGTCGGGTCGCGGGGGCAGCAGCTTGAGCAGAGATACCCAGACTTCCCTCTCCCCGGCCACTTCTTCTAGCTCTTCCGGGAGAATCCCAAGGCATTCCCAGGCCAGTTGAGAGACACAGTCCCTCCAGCGTGTCCTGGGTTTTCCCCGGGGCCTCCTCCCGGTTGGACGTGCCCGGAACACCTCACCAGGGAGGCGTCCAGGAGGCATCCTGATCAGATGCCCGAGCCACCTCATCTGACTCCTCTCGATGCGGAGGAGCAGCGGCTCTACTCTGAGCCCCTCCCGGATGACTGAGCTTCTCACCCTATCTTTAAGGGAAAGCCCAGACACCCTGCGGAGGAAACTCATTTCAGCCGCTTGTATTCGCAATCTCGTTCTTTCGGTCACTACCCATAGCTCATGACCATAGGTGAGGGTAGGAACATAGATCGACTGGTAAATTGAGAGCTTCGCCTTGCGGCTCAGCTCCTTTTTCACCACGACAGACCGATGCAATGCCTGCATTACTGCAGATGCCGCACCGATCCGCCTGTCGATCTCACGCTCCATTCTTCCCTCACTCGTGAACAAGACCCCGAGATACTTGAACTCCTCCACTTGGGGCAGGATCTCGCTACCAACCCTGAGAGGGCACTCCACCCTTTTCCGGCTGAAGACCATGGTCTCGGATTTGGAGGTGCTGATTCTCATCCCAGCCGCTTCACACTCGGCTGCGAACCGATCCAGAGAGAGCTGAAGATCACGGCCTGATGAAGCAAACAGGACAACATCATCTGCAAAAAGCAGTGACCCAATCCTGAGCCCACCAAACCGGACCCCCTCAACACCCTGGCTGCGCCTAGAAATTCTGTCCATAAAAGTTATGAACAGAATCGGTGACAAAGGGCAGCCCTGGCGGAGTCCAACTCTCACTGGAAACGGGTTCGACTTACTGCCCGCAATGCGGACCAAGCTCTGGCACCGATCGTACAGGGACTGAACAGCCCTTATCAGGGGGGCCGGTACCCCATACTCTCGGAGTACCCCCCACAGGATTCCCCGAGGGACACGGTCGAATGCCTTTTCTAAGTCCACAAAACACATGTAGACTGGTTGGACAAACTCCCATGCACCCTCCAGGACCCTGCTAAGGGTATAGAGCTGGTCCACTGTTCCGCGACCAGGACGAAAACCACACTGTTCCTCCTGAATCCAAGGCTCGACTATCCGACGGACCCTCCTCTCCAGGACCCCTGAATAGACTTTTCCAGGGAGGCTGAGGAGTGTGATCCCTCTGTAGTTGGAACACACCCTCCGATCCCCCTTCTTAAAGAGGGGGACCACCACCCCGGCCTGCCAATCCAGAGGCACTGTCCCTGATGTCCATGCGATGTTGCAGAGGCGTGTCAGCCAAGACAGTCCTACAACATCCAGAGCCTTGAGGAACTCCGGGCGTATCTCATCCACCCCCGGGGCCCTGCCACCAAGGAGTTTTTTGACCACCTCGGTGACCTCAGTCCCAGAGATGGGGGAGCCCACCTCTGAGTCCCCAGGCTCTGCTTCCTCATTGGAAGGCATGTTAATGGGATTGAGGAGGTCTTTGAAGTATTCCCCCCACCGACCCACAACGTCCCGAGTCGAGGTCAGCAGCGCACCATCCCCACCATATACAGTGTTGACACTGCACTGCTTCCCCTTCCTGAGACGCCGGATGGTGGACCAGAATCTCCTCGAAGCCGTCCGAAAGTCATTATCCATGGCCTCCCCAAACTCCTCCCACGCCCGAGTTTTTGCCTCAGCAACCACCAAAGCCGCATTCCGCTTGGCCTGCCGGTACCTATCAGCTGCCTCCGGGGTCCCACAGGACAAAAGGGTCCTGTAGGACTCCTTCTTCAGCTTGACGGCATCCTTCACCGCCGGTGTCCACCAGCGGGTTCGGGGATTGCCGCCACGACAGGCACCGACCACCTTACGGCCACAGCTCCGGTCAGCTGCCTCAACAATAGAGGCACGGAACATGGCCCATTCGGACTCAATGTCCCCCACCTCCCTCGGGATGTGGTCGAAGTTCTGCCGGAGGTGGGAGTTGAAGCTACTTCTGACAGGGGGCTCTGCCAGACGTTCCCAGCAGACCCTCACAACACGTTTGGGCCTACCACGCCTGACTGGCATCCTCCCCCACCATCGAAGCCAACTCACCACCAGGTGGTGATCAGTTGACAGCTCCGCCCCTCTCTTCACCCGAGTGTCCAAGACATGTGGCCGCAAGTCCGACGACACGACCACAAAGTCGATCATCGAACTGAGGCCTAGGGTGTCCTGGTGCCAAGTGCACATATGAACACCCCTATGCTTGAACATGGTGTTCGTTATGGACAATCCGTGACGAGCACAGAAGTCCAATAACAAAACACCGCTCGGGTTCAGATCAGGGGGGCCATTCCTCCCAATCACGCCCTTCCAGGTCTCACTGTCATTGCCCACGTGAGCATTGAAGTCTCCCAGCAGAACGAGGGAGTCCCCAGAAGGTATGCCCTCTAGCACCCCCTCCAGGGACTCCAAAAAGGGTGGGTACTCCGAACTGCTGTTCGGTGCATACGCACAAACAACAGTTAGGACCCGTCCCCCCACCCAAAGGCGAAGGGAGGCTACCCTCTCGTCCACCGGGGTAAACCCCAATGTACAGGCTCCAAGTTGGGGGGCAATAAGTATACCCACACCTGCTCGGCGCCTCTCACCGGGGGCAACTCCAGAGTGGTAGAGAGTCCAGCCCCTCTCAAGGAGATTGGTTCTAGAGTCCAAGCTGTGCGTCGAGGTGAGTCCGACTATATCTAGCCGGAACCTCTCAACTTCGCGCACTAGCTCAGGCTCCTTCCCCTTCAGAGAGGTGACATTCCACGTCCCAAGAGCCAGTTTCTGTAGCCGAGGATCGGACCGCCAAGGTCCCCGCCTTCGGCCACCACCCAACTCACACTGCACCCGACCTCCTTGGCCCCTCCCATAGGTGGTGAGCCCATGGGAAGGGGGACCCACGTTGCCTCTTCGGGCTGTGCCCGGCCGAGCCCCATGGGTGCAGGCCCGGCCACCAGGTGCTCGCCATCGAGCCCCACCTCCAGGCCTGGCTCCAGAGTGGGGCCCCGGTGACCCGCGTCCGGGCAAGGGAAAATGCCGTCCAAAATTGTTTTTCTTCATAGGAGGTTTGTTTAACCGCTCTTTGTCTCATCCCTCACCTAGGACCAGTTTGCCTTGGGTGGCCCTACCAGGGGCATAAAGCCCCGGACAACAGAGCTCCTAGGATCATTGGGACACGCAAACCCCTCCACCACGATAAGGTGACGGTTAAAGGAGGGGTTGTTGAAGAAGTTCTTTTGAAATGTATAGCCAGTATCCATATAATTTGAAGATCTTCAGTCATTTTAGTTCTGTAGTCTGTGTTTGCTTAAACTGGAAAGGTTCGATGTCCTCTTCATAGCTCATATCTCACTCAATCAGCCTAGTAACTCTTCTCTAGTGTTTCGTTTGTACCTCTTTGCCTATTTTGTAATAAGGAGATTAAAACTCTTCACAGCGCTCCAGATAAGGCTTCTATAGTGCATTATATAGTTTAGGCAAAACCTCACTTAACATGTGCTTAACAGATTGTGCAACATAACCTAACATCTTATTAGCCTTTTAAATTTTTCTGTATTATGTCTGATGTAGATAGAGTGCTTCTCATATAATGTATGTTTAAGATCTAAGCAACCATTGTGTTTTCAGATTTAACATATTTACTTACTTTCTGAATTTCTTTACATTTAACATACTTTCTTTCAGGGCCTGAAATGGGCTGGTATGAACCAGAACTGATTACCAGAATTTCTCAATTATTAGCAGTTGTGTACCAGCAGTGATTTTGAGCATACCAGCTTGTATCCTATGTATACAAGTCCACCCAGCCCCAGATCTTTGAATGTCAACTTGATACTATGAGGTTGATCAAAGACTTGTAGTGTACTGTGCTGCTTGAAACTCCATTTTCAAAATTAATTTTGCAGTATCATGAAGCATAGGGTACTAGCACTTGTTCCACTTAAGGTACTGCTTACTGTACATTAAATATCACCTGCCATAAACCTGTCCAAGAATTTATTCTGTCTGAGTTATGTTGAATTTCATCAAGAGCTATTTGTGATTATTTAAATAGCACTCTCTAGTGGAAACCAACATGTTTACACTTTACACCATTTATGTTTTATTTTTGCTTTTTTACCTGCATATTTTGTATACTGTTGTTTCAAAAACCTAGAATACTTATTTTATTTTTTTATTTTTCTGTGTGTGGGTGCATGTGTTTGTATGTGAGGGTTGAAGTTAGCTTGGTTTATGGCTGTACTGTGCTATAGCAAGGCAAATTCATTTAGAGCAAGCTTTCCATATCTTGCTATACTGGTTTTAAATTGTATCTTTAAGCACATTACTGTATTTAAAAATACATTTTATTTTATATGGGAATATAAAGGAATACAAATGGAAAATAAAAATCTACTTTACAGTCAGTATATATTACTTAGCATAAAAAAGAGTTTTCGGTTAAGCATTTAAAACTTTCAAAATGACAAGAATGTACAAACACTATTACATACTGTATGTACCCTCTTTTGCTAAATACTATTGTATTAAAATAAATATTATACTAAATAAAAAAATAAATTAAAATAAATAAATACTAAATACTATACTATTTATTGTTTTGTTATCTTCTTATGACTTATACTTCACTTTGTTTCAAGATAATACTATTTCTTGACTTATCAGACACATATACAAAATAAATAGAAATAATGTTATTACACAAGGTTATTTTCTTAGAAACTTAAAAGAAATTAGGCAACACATTCACAGAGTTTGACAGTATTATTTAAATTAAAAAATGTGGGACAGGTAAAAAAAAAATCTGAAAAGTGTGCTAACACCTGTGTTCAACGACTTTTCTTTTCTTTTTGAAAAACAGACACAGCTCACAGCTTAAAATAGCCACTTAAAATAGCAAACTTTTATGGAGACTAAAACCGTGTTTCATTTTTATTGAAGAGTGGTGCCATCTATCTGAAAAATTAGAATAGTTCAATTGGTGTGAAGCAAAATGAAAGCTTTCCCCAATATGTTAAGTGCTATTTCCATTTTAAATCATTAACAACTTATTTCACAGAATGAGATTACTTTCTTTAACCCTAACAACATTATTGGGTTAAATTTGACCTATTTCAGGGTGTTAATTTAATTGAAAATTAGATTACATTAAATCTATTCATAATTTTGCCTACAATTCTGCAAATTAATGAACATAAGTGGTACATCTTAAACATTTTTTTTTTACCTTACCATGCCCTCCAGAACAATTTTGACCAACCACTGATTTTAAGGAATTTCCAATTGTTTTTAAACTAGTTTGTTCACAATCCACAAAAAAAAAAATCAAAATACAATCTTTTCAGCTCAGAATTGTACAGGCTTTTTACAAAAGTGCCCTGACTTTACAAAAAGCAAAAAAATAAATAAAAATTTGAATTTTTATACTGCTGCTAGACATACTGAACACAACAATGTCCTTCATGTCACTGTTGACTGGACTGAATGGATTTAGAAGTTTATTGAGAGCCCTAAAAACACCTACATGCCATCTTTCCCACTTAGAGATGTCAAGGCTTTCAATAAAGTGCCCTAACTTAACAAAAATCAAAAAACTTTCCAAATATCACAGATTAGTACAGTTGCCACATGTTTTGAAGACTGCTGTGTTCTTCAGGTCAATTGTTACCCACCAAATTTCAATATTTATTGAGCCTCTGTAAAAGCTAAATTTCTCCTTGGGACAAGAAAGCAGTACCTATCTATCTATCTATCTATCTATCTATCTATCTATCTATCTATCTATCTATCTATCTATCTATCTATCTATCTATCTATCTATCTATCTATCTATCTATCTATCTATCTATCTATCTATCTACTTTAGTGGATGTTACTCTCCATTTTCAGTGCAGTTTACTCTAATTTAGACCAGATTTTATTTTTTTATATCCCATAAAAACACTCATAATGTCATCTAAAATTTAGCACTGTTACTATTAGAGGTTAAGATAGTCAATGGTATATAATAGATTCATCGTGAAAAGTCTGATTTCCAGGGCAGTTAAAAAGTGGTGTCAGAGTTAGGTCAAAAAAGACCCAGAAGTCCCAACATTGAGTCAGCAGTTGAAGATATTGTGAGAGCCTATCCCAGTAGAAATCACTGAAAGGCATAAAACAACCTGGACAAGTTGCTGGTAAATCATAAGAACCACTTATGTGCATTCGTATACTTACTACAGTATATGCCATTCACACATACAATAATGTACTGTATATAATAGAGCTTAATTGAAAAAGAGATTATTTCAGCAGTGAGGTATTCCACTAGAATACATTCACAAACACACTCATATATATTTTCAATTGAGAGCTCAATACATATTTAATGTAAGTGTTCAGAAATTCCTCTGATCAGAATACGCAACCAAAAAGATGTCACCAAACTGTGATTCCTTTTATACACTGGATCTGCTTACATCTGACTATGATGTGTTTGGAGGGAGACATATTACCTCTAAATCTTAAGTAATGTTCCTCTCTCTAAAAGAGGTGGCTTGCTCACTCTAATTTTGGGTAAAAACTAATCACCTGCTATACGCAGAGGAGTTTATCTTCCTACAGGTCTTTTTCACAAGTGAAGAAAAAGGAAATTTTAAGATTAACCGGTTAATCGATGGAGTGGTGGCAGTCTTATGAAAATTATATCAAGCCATGGTGGTTAAGTCAAAGATAAGTTTTCAGACTAAGCTTAGATTTAGTCAGTCTTCACCTCTATCTTCACCTGAGGCTATAAGTTATGGATGTTGAGTGGAAAAAAGACAGGGTGAGAAGAGGAAGGTAAGTTGAGTGGAAGTGAGGGTACAAACTTTAAATGTTGTCAGTATGACTGGTAAAGGGAGTTACCTCATATGATGAAGAGAAGAGAGGTTTCTATTGTATATAGAGACCATACAGAAGGTGAGTAAGGCCAGGTGTATTGGAGGTGGGCTCAAATTGTTCTACCATGGTATGGATGGGAGAAGAAATGGGGTAGGGCTTATCCTGAAGGAACAGCATGTCAAGAGTGTTTTGAAGGTGAAAAGACTGTCATACTGAGTGATGATTATAAAGCTGGAAACTGAAGGTGTGATGATGAATGTTGTTAGTGCATATGCCCCGCAAGTTCTTTGTGCGATGGATGAGAAAGAAGAATTCTGGAGTGAGTTGGATAAAGAGGTGAAGAGCGTACCCAAAGGGAGAGAGAGAGTAGATTGGAGTGGATTTCAATGGACATGTTGGTGAAGAGAACAGAGGGGATGAGGAGGTGATGGATGGGTTTGGTGTCAAGCAGAGGAATGAAGAATGTCAGATGATAGTGGATTTTGCAAAAAGGATGGACATAGTTGTGGTGAATACTTATTTTAAGAAGAGTGTGGAACACAGGATGATGTACAAGAGTAGAGGAAGATGCACACAGGTAGCTTATATCCTAAGTAGGAGGGTCAGTCTGAAGAAGATTAGAGACTGCAAA
The DNA here is from genome assembly GCF_900747795.2 of Erpetoichthys calabaricus. NCBI lineage: Eukaryota > Metazoa > Chordata > Cladistia > Polypteriformes > Polypteridae > Erpetoichthys > Erpetoichthys calabaricus. The sequence goes on along the minus strand of NC_041396.2, from coordinate 285,935,117 downwards.
GTGGTGGCAAGGGGAAAGTGTTGTTAGGCAGCATAGGATGGTGATCTGTAGAATAACATTGGATATCAAGAAGAGCAGGAGAGTGGGGGCAAAGCCAAGGATCAAATGGTGGAAGTTAAAAATGGAAGACTGTAAGTTTGAGTTCAGGGAGAAGGGATGCCAGGCAATGGGTGGCAGTGAAGAGTTAACAGATAGTTGGGCAACTACAGAAGAAGTAGCAGGGTGCTTGGTATGACATCCAGATAGAGGAAGGAGGACAAAGAATCCTGATGGAGGAAGTAAAGAAGAGTATATAGAGAAAGCGGTTGGTGAAGAAAAAGTGTGATAGTGAGAGAGATGCAGAAAGTAGACAGGAGTGCAAGGAAGGTGTAAGGTGAAGAGAGAGGCGATGAAGGCTAAAGAAAAGACGTCTGATGAGTTGTATGAGAGGTTAGACACTAAGGAGGAAGAAACAGACCTGTACTGATTGGCTAAACAGAGGGATAAAGAATAAATATGGAAATGTTCCCTCAAGCGAGGAGAGCGTGTTGAGCAGATGGAAAGAGTATTTTGAGAAGCTGATGAATGGATAAAATGAGAGAGAGAGAAGGTTGGATGATGTGGAGATAGTGAATCAGGAAGTGCAATGGATTAGCAAGGAGGAAGTAAGGGCAAGTATGAAGAGGGTGAAAAATGGGAAGGCTGTTAGTCCCAATGAAATACCTGTAGAAGCATGGAGGTGTTTAACTCTTTCAGGGCGCATATTGACTTTTGTCGAAATTCAAGGCTAGAGGAATGTAATCTGTTTTAAACTGTGACAAAACTCATCATTACATTTCAGTTCAACTCTCTTTGCTAGAAACATGAGTAGCAAGGAGCAAACACCTTCTAAAATGGCACTGACATCTGGCGAGAGACCAAAAGAAATGTGCAAAGCAAAATATTCATGTTTAGCATATTATCGTTGAATTCGACTGTGACTCGCCTGACTCTGATTTTGATACAAGTAATCTGAAGATGGAGATCGAAAAATGAAAGTGAGGTATTGGCATCAGCTAATTGCTTCCATGCTGTTTGTGGTACTGAACATGTTCGCATGCGCCTACGACAACGTTCACCTGGAAGGACCACAATTTGCGATGACAAAAGATACAAACCAGATTGTCTCATGCTGCAACTGCCATTGCTGCCCTCCCAATGTGCAAAGACAGCCAGGCAGCTGGCCCCCGTGCAGCTGCCAGAAACAGAAAACAGGTGGTGACAGCAGCCATAGCACGCAGCATCAGACTCTTTTTGTTCATTTATGTGTGAAACCATTGCTTTTTGTGCTTTTCAGAAAACTGAGTTTTTTGGAAACATTTTCACCCCTCAAAGAGTTAAGAGAGACGGCACTGGAGTTTTCAACCTGATTGTTTAATGCAATCTTGGAAAGTGAGAGGATGCCTAAGGAGTAGAGAATAATTGTACTGGCACTAATTTTTAAGGATAAGGGAGATGTGCAGAGCTGTAGTAGCTACAGACGGATAAAACTGATGAGCCACGCCATGAAGTTATGGGAAAGAGTAGTGGAAGCTAGGTTAAGATGTTGATTAGTGAGCAGTAGTATGGTTTCATTCCAGGAAAGCGCACTACAAATGCAATGTTTGCTCTGAGGGTGTTGATGGAGAAGTATAGAGAACGATAGAAGGATCTGCATTGTGTCTTTTGAACTTAGAGAAAGTATACGATACAGTGCCTAGAGAAGAGGGGTGATATTATATGAGGAAAGTGGCAAAGAAGTATGTTAAGATTGGTACTGGATATGTTCGAGGGAACTCTGTGACAGTGGTGAGGTCTGCAGTAGCAATGGCAGATGCATTCAAGGTAGAGGTGGGATTACATCAGAGATCGGCTCTGAGCCCTTTCTTATTTGCAATGTTAATGGACAAGTTGACAGACAAGATTAGGCAGGAGTCCTCATGGACTATGATTTTTGCAGATGACATTGTGATCTGTAGCGAGAGTAGGGAGCAGGTCGATGAGACCATGAAGAGGTGGAGATATGCTCTAGAGAGAGGAGAGGAATAAAGGTCAGTAGGAACAAGATGGAATACATGTGTGTGAATGAGAGGGAGGCCAGTGGAATGATAAGGATACAGGGAGTAGAGTTGGCAAAGGTGGATGAGTTCAAATACCTGGGATCAACAGTACAGAGTTTAACGGGGAATGTGGAAGCGAGGTGAAGAAGAGTGCAGGCAGGGTGGAGTGGGTGGACAATAGTGTCAGGGGTGATTTGTCACAGACAGGTACCAGCAAGGTCTAGAACATGATAGTGAAACCAGCTATGTTATATGGGTTAGAGATGGTGGCACTGACCCAAAAACCAGAGACAGGGGTTACAGAGTTAAAGATGTTAAGATTTACATTGGGTGTGAGAAGGATGGGCAGGATTACAAATGAGTATATCAGAGGGTCATCTTAGGTTGGACGGATGGGAGTCAGAGAGGCGAGATTGCGTTGGTTTGGACAGAAGAGAGATGCTGGGTATATTGAAAGAAGATTGTAAAGGATGGAGCCACCAGGTAATTGGAAATAAGGCCTAAGAGGAGGTTTATGGGTGTGGTGAGAGAGGACATGCAGGTGGTGGGTGTAACGGAGCAAGATGCAGAGGACAGGAAGATATGGAAAAAGATGATCTGCTATGGCAACCCCTAATGGAGCAGCTGAAAGAAGAAGAAGCAGAGACTCAAAGAATGATATCACAAATATACACAGATCCAATAATTAATTCTGGGGAGAGAGGATAAGAAAATACATGTATCATAATTATGTCTATCCTAAATTAGTGGGACCTGTTAAAATATGTATTCCAGGAGTGTTCAAACCCAAAATCCCTAGCAACGCTAAAGAAATTGTAGGCTATAAAAAGGGAACATTGGGTTCATTCACATATTGCAGCAGGATGAGTAGCTTGGCAATGTGGAAGAGCCAATAAGTAGAAATGCTGCCTCCCCGGGATAGTTTTGAGGTGGTTTATCCATGTAATAAAGATATGCCCTGGGTGGAGGCATGCAAGGCAAAAACCTATGCTACTGGTACAAGATGAAGAAACAGTCTCAGATTACGATAAAGGAATTAAAGTGTATAGCTTGACTAGCCTCAGAGCATTTTACCCTGGGAGTAATAGAAACAAGTTGCTGAATATAGGGTGGCCTGGCCTGTCTAGTTTAGTATATGGCCACCATAACCATTAGGATAAGTGAAGCAAAACTTAACTGAAGGTATTATTTGATATAAATGTAATCTGTTTTTTTTGACAATGTAAGATGAGCTTTCCTAATATTTATAAAAATTAGATTTCCATTTTGTTCTGAAGTTGATACTTAATAATAAAAAAAGATTATGAAGGAATATGAAAGAGATGTTCAAAATGAAAAAGGGTGATGAAATAAAGTGTATGCTTTTAACTTTGCCCTTAATTGTTAAGGGAGTCAAAAACATGAGATAGCTAAGAATGTCCTTTTGATGAAGAAACACATTTATTATCCGTTGTCATTGAGAGCTCAGAATGTCCTTTCCTCCAGAGATTTGATCTGTAAGGTGAACTCTGTCAGAGTATTATTATATGAATTTAATCTTCTGAATTAATAAAGACTGATTTGATGTAAGCCTTAGCTGATCAAGCTTAAGCTTCTAGCACTTTCCCCAACAGAATGTTTACAACATTTTTCACTTTGCTTCTCCACCTGCATGTTTTTAAATAGTAAACATGATAATATGTTTCACAAAATCAAACAATTGTTGTTTTTTTTTTTTATCAGAGATGGAGTTAAGAAGAAGCATTCTAACGGTTTCTAACCACCCACATACAAAAGAAGGAAGGAAGTGAAAGAACACAAAAAAGTAGCTTCACGCTATCTGGAGCGGAAGTGGTCCCTTACCTGTTTTTTGTTAAAGTTTGCTAACCTACTTAATCATTCCTAACAAAAGAAATCGGAACTCTGCTATTCTGTTTCTTTTTTTCAGGTGATGTGTGAATTATTTTGCTACAACAGAGATTGCACCATTTTTGCAAAATTAGAACATTTGTATCAGCCAGGGCCTATTCCACCAGCTTTAGGAGTAATGCAGGAGCAAACTTTGAAAGGAGTGCCAATCTATCAATAAGCCCACTCATGGACACTCACACCAACACTGTCACTCAGATGGGACCAAATTAAAGTCACCATTTCACCTAACCTACCACTGCAGGTCCAGTGGCCTGAATTCCCATACTTCTGAGATGTACTAACATAAATAGAATGCTGAAAAGTGGATATGGTGAAATGAAAACTAACTCAAGCTCACACAGAGAGACACAATCATAAAATGAACCAACGACCTTGTGGTTTAAGATACAATGCCTTAGCAACTACACCACACTGTCCACAACATTGAAGAAGATCATCAGATTTTTCATATTTGTATGGATTTTTTATTAACTTGATTGGGTTTGGAAAATCTTTCAGATTTCTTTGTTTTTGAAAACGATATTAATTTTTGTGTTTTAATTCTGTCTTAACACCAGACACCAGCTTCCTAGCATCATCTCACAGCCTCTTCAAAAATTTGCTCAAGTGCCTCCAGTCTTACCCTGAACAATCTTACTTCAAATAACAAAGTATACAATTTAACACTGCTTAAGGAAGTTAAAAGTATAAGCGCTGAAGCTTATTTGGTTAACTGATAGACACAAACCAACTTTAAACAAGAAGGCTACAGGTTCAATCCCAGTTACTAACTACACGTTTATCCCTATCAACATGATGTGATGATCACATTAAAACTGACAGCACTTTAACAATTAAAAACAAATACATAAAACAGTGATTTCTACATTTATTTTTATAAAAGCAATATAAGTAAGTGTACATCTGAATGAGAGCTGGTAATCATACTCCAAACAGTCGGCATTTGGATTTAACTCTTGAATCTAAGGTGACTGCAGATATGTCAGTGCTAAGCGCTTTCATATACTAGTGTTGTATTTTAGCTAAACATACTGTATCATCTTCAAATGTTTTAGTGATTTGCTACCATACACTCAATGAAACAGAAAAAAATTAAATTCAAACTTAGTTATGTCAAAAGAAAGTGAAGATGCCTGAAATGTCTCAAGGTGTATCAAGCAATATTAGTCTGGCTATTTCTTTTATTGAATCAATTCAATAAATTCATCAGATTGTGTTTATTCAAAATACATCCTTTACGTTTCAAAAGTGTATTACATTCACTGCAACAGATGAGCATCTTAAACCATATTAACACATGAAAAAAATAGACAAAAGTACATCATATATAAATGCATTTGCACTGTTGTCTGCTTAAATGTTGGTCACCTTGGCTGAATCAATTAATGTCACATCACTAAAAATGACCCACAACTACTGGATGACACAGCACTCTGATTAGCTGAACTCCCCTTCCATAGATTTTACCAAAAAGCACACCATTATTATATACTGTACCATTAGGCATAATAACTAACTTAAGAAAATATATCATATGGCACTACACAAAGTTACACTGTTGGGCAATTGGCACTTAGTGGAAAAACAACTGAAAATATACACTTAAATGCTTCCATTTCACTTAGGGTTTGTTTTCTCAGTCTTGAGTTTCATAGTGGAAAAAGTGACTCTCTGTATGGGTCATTATTTTAATTCTTGTTAATATGACTTATATTTCCCTTTAAAACATTGGCTTTTGTATTTCAATCAAAAATCGATGTGACCTAAGGATTTTCCTTACTGTTTAGCCCATGTGACCTTGCTTTTATTTCAAATTTTTATTTCAGCTTTCACCTACTGAATGATGCAAATTAAAGTAATTTTGCTTTATTATGTAATAATAATAACAACAATTATTTTACATTTATACAGCACTTTTATCACTACTCAAAACACTTCAGTGAGTGGGGAGCCACTTCATCCATCACTAATGTGTGGCATCCATCTGAATAATGTGGCATCAGACATTTTTGCGCCAGTACATTCACCACGCATTAGCTCTTAGGTGGTGAAGTGGTGAGGGAGATAACCAATTAGAGTCAGAGGATGATAGGGCGGGGAGAATGACTAGGTCATGGAGGTCAATTTTGCCTGGTCATCGGGATACACCAATCTCTTTAATGACCACAGAGAGTCAGGACCTTGGTTTTATGTTTCATTCGAAGGACGACTACACCAACACCTCTTTCAGCAGCAAGCCAAGCTTTTCTTAGATGGTCTCTGATCCAAGTACTGGCCAGGCCTGGACATGCTTAGGTTCAAGTGAAAGACCTCTTCTGCAGTGCATGTGATAGTATAATTTTTCTTAGCCTTCACAAGTACTTATTTTATTAATGACAGAGTATAATTTTTAGTGATTCTTTTATTCAATTAATACAAAACAAGACATGATTACAATAGCTGCTTATCTGGCTTTTTTCTAAACATAAAATATAATGGCAATCCAAAATGTTAAAGTTTTTGTACATCAAATGAGATCTAAACAAAATACAATAACAATTCTGACAGCTGGTAGGTTTTAATATACTGTGTAATGAAATACAGTTGAAAATTAAAATTTTGGATAGAAATTAGGCCATTTTTCAGGATTGTTTTCTTGAAGATAGCTGCAGAGAAAAAAAAATTAAAGGAGAATTAGAAACATTATCAATGTATTGTTTATAGCGAAAAGTACAATATCCATACATTACTACTAACACTACATTTACTACAAATAATAATAACAATAATAATCAGGTTTATGATTAAAGCACAAGCCAATTGTGTGCATTGTTTTCTCATGATGTATAACAAGCAAAAATATATTAAGAGGTTTCAGCAAAGAAGACTTTATGAGGTCTTCAGCATTTATCTATGATGCCTACTTTTAAAGTATATATATATATATGGAAGAGAAGGTCTGTGATACGGTTTGCTTATTTGCAGTTGGAGATCCACGAAGGGAGAAAAAACAAATCACGTATCATAAAATAGTTTTATTCCTGAGCTTTCAACCCCTATCAGGGGTCTTCATCAGAGGATAATGCTTCGACTTACAAGAATCACCTTTGAAAGCTCAGGAATAAAACTATTTTATGATACGTGATTCATTTTTTCTCCCTTCGTGGATCTCCAACTGCAAATATATATATATTTATATATATATATATATATATATATATATATATATATATATATATATATATATATATATATATATATATATATATTCACTGCATTCGTAGTCTGAGTCACAATCTGATTGTATGGGTGGTTATCATGACATACTAATTAAAGTGCTTGTTAGGATCTTGTTATATACTTTATAAGTAATTGTCTGATAGTTTAATGAACTCCAATTCTGAAGTGTTAAGACATTTTTTGTGAAGTATGATATACACTTACCTTTAATTTCCAAATGAGGAATGTAATTAACAATCCATAAAGAATGCTTTTGAATGTAAACAAAATATATGCAAACTTCACACTGTTTACATCTTTCTTGAAACAACCTAAAATAGTCCAGAAGGAAACATGTTAAATGTAATATTTATTATCTTAATTTCTGTAATAACTTCTTGCTTAATTATGAAAAATACTGTAAAAAAAGACTGACAATTGTAAAATGAAGTTTGCAAGGCACTCTATGCTGTATGTGTATCAAATCCTATAAATTAATGCATATTTAAAAGAAAATGACTTTATTTTTAATACAAAAGTCTATCCATCCATCCTTTTTTAAACATGCTTTGTTTGATTTGGACCAAAGTGAACCTGAGTCTACCTGGGTATAAAAATATAAAGCAAAAGAAATTTGTGTTTGTATTTGAAGAAATATTTGGGCCATAGGGATACATTTCTAGACTTTTTTTTAACATAACAGATGTTTGTTCTCAGGATTTACCAATACAATCAATTAAAAATATGTTGTCTGAACAACAACAACGTTAAGTGTCCTGTCTGAATAAAACTATATTAGATTGACAAATGTTTTCAATAGATTGACATTGCAATCCGTACCTTTTCCACTGATGTAATCTTGAATAAATACAGCATTATCCGTGTCATTGTAAAACTTTGTCACACAAGTGAAGACGTTATCTTCATTACACCATTCCCTTTTTCGGATCCTCAGCCTGCTGCTGATGCTGTAATTGCCAGTTGATAATCTGACTGCATTATGATCAGATTTAACCCCAGAAATTCTCTCTTTATTATTAATTTTCCAGCTAAGTTCAATGTGGTCCGGGTAAAAATCTGTGGCCAGACATACCAGAGTGATATATTCCTTGCCTGTAACTGCAGGTTCAAGTATTTTAACATTTGGCAGAGAAATATCATATTCTAGAAAGAGAGAGAGAGAGAGAGAGAGAAAACTTAATCAATAATAATAATAATAATAATAATAATAATAATAATAATAATAATAATAATAATAAAACTTAATCTAGATAATGAATGTGTATGAGTCAAGTTTTGGAACTTTCAAGAACTGTGCCACATTGCCAGTAAACATATCCAATTCACTATGTTTGACTAGGTGAACTCTTTATTTCCACTAGCTACATTTGACACATTCTTTGCTTTCCTAAACTACTAACACAATAGTACTGCCAATTTGCCATATAGATAGATAGATAGATAGATAGATAGATAGATAGATAGATAGATAGATAGATAGATAGATAGATAGATAGATAGATAGATAGATAGATAGATAGATAGATAGATAGATAGATAGATAGGAAAGGCACTCTATGATAGATAGATAGATAGATAGATAGATAGATAGATAGATAGATAGATAGATAGATAGATAGATAGATAGATAGATAGATAGATAGATAGATAGATAGATAGATAGATAGATAGATAGATAGATAGATAGGAAAGGCACTCTATGATAGATAGATAGATAGATAGATAGATAGATAGATAGATAGATAGATAGATAGATAGATAGATAGATAGATAGATAGATAGATAGATAGATAGATAGATAGATAGATAGATAGATACTGCTTTATTTGTCCCAAAGATAAATTTAGCTTTTACCAAGGCTCAAGAAATATAGAAATATGGTGGGTAAAAATTGACCTGAAGAACACAGCAGTGTTCAAAACATGTGCCAACTGTACAAATCTGTAACATTTGGAAAGTTTTTTGCTTTTTGTTAAGTTAGGGCACGTTATTGAAATCCTTGACATCTCTAAGTTGAAAAGATGGCATGTAGGTGTTGTATTGGGCTCTCAATAAACTTTCTTAAATGCTCTGAAAAATCCACTAAAGTCAACAGTGACTTGAAGGACATTGCTGTGTTCAAAATGTCTAGCAGCAGTATAAAAATGTACAATTTGAAAAGTTTTTTGCTTCTTGTAAAGTCAGGGCACTTTTGTAAAAGCCTGTACAATTCTGAGCTGAAAAGATTATATTTTGAAGATTTTTTGTGGATTGTGAACAAACAAACTAGTCTGAAAGCAATTGGAAATCCCTTAAAATGAGTGGTTGGTCAAAATTGTTCCAAGGGCATTGTGAGGTTAAAAAAAATGTTTAAGATGTACCACTTATGTTCATTAATTTGCGGAATTGTAGGAAAATTCTGAATAGATTTAATGTAATCTAATTTTCAATTAAATTAACACCCTGGAATAGGTTTATTACTATTTTTGAATGCAACAGAGTAGACAGATTTAATGTTTCTCATATGACTAAAGAGAAGCATTGAATCTTAATGGCAGGTTTATCTGTGATGCTGATTTGGATTACTTTTTTAAGTGTTCATTTTAATGAGTACATTAGGCTGTAAACAAATATTGCACTTGCAGGGCTTCTTTTTACTCTTGTGATATTATAAAGTGTTTTATTAGCAATTAACATTTTAATCTATGTTTTTTTTTTTCTGAACTGAATTGTTCTCCAAACAACAGTGTAATATATTTTTACAAATAAGATGCAGATCGTCATTAAGACAATATTGGTATACATCAGTGAAAGAAAAGAATGCTCGCAGTTGGGGAACAAGAAGCAAGAAAATATCAGTATTGCTGCAACGATTTATAAGCAGATGATAAATAGTATGCTTTAAGAAAAACTCAAAAGTTCAACAATATCAAAAACTTTTGATAAATGATAAATGTATTATAATTATACGTGCTACAAGAGATTTGAAAATTAGAAGCATTCAGATTTCTTAAACAGATGTAAGTTTCCATCAGCCACTCACCATGTCATTCTAAATAATCATTTCAATTATACACTGAATTACTATGTAGTTCTGCTCATCTTTATCACAGAATTGTTTACCTTATTTTGTATGTATGTGTATAAAACTGTAAGACAAGTGAATATACTGAGCAAGTCAGAATCAGACTATAGAAGGAAGTTTAGTAAAAATCAGACTTAAAAACAGATTAAAAATATAAACAGAAAGTTCATAATCATTCATCACAATATGGACCAATTTATCTGTCTAGCCATTTGTTACAGTATTTTGTTCAGTTCAGCAGCAGTAACCTAAGGTCTTATCCAAAAGCACTCAGTCTGGGACCCAAGAAAACCTTACTAGAGTTTAGTAAGCTGAATATACTCATATAAATATGAAATATAATAGCTGGAATAAATTGTAATTCACCAATGCAAGATTTTCCCTTCATCTTAGAAAGCATATAAATACTATTAGAATGATCATCGGTGCTGAAGGTTTAATACAATTTATTAATACTTCCTAGCACCACAACCTTTAAGAACATTTTCAGTATTGATTTTTTTTTTTTCCAAAATTGGTCATCTATTTACATGACAAAGTTTTGTAGAGAACTGCAAATCTTGGGTTGCCTTATTTGTATGTTTTAGTTTAGTTTTAGTTTAAAATATATTTCTTTACAAACCGAAGTAACACAATTGCAGAAACGTTAGTAATGGTTTGCATCACAGTCAGAGTTTCACAGCTTTGTTACTATTGAAATTTAAGTATTTAAATTAGATTTAAACACCTATTTCAGTAACCTTCAGTCTTTCTCTAAAATGCATAGTAACACCATAATTGTTTCATGCGTGCCTATATAAGTAGTAAATATTCAATTCAAATTTATGGTTACCTACAATCACAACTATGTGATTACTTTAAGAGAATCCTGTATTTCGATGTTTCAAATAAATCGACATGGGGTTCAATTTGACTTAGGAGATGAAATAAAGAACATTCTGGCTGAAAATCTGACAACTTAATTTTCAAGAAAGAAAACACCACATTTGTCTTTTGTCCAGTTTACATAGTGAATTTTCTAATGCATCTCTTAAAGATTAAACTTTACCACATGCTAACTTTCCATAGATTTAAGACATACTAAAACCTTAAATTTCTCAAAGTTAACAAAATACTTACCTAGAACTGAGATTTTTGTTCCCTTGCCAAAATACTGAATGTCGGAGCACAGCGTCAACATATAATGATAAAACAACTTTTTGATTAGATTGCTTTATTTTTCTAATCATACTCTCCCTGTTTACACAATATATTGATTTTCTTATACTTTCAGTTAATTTTACGTTGTAACCAAAAAGATTTACGTTCTTCCTCAATTTAACTTCTGGGAACTTAATGTATTTCTGTAACTAAAGCTAAAGCTTTTTATTATTGTACTTAATTTTATTTTGTTAGCGATTGTGCCATATGCTATTATTGTCAGCAGCAGTCCAAGAAAACCAGACATTACGGCTGGAAAATAATAATAGTAGTAGTTTTTAAAATGTATATCAAAAACACTTTAAGCTTTTACTACAAACTTCAAGAACGAGAAGACTTAAGGTGTTTTCCTATTGATTAAAACGAATACAAGAGGTTCGCACAAATCTTTATTTTGACTGCATACTCATCTCAAGCTAGTTATGGGAATTACTTACCTAAAAATGTCAAACGCGTCCCTTTACCAAACTGCAGTTCTTCGTAGCTGCACGCTGTTTTCATTACTTTCATTATTACCGCTCTTATATCTTTAATACCGTTAACAGTGATGATTAGAAAAGTTACCAAGAAAAGATATTTTTCTAACTATAACTAATCGTTATGACCCATCCAACTATTTGATTCAGAACATTGGTAAAACCGTAATTGAACTCAAACAAATGACCATGAGAATGAGAACCCCTATTAGTTTCAAACTCATTTAAATATGAAGTTGGAACATATTGATTAAAAAGTCACGAGTAATTTAACATAAAATCCTATCTTAAATTAATCGAGTAAATCTTTAAAATATAACCGAATTAACCACTAGAACAAATAACTAATCTTCTCTTAACTGGTCCAATTTAATTACTTCTGTCAATCAGAAGCTAAAATTAGCTTAAATCATAAATTGCTATGGTTTTAATAGAAATGTTTTCTTACCTAAAACCGTTAACTTCGTTCCTTTTCCGAAGTAAGCAGGATTAGCGTTCACACTGTTTCATAGCCACAACAAAACTAAACGGACGCTTTACTTTGAATTCAAGCATTCAAGTACAGTCTATCTATCTATCTATCTATCTATCTATCTATCTATCTATCTATCTATCTATCTATCTATCTATCTATCTATCTATCTATCTATCTATCTATCTATCTATCTATCTATCTCCTACGTGTTCCTGAATACAATGTTGTGATATCTTAGTTAAAGATGTTAAATTGTAATAATGACGAGGTATAAGAAAAACATTTAGATCGGTATGAGGGTTAAAATTTTAAACAAATGAATAATCTTTTCTTACCAATAACAGTGAGTTTAGTGCCTTTTCCAAAAGTTGCTGGGTCATAGTTCACACTGTTTCAGAGCAACAGAAAAACAGCTCCCTTCCTCGTCATTCATGAAAACTCATAAGTAAACAAACTATTACTGCAGTAAGTCTAAATTTAATTTCTTTCCCTGTATTAATACGTGTGTATTCATATCTAAAAACAAAAACATGTTTAATTCTAATGTGATGATACTCACATTCGTTACTATATATTTTTCGGCAGTTACAAAATCAAGAACGCAGCAAAAGTTTGTTGTTCCTTCCTAACAAGTAAATTAAATAAATTGGACAAAAACAGAATATAGCTTTACCCTACGGCTCTAAGTACTTATCATTATTTACTAAATAGCATTCTTTGTTGGCCATACAAGTTAAAGTATATTTGAAAATTATAAATAAATCAAATTCATTTAATGAAAGAAATTAACAAACTGAATGTCATAATTATGTTTGTTATAGGAAACTAATTTGTAAAAACAAGTTTAAAAACCTTTAACGACAAAGTAAACAATAACATAATGGAAAAGCATAGATCAATTTACCTAACACTGTAAGTTTCGTGCCACCTCCAAAATTAGCTGGCGAAACAGATCACAGAGAGAAAACACCGTCTTAAAAGTAAGAGAATGGAATCTTATTTATAAGGTGTAACATAACCTATTGTCATGTGACCAGGTATAGGCTCTTTATCATTTTAATCTAATTTATTAAGCACTTTAAAGATTAAAGTTGCAAGAAGGAAGATTTATATCAAAAACGCAAGACAGCAGAACTGCTTGCTTTTCAAATACTTTATTGTGGTTTTTAACACATTTTTGTTTTCCCGACGTGTTATTTCATATTACATTATCAGAAAATGCAATTTCTTGATGCAGTGTCTGGGTTATTGTGTCACAGTAACGATAATCTTTTTAACTTATAAAAATGTGGTGAATTACCTTTTAAATTAAAGAAATATGCACTCTTTAAGATAACGTTGCCAAAGCCGTTCCTCACAGAAATTATATAAGGGAACCGTTTTTAGTTCCAAAAAGAACCATCTATATGAAGGTTCCAGAAAGAGCCTTCATTTATTTACACCCACAAGGCTCCATAGATAACAATGAACACATGATTACCGATTTGTGAAATGCTTTAATGGGTTCCAGACTTTATTCTGGTTGCATACAATAACACAGGCTAAATTCAGGTTTTCTTCATATGTTAGTTCCCTGCGTACTCTACATTAAATACTTCTATTTTCTTCACATAATAAGAACGTTTTCAATGCCTAAATAAATGAATACGAGCCCTCAAAAAAACTCAGTAAAGTTCCAATAGAATAGAGTCTAGCTCCTGTACAAAACGATTTGAACTGTCAGCCGTGGTCTATCAGAAAAAAATGTAAAAAGTTATACAACACTGCATTTGTATTTTATAAGACTTAAACAGTCTGATGACATAGTATATAACAATATGTGACTGTAATTCATTTAAATTTTTTGCACAACTACATTATATACAAGGGGAAAGTATAACAACTTAACTAACCACAGTTACTTTGTACCTGGCCCAAAGAAATATGCAGTGTTCAAAGTCAAGTGAACGTAATAAAACACAACTAAGTTACTTCTGAGTTTTTTGTTTATGTGTAATGTCAAAAATAAGAAACATTTTAAGAAGAATGGTAGCAAAATAAAAATAAACTTACCTAAAACTGTTAGTTTTGTTCCTTTGCCAAAGTATGCTTCATAAGCAGCACAGTATTATAATGGCAAGTCAATAAAAAAAAACTACACTGCATTTCATAATCTCTTACTCACAGGGATGTGCTAATAACATTGTTTTTAATCGTGTAATTGAATATCATAGACTTGAGAAAATGATAACAGTGTCTGGCTTCAGGCTTAAGATTAAACTTGCAATTTTTCTACTATCCTAACACTTAACAGTATTTTTCTAGCATTTCTTTTTCTAAAGCACTCAATACAATTACATTATCTTAGTGGTTTCTGTGATACAATTCCAAGTAAAGATAAAGGTTTTACCTAATCTATAACAAGAAGTCTGACACCATCATAAAAGTTATATTCATAAACATCGCAATAAAATATTCAGTAGTTTAAAAACTGCCTAACATGGCACATTACATTTAGTAAATGTTCTTCTTTAAACCAAATCCAATTTTCTATGTCATGTAAAGTTATACACAAAGAACAGTATGTAGTGAAATGTTTAGTATACTTACTGAAATGGTTCAGTAGCTGTTACAATTTATGAAGTATAGACACTGTATATAGCATGATAAAGTTGCTATATAATTTGCAGAAATTACATACAACTGTATGTTTGAAACATAAAATAATTTGAAAATATAAACTTACCTATAACAGTAAGTTTTGTTCCATTTCCAAAATAAGCAATGGTACCAGTACCACAATGATAAATCCATTAGCAATAAAAAATTACTACAAATTATACTTTGTGTTTGCCTTATGGTTTTCATAATTGGATCATAATCAAAGCCACTTTTTTCCTGTTTTGGAAACAGATGAGAGTTTCTGAGATTACTGGGAATATTCTCCTCAAAACATGTTCCAAGTAAAAATTACATCCAAAAACAGAAAGTCTTCTTACATAACATACCATAACATAAAATTCTTAAACCCACGTAATCCAATTTAAGGCTATTTAATGAAAGCCTTTATATGCACACATATAAAGTATTCCTGTACATACTGATGTATCTTTATTGGTATATTTATTGTAAATATTACAAATCAAACAAATGAAATGTTGGACATTATGAGACAGAGGTATCCAAAAGAATTCCTCATCTAAAATACTCCCAGGAGCTCCTCCTTAAAGTGATATTAATCTGCCAATTCTTGTTTGGTTTTTGTACAGCCTGTCAATGGAAATATATCACTGTGGCCCCCTGTCCCCACGGCGTTATACTATAATACAATAACCAGATGCTTCAAGGAGGTCTGACATCATGCTGAAGTCTGATGGTTTACCTACTCTGAAAATGTATATATATATTAACACAGGAAGTGACACAGAACAGGAAATGTACGCATTCAGCATGCAGAAGGAAATTCTCTGTCACCTGCTTTTTCTATTATCAGCACAACAAAGTTATAAAAAAAGAGAATGTTTCTGAATCTTGTTAGCAGATATTAGAAAGAGAGTAGCTGCAGTATATTTTAAAACCCTGGACCCTTGCAGAAAGACCCCAAAACATATAAATTATACTATTTTGTTGATGTTTGTTTATTTCTTATACCACATTATATCAACAATATAAATTTATATTTTGATTAGAAGTTCTTCCATTAAAGAATCACAAAGTTTTATTCACAAAGTAATGATGCATCAAAAATAAAAAAAAGATCCATCTTGTCCCAATTATAAAAATATGCAGTGTATTCAGCAAGTATTTAGATTCTTTTACTTTCTGCACACTTCATTGTGTGGTGGATTTAATTTAAAATGGATACATTTGACACTGTTGCCCATTAATCTATAACAACAACAGTAACAATTTTTGTATAGCCCTAAAATCACACAAGGAGTGCCACAATGGGCTTTAATATGCCCCGTTTTTGACAGCCTGCCATCCTTGACTCCTCAAGAACACAAGAAAAAACTCCCAAAAAAATCTTAG
This sequence comes from Erpetoichthys calabaricus, assembly GCF_900747795.2. Lineage (NCBI taxonomy): Eukaryota > Metazoa > Chordata > Cladistia > Polypteriformes > Polypteridae > Erpetoichthys > Erpetoichthys calabaricus. The sequence continues at coordinate 285,918,704 of NC_041396.2, read as the reverse complement.
TAGGGAAATATTTGAAGAAATCTTTGGAAAGACAATTCAGAAAGAGCCCCCTTCCAAGTTAGGATGGGTGCAACGGATGAGAAAAAATGGGTTAAATACAATATATACACAGAACAGAACACAAGTAATCCTCTTCACAGATGGATGGCCAATCTGTCATTGCCATCTCAGAAATACATTACAATAGTACAATCGTAATAGTATAAGTACAGAGCAAAATAAATTATATTACATAAGAAAATTCAGATTTGTTCAGAGTTCTGGAGACCTTGGCCAACAAACTGTTATCCCCCTACTGGCCATTCCACAACTGAGTCAGTGTTGGACCGGACAATCTGATGAAAGGACCCTTCTACCTGATTATTCCAGTGCTCCATTATCAGAGATGACCTTTCCATAGGCAGGCAAACAACCTGGCAATAGGGCAGTGGCACCAACTGCTACATTTGAGTACCGAGAAGAGAAAAACAATTGGTGAGGGTTAATAGCAAATTATAAATATCATATTATTTATGTTTCAGTGCTAATGACTAACAACAGAGATGCATTATGCACAGCTAATCAACAGCTCCAGTCTGGGTATGTTAAACTGAAGTAGTGAGTCTTCAGCTGAGATTTAAAAGCTGAAACTGAAGTGACATCATTTATAGTAGCAGGCAGACAATTCCCTAGCTTCGGGGCCCTGTAACTATAAGCTCGACCTCCCATTGTTATTTTATTAATCCTTTGAATCATAAGCAGACCAGCATCTTGAGATTTTAATGTGCATTCTATTTTGTAAGTAATGATAAGTACAGATAAGTAAGCTACTCGACAGCCCATAATGATAAACGGAAAACATGTTTTCAGAAAGGTTTAGACATTTATTAAAAATCAACACCTAAAATGTCTCATTCATATATGCAATCAGTCCCTTTGGCAGCAATTCTACCTTCAAGTAGTCTTGGGTAAGTCTCTTAAAACTTTGCACACATGAATTTGGGTCATTTATCCCATTCTTCATTGCAAATGCTCTCAAGATTGGATGGGAAGCATCTGCAAACTTTCATTATCAGGTCTGTTAACAGATGTTTACAGGGTTTAAGTCTGGGCTTTGGACTAAGATTCATCCTGAAGGTTCTTCAGTGTTTTCTTCACTTTATGCTTTAGGTCATTGTCATGCTAAAAAAGGTGAACCATCACCCAAGTTTGTAGAGGTGTGTCCTCTTCAGATCAGATTTTCTTTAAGGATTTGGCTGCCTTCATCCTTACCTTAGTTCTGACCAGTCTCACTGTTCCAGCCACTGAGAAGCACCTCCATAGCATAATGAGCAATCTCTGGTCTTCGTTGGACAAAGTGTTTGGAATTTTGCCCAATGAATTCAATATTTTTTCTCATTAGATCAGATAATCTTTTTTTCTTAAGCTCTCAGAGTTATTTATATTGTCATATCCTTTTTACTCAAGAGTGGCTTCTATCTTCTACAAAATGCCTGATTTCTGGAGTGCTACATCATTTGTATGAAAATGTGGTATATAAATGTTGTTGTTGTTTTCCCACCTCAGCAGAAAACTTCTGAAGCTCTGTTAAAGTGTTCATTGAGTTCTTGGTTAATTATCTGATCAAGTCCCCTTTTTCCTACTTACTCAAATTTGTTGGACTGCCTACTCTAGGAAGAGTCTTGGTGGTTCCAAAATCTTCCATTTCACTATTATCAAGGCCACTGTGCTTATAGAAACACTAAAAACTTCAGAAATACAGTAATTTTATCTTCTTGCTCTGATTAATGTTTCATCACAATTTGATAGCTGAGGTCTGAAGGGAGTTCCTTAGATTTCAAAGTTTGTTTTTTGTCCTGACATGCAGTGTGAACTGGGGGACCTTCTATACACAGGTACTGTACATATGTGACTTTCTATGTCAAATCAATTCAGTATGTCATAGGTGAATTCCAGCCAGGTTCTAGGCACATCAAAAGGATCATTAAAGAAAACTGGGTACACTTGACTGCAATTTGGAGTACCACTGCAAATTGTCTGAATACTTTCACTATCATTATTATTGAGCTTATTGAGTGTAGATTGATGGGTAGAAAATACATATTTATCCATTTTTACATTAAGTCCATGACAAAATAATCTGTACAGAGATATCCTTCTCACTTTCCCAGGCTAAGGGGTGAAATATGTGGAGGCAATGATAAGCTTAGGGCCTTTATGGTTCACCCTGAAGTTCCAGATCTTTGGTCCTAGCACCTGGTATTGAGACTTTAACTAATCTGGTTATCTGGTCTAGTCCATTGTCTCCCAGATTTGTATTTAACATCCCTAACTCTGCTTAATGAAACTCTTAAGGTGACCGCCCAACCACACACCTGAATCTATGAGACCAGACAGATATAAGAATCTAGATCAAATTTCCATTTTGGGTCACTCTACTATTTTGCCAGTTTAAGTAATTTTGCCGTACTTACCACTATGCTTTGAACTCAGGCTCTGATAGAGAGGGATTTAACCTTACCTTATAACTTCTAAGTGAGAAATATGTGGAGTTTCCTCTAGAATAGGAAATACCTTAAACCTGGCATAGATTTTCTCCAAATTCCAATGTGTCAATGTGTGTATGTTTTTAAATAGCCCCACCCAGACCCATTATGAAGAAGTGCCCAGATGGAAGGAGATTACTGTGGACATGAGCAATACAAGAGTGGGGAATAAATGTCATACATTCCACAAAAAAAAAGGGGGGCCTGTCTGGTTTCAACAGCCTGGCTGGACGAATCTTCAGCCCCACCCTGAAGTGCAACTAGGACCAGGTGGTCAAGCACCTGGAACGCTTCCAGGTGGGCTATAAAAAGGGCCAGCCACCACTACTCAGTGAGCCAAGGTTGGGAGGAGGAGGAGGAGGAGGAGGAGGACGACGACAACACTTGAGGACGAGGAGTGGTGGTAAAAGGATTGTTGATGTGTTATAAGAGTGCTTATGGAATGTGTATTGTCTGAGGGTCCACGGGGACGACGTGCTCCCACGGGTGAAGAAAATAAGTCTGTATTGGTTTTATATGTGCCTCTGTGTCAATCAGTGTCGGGTTGGGCGCCTATATAGCGCCTTGTTACAGCTGGCATTTTGCTAGTAGATTTCATGGGCACTGCCTTTTTGTCTGGTTACTATGATGTTGAATTGTGGCTAAGCACATGATGCATCCTTTTAATATGATAATCCTTTTAACTTGTGACAGGCATAAAGTGGACACATGTATTAAGCAGCATCTCTACACTAATTTGTTAAAAAATACCATATGAGAGACTTGTGGTTGAGGAATCAGTAGAAATTTATTTAGAGAAGAACTACATTTTGATTACAACTTTGTGTTGTCTTTAAAGATTTTGACAAATGTCATCATGGTATTTCAGTGGTGCCACTACTGCCTTGTAACAAGGAGACCAGGGTCCATGCCACAGGTGCTCCCTGTGTGGAGTTTGCATGTTCTCCCCATGTCCATATTTGTTTCCTCCAAATGCTCTGGTTTCCTCCTATTGTTCAAACACATGCAGGCTAGCTGAACTAGCAATGCTAAATTACCCCTAGTATGTGTTTCTATGAGTGTGTTCACCCTGGGATGAACTGACATTAGGTCCAGGGATTGTTTTTGTTTTGCATCTGGTGCTTGCTGGGATAGGCTCCGGTTTCCTCATGACCCTGCTCAGGTAAGCTGGGTTTGAAAATGGATGGATGGATTTTGTCAAAAGAATCCATCCATCCATCCATTCTCTTCTGCTTATCCGAGGTCGGATCGCGGGGGCAGCAGCTTGAGCAGAGATGCCCAGACTTCCCTCTCCCCGGCCACTTCTTCTAGCTCTTCCGGGAGAATCCCAAGGCGTTCCCAGGCCAGCTGAGAGACATAGTCCCTCCAGCGTGTCCTGGGTCTTCCCCTGGGCCTCCTCCCGGTTAGACGTGCCCAGAACACCTCACCAGGGAGGCGTCCAGGAGGCATCCTGATCAGATGCCCGAGCCACCTCATCTGACTCCTCTCGATGCGGAGGAGCAGCGGCTCTACTCTGAGCCCCACCCGGATGACTGAGCTTCTCACCCTATCTTTAAGGGAGAGCCCAGACACCCTACAGAGGAAACTCATTTCAGCCACTTGTATTCGCGATCTGATTCTTTTGGTCACTACCCATAGCTCATGACCATAGGTGAGGGTAGGAACATAGATCGACTGGTAAATTGAGAGCTTTGCCTTACGGCTTAGCTCCTTTTTCACCACGACAGACCGATGCAGAGCCCGCATCACTGAGGACGCCGCACCGATCCGCCTGTCGATCTCACGCTCCATTCTTCCCTCACTCGTGAACAAAACCCCAAGATACTTGAACTCCTCCACTTGGGGCAGGACCTCGCTACCAACCCTGAGAGGGCACTCCACCCTTTTCCGGCTGAGGACCATGGTCTCGGATTTGGAGGTGCTGATTCTCATCCCAGCCGCTTCATACTCAGCTGCGAACCGATCCAGAGAGAGCTGAAGATCACGGCCTGATGAAGCAAACAGGACAACATCATCTGCAAAAAGCAGTGACCCAATCCTGAGTCCACCAAACCGGACCCCCTCAATGCCCTGGCTACACCTAGAAATTCTGTCCATAAATGTTATGAACAGAATCGGTGACAAAGGGCAGCCCTGGCGGAGTCCAACTCTCACTGGAAACGGGTTCGTCTTACTGCCGGCAATGTGGACCAAGCTCTGACACTGGTTGTACAGGGACCGAACAGCCCTTATCAGGGGGTCCAGTACCCCATACTACCGGAGCACCCCCCACAGGATTCCCCGAGGAACACGGTCGAACCCCTTTTCCAAGTCCACAAAACACATGTAGACTGGTTGGGCGAACTCCCATGCACCCTCCAGGACTCTGCTAAGAGTGTAGAGCTGGTCCACTGTTCCACGACCAGGACGAAAACCACATTGTTCCTCCTGAATTTGAGGCTCGACTATCCGATGGACCCTCCTCTCCAGGACCCCCGAATAGACTTTTCCAGGAAGGCTGAGGAGTGTGATCCCTCTGTAGTTGGAACACACCCTTCTGTCTCCCTTCTTAAAGAGGGGGACCACCACCCCGGTCTGCCAATCCAGAGGTACTGTCCCTGATGTCCATGCGATGTTGCAGAGACATGTCAACCAAGACCGCCAAGGTCCCCGCCTTCAGCCACCACCCAACTCACACTGCACCCGACCTCCTTGGCCCCTCCCATAGGTGGTGAGCCCATGGAAAGGGGGACCCACGTTGCCCAGCCACCAGGCGCTCGCCATCGAGCCCCACCTCCAGGCCTGGCTCCAGAGGGGGTCCCGGTGATCCGCATCCGGGCAAGGGAGAACGCCGTCCAAATTTTTTGTTCATCATAGGAGGTTGTGTTGATTAAAATTAAAATCCCATAACTTCTGCAGTAATGTTTCCAGTCATGGGCTTCATTTACGTAATGTTACCAAGTCATCAACAGCTGTGTTGAACGCCAGTGATCTTATATTCTGTAGTGTGACACCCCCAAAGAACTAAATCACAGGACTTTACAACTAGCCCCAGTAAAATCAAACATGTTTAATTTTGTAACAAGTGTATGTAAGCTCACTTTGTGTTTGCACAGAAGTGACAACCAATGAGCACTTTTAGTACAGTGCACAAATAAAGAAGAGCCTAAGCAAATCTACAAGAATAGCAAGAACACAGAAGAAACAATATCAATGTCAAAAATAAAGAAAAAATGCCTTTCTGGATTGCCCAGAGGAAAGGTTAGTGGAACTATGGAATCATCACAAATGTCTATTCAACATCACATGCAGAAGAAAGCACAAAGAAAAATAAAACATAACTACCAGACAAAATGTGTCAGTCTTGTAGTGCAAGATGAAATATAAAACTCATAGGGTATCCTTTATTAAATCATTCTACATGATTCCTAGTCACATAAGTTGACATCCTTAAAGCAATGAGATTTAACAACAACTACAGTCTTTAAGTGTGACTTACTTTCATAATTGAAGTTGGATAGTATGATGCCAGCCTTAGGTAGCAACCTTAATTGACAACTTCAAGAATTCTCTAAGTTTTCCACTAAAAAACTCTTTTTTTTTTCTCTACCACTCAATTAACAAAATCTGCATGACAAAATATTCAAATAATTGTTTGTACTGAAGCAATACTCATTTATTAAGAGCTCAGCTGCATGTTTGTAGTTTAGAAATGCTCAAAATAGAAATGGTGCCATTTAAAGACAAATGAAAGCAGGACTGGACAGCTTTTAATAAACTATGGTCAGTAGACTTAGTGATTATACACATTAGTCCTTAAGATGGAGTTCTCAGAAATCACTGCTTGCCCTGAAAAGGCTAATGGCCATCACACCTTATACCTTCATGTTAAAGAAAAGCCAACCCTGGTACTGTATATATTGGCCATTTTATTTTTTACAAAAATCATATAAAAAGCAATTAAAAGACAAGATGGAGAAGCAGATACGACACTCTTCTAGCAAACAGGATAGAGTTATCAGACCAGTATATCTGTATGAAGATTTTAGAAAAATCGAATTAGAAAAAATATTTAGGCTCCATGTTCCCATTTACAGTTCTCCAGCACAAAATATTTCATCAGATATGTGCACAAGTATCCTTTCAAAGTCTAAATGACTTGCAAAATTGATTGATAATTCAATAACAAGCAATTAATAAATTGTTTTTATAAAGTTTTATAAAGTTCTTCAAATCATTTAAGTAACGCATGCATTTTCACCTTATAAATAAAAATATTTCATTAGCATGTCAATTTATAACAAATAAACATAAAATGTTCCAATATCAATGTAACTTATGAGTAATGAACATCCCGGTTTTGTTCTTCCTAACCAAACACCACTGTAACTTTTCTTTTTTTTTTAAAACATTTCATTAATTTTATTAAAATCAGATAGCATTCCATACATGCAAGTCAAGTTTAACAAAACTAGGTTCGAAACAAATCACTGTAACCTTTCATAGCAACTAATTAAGAACAGCTCTTTCATACATAGACGGTATTTTGCTTCACAAAAAATAAAAATAAATAAACTGCACATGTTTCTTATGATATAAGGGAAATATTGGAAAAAAAAAAAAGAAACCAATGTAACGTTTTATATATATTTCAATACCCAGACAGGACACTAGTCTAGCGCACAGTAAACATTAATCCACACAACAGAACCAATTAATCTAACCTGCATGTTTTTGGACTGTGGAAAGAAACACATACTGACATGGGGAGAACATACAAACTCCACACTTGGGCAACCAGGGTGTGAATTTTGTCTCCTTCATACCAGCAGGCAGTGCTAACAACTGCACCACCTATGCAATCCCTATTTGTCATACATTCCCTAATTATTGTAGAGAAAAGATTGACATGACTGCTATATGTAAATTTATCTAGTCACTTTTGGTTTTTTTTTTCTGTAAGATAATTTTTTCTTTTCTCTCATATATTTTTATTACTTACCAATGTTAATATCTTGGTTGTAAATTAAAAAAAAAAAATTAGTCAACTTTGCAACCTTCTTATACATTACAGATAACCACAAGAATACACACACACACATCATGAGATTAGCCTGTCAAACATACAATTCATAACCTGCATCACATCTTTTGTTTTGAGAATATTCATCCTTGCACTCATTAAAAGAATATGTTCTCACAAAGACTTTTCCAGAGCACTAAGGGAAGATGCTTTAAATACATAAATATCTATTTTTAAAACATTAGAGTTTAATAGGGGACTTGTCATTATCAACTACAAAAAGGTGTGAAGAAGCACTTAGAAAGTTAAGGTTGGGAGAGGTTGTACTTAAGTTATGTAAAGGACTTGTGGGGCCTCATATATGCAACATTTTGGTTTTCCTGTTATAAGAAAGATATTGACAGAAAGTGTTAAGAAATATACTGTGGAGCTACTAGGCTAATTCAAGGATTGCAACCACTTCATATGCTTTCAGAATATACTGCTAACCAAAACAAATGGAGATTATGGGGTGGTTTTAATGAAATGGGGTGGCATAGTATTTAAGGTTGTTTCTTTGTCTCTTCAAAAGATTAGCTTCATATCTAAGACCAGTCTTGTATTAGCGGAGTTAGCAGTCTCCCCTATTCCTGTCTATGTGCACTAATCAAACTAAACGTACCATAGTGTTTCTTCAAAGCAGTGCCGTAGGGGAACCATTTTTTTTTGCCTAAAGGCCGATCCACATGAAGGTTCCAGAAATAACCTTTATATTTATTTATTTTTTTTAATATTTTTATTTTATTAATTTTCATTGTAATCATTCCATACAAACAGATCAATTTATAACCCAACAAATTTGAAAACAAATCAAACCCCACCCCTGAGAAGGAGAGCTTAGCTAAAGGAAAATTGCTTTAAGCTTTTTAATAAGGCAACATTAGACAAAAGAAGGGGAGAAGTAAATATCTATATAAATAAGAGATGGAGAAGGGAGTTAAATGCAATAATAGTTAATTCTCTTATTCTAAAATAATATTGATTAAATCCTGCCAAGTTTTGAAAAAATTTTGTACAGATCCTCTAACTGAAAATTTGATTTTTTCCAATTTCAAATAATATAAAACATCAGTTTCCCACTGACTTATAAGAGGAGAATTAGGATTCTTCCAATTTAACAAAATAAGTCTGCGTGCCAAGAGTGTAGTGAATGCAATCACCGTTTGCTTGTCCTTCTCCAATTCAAGTCCATCTGGAAGGACACCAAACATAGCTGTTAGTGGGTTAGGAGGGATTGTGACACTAAGGCTGTCTGAGAGGCACTTAAAAATTTTTGTCCAAAATGATGTTAGTTTGGTGCAGGCCCAGAACATGTGACCCAGTGAGGCAGGAGCTTGGTTGCAGCGCTCGCAGGTTGGATCCTGGCCTGGAAACATTTTGGACAGTTTTAAGCGAGACAGATGAGCTCGATATATAATTTTTAGTTGAATAATTCTATGCTTTGCGCATATAGAACTCGAGTGAATTCTCTGCTTTGCTACCTTCCACTCCTTTTCTGATATATTGATTAAGAGATCTTCTTCCCAATGTCCTCTTGGATAAATATCTATTTTTAAAACATTAGAGTTTAATAGGGGACTTGTCATTATCAACTACAAAAAGGTGTGAAGAAGCACTTAGAAAGTTAAGGTTGGGAGAGGTTGTACTTAAGTTATGTAAAGGACTTGTGGGGCCTCATATATGCAACATTTTGGTTTTCCTGTTATAAGAAAGATATTGACAGAAAGTGTTAAGAAATATACTGTGGAGCTACTAGGCTAATTCAAGGATTGCAACCACTTCATATGCTTTCAGAATATACTGCTAACCAAAACAAATGGAGATTATGGGGTGGTTTTAATGAAATGGGGTGGCATAGTATTTAAGGTTGTTTCTTTGTCTCTTCAAAAGATTGAGTTCATATCTAAGACCAGTCTTGTATTAGCGGAGTTAGCAGTCTCCCCTATTCCTGTCTATGTGCACTAATCAAACTAAACATAACATAGTGTTTCTTCAAAGCAGTGCCGTAGGGGAACCATTTTTTTTTTGCCTAAAGGCCGATCCACATGAAGGTTCCAGAAATAACCTTTATATTTTTATATCTGTAACTGAATTCATAAAGTGAATAATCACAAATAGATGGTAACAGAGTTGTGAAATATCAATTAGTTCATGACTGTTGCTGCCTATGTACAGTAAAACAGGCTAAGTCCAGGTTTTCTTAATATGTTAAAGTCCTGTAGCTCAACATATATTAAAGTTTTTTTTTTTTTTTCTGTACATTAGGAAGTTTTTCAAAGCACAAAGAACCAACTTCATATGCAAAGAACCCATCCCAGAAAGAAATGGTGCTTGATCCAGCATGGAACTATGAGGAACCAGATAACCCAGTAAATAACCATATACTGTAGTGCTATTAAAGGACCATTGTTTTTAAGATTGTGGACTTTTCCCCAAGTATACTAGCTTTAATACCATATTCCAATGATTTGCATATTTTTCATCATTACACAAGTTGACTTTTGTAATATTTTAAAGATGTAGACTTCATTTACATAATCTAAAAGAAATCACAGCAAGTTGTTGGCAGTTTCAGTGCAGTGTTTCTGTCAGACATGCAATGTGACACACCAAACAACTCAGTCAAAGCACTTTTAAACTAAAAAATATTCTGTGACTAGGTACAACAAAATCAAACTGCCTTGATTTTCTCATAGTGTCTTTGAAATTGTAGGGGTGGATTTTGCAAAAGTGAGCAGCCACCAAATGCTCAACCCAAAACATAATGGATACAATGGCCAACAACAGGGAAGAATAATGTTGCTCTGCAAGGGAAAAAGGAAATAGTATTTTGGACTATGCAAACAACAGAGAGGCTTCTTGAACTGTTGAGCCAGCCTTTGATGCCCTGTACCTACTACATGCCTTGTAATGGTTTAAACATAGAGACATCTAATAGTCATACTGAAAATAAAAGATGGTACAAAAATAGGCAGTTCTTATATTAAAAACAGATTAAATCAAAATATCAATTATTTCAAAAGTTGAACTTAATTGGGAAAATCACACAAACAAGTCCATCAAAAATCACAGCTCAAATGTGTAAGAATAAAGATAAACAAGTAAAGTAAAACAATCCAAACAGACTAAAACCTGGTGACAAAACTCCAAGGACATTCTAAGTTAAAAGCAAAAACACAACAACAATCAAAGTCTATTTCCCTACTTGATTTTTAAGGCAGTTTAAGGAAATGAAGGTCTTCTTTCTAAAAGAAAAAGTAATCAAATAAAACTAATGCCCCATCTCATCACATTATTGCCACTTATCCATGTTCGATGGGATAATCAAGAGTAAGCGCACCCCCTGCGGTGCACACTTCAATATAGCACTATAGCAACAGACTACCTGCTTACCAAAAAAGAAGGTGTTCTCTAACGTCCACACTCCCATTTTTATTTACCCTGAGGATCCCCTCCTCCAATCCCAACAGAGCCTTCACCGAGCTAATTCCAGTTACCTAGTAGATTTTCCTATGAGCTGTAAAACAGTAGGAAACCTCAGATCCATGATCCACACTCATGTGCATGTGTACAGCTACAAATGCTCAAACTTTGATTACTCTTAAGTAATCTCTTTTCTATCAGGCCCTTTAACTCACACTGGAATGGATTGACTACTTTTATTCAAAACTTAAACAACTTGAACTTTTATTCAACTCTTTGGAGGCTTGGATGTGTGCACTCGTGTACTTGCCTTGTTATTTCCTTCACCGGAGCTGTCATTGGTACCACCTTCCAAAGTTCAAGGTCAGCTCCCCTAGTAACTATTTAAACAGAAGGAAAAAATCTATAAATAGTTAAATAAACACAAGGAAAGTCTTCATAGCATTACTCACCAAACCAGTACAGCTGTGGGTTCATTGTTTTATATTTATTTTGCTGCGGTGCTCCTCGTACTATTTTGGTGTTTTCTACATTATTAACTGACAAAATGAGGCAATCTAGCATTATATTCATGGCTCAATACAAAATACTGAAATATGATGATGTAGAGGAGCATGTATATAGCATATAAACTGATAAATATTTTGTATGTCTTTGTTTCCAACTACTTTGGACGTGTGTTGTGGACATGAGCCTATAAACCTTTCCCACAGGAAGGCCATAAACTGTCTAAACAAAGCAACTGGGAGATAAGTTAAACAGACAGGGAAGGGACAGGTAAACAAATTCAATTGGTCTGAAGTATGGCTATTTATGATTGGTCTTGAATTGGAGGCTAATCTGTACCACAATGCCCATTGGCTCATGAGTTGTGGTAAGAATGGTAGAAACTTGGTTACCTTGCCTGTTCTTCTCACTCTCTCACCATCTGGCCATGAAGAGAAGACCATGATGGAAACAACTCTTATCTTGGCAGCCGTTCTGAGATAAGTATGGCCTTTTCAATACTCGATTCAAAGGACATATGATAGTAAAGCAAGCTAAACTGAATATAAGCTGAGAGCCGCCTATAGATGCTAGATGCATGTTATATAGGTTGCAATGGTATGGTTTCCCAGCTTTCACATTGTATCCTGCTTCCTTAGAATTTTTGAGCATAATATAAAGAATACACAATTAAATGTGTTACTTCGCTCCTGCCAGTTCCTGTACTCTGTCTAATTTCCGAAGGTTACATATGTACAAGGGAAGGGAGGAGGAAGTGCTAAAGTACATGACCATAGATTGGTAAGTGTATGGGATTCAGAGCATTTTATTAAGATCTACACAATAAAGAGCATATAGGAGAAAAAAGGGTCACACAGGACCCTACAAGACAAAACAAATGACAAGTATTGAGAGACTCTTGTAGCCACTCAGGCCTTGTGATTCATACTCGTATAATTTTACACTTTCAGAGACATAGAGATTCAATTTTTAGGTGAATGCTGCCAGGATAGGCTTCAGCACCCCACAGATTTGAATCTTACACTGTCAAAAATGGATGCATGAATGGTTGTCTTCTTTAAAATTATGAGAGGAGTAATGGTAATCACCCTCTTGTAGAGAAATTTGATGTCACTTTAAAATCATTTCTTCGATAACTATGGGTGAAAAAGAAGAGGCTTCCGTTATTGTTAGTGTTAACTTATTAATATTTATATAAATACACCCACACCCACACTTAAACTGGTCATTATATATAATTTTCTTAATTATGACTATGTGCATTACCTTTGTTTATGGGCACAGGCATAGCTAAAGAAGTACATTTTGAGTTTTAACTTGTTCCCTCCAACAAAATGCAATATTTCACAGTTTCAACAGATTAATAATAGACTGAACATGATTTATACTGAAATGATTTAGCCAGGATTATGGTCCAGGGTGAAGCTTAGTATTTGCTTATTTACATAGTTTGTTGTGTTTCAAATATTATTTCCATTTTTATGTTCACCATGTTGACATCATGCCTTTCTTTTATTATGTTTTCTTTAATGCATTAATTTGTAAGTATTATGTTTCCATTTATTTTTTCTTGTTCTCCTATGCTGGTCACTGTTTTCATCTAGGGGGCAGTAACTCCCTGGTTGGAATAAGTTCTTTTTCAATTGCGCCGTCTTAAGTAACGCAAAATGATTTAGATATAATATTAAAAGGTGATACCCCTCCCTTAGTGATACGGTGGTAAGAAATCACATAGGAGAATTAACTTAGCTTTCTTTAATGACAATTTACATGGCATTACAGACAAAGGAAGCCATAGCAATACTTTTCACCGAAGTGGGATCTCGATGTATACAGTCTCCCATTTTCGTCGCTGCGCTGGAAGGATTTTCAGGATCGGATGACGTTATCTCCCATCCCTCCGTTGGCTTCAGATGTGTGCCGGGCAATGTTCCAAGGTTTTATACTCTTTCTCCATGTGCAGGCCCCACTTAGGTAAATCGTGCCATTCCAAATAAGGAAAAGATGATCCAATGTCATGCTGGCTCTGTCACACAGAAATAGTACAATGCCCATTTTTGTAGTTGTCCCTTTCTTGTCTTCTAATGCTTGCCTAGCAGTTCTAAATGATGAGCCCCTGTGTGGTAAATTTGGCATTGTGTTAGCTGTACATGTGACTAGATTTGTAAAATATTTTAGTACAGAGCACAGTGACATATTAAACATATAAACTTATTACAGTCACACAAATGTCTCTGATTAAGAATCATTCTCAGCTTTTATATTCCAAAATTAAAAGCAGATCCAACAGTAATCCATATTGAGGTTCTTTAGACTACAGATCATTGTAAGTACTGTATTTTCTGCTTTATTTGATTTATTTTCTTCTCTTTTTGGATTTTAATATTTGGATTGCATATTGGGATTTGTTTGCTCTGGGTTACATCTTTAGACAAACACTTTTTGCCTTATTTCTGCTGTTGTTGGCATTTTTGGCACCTCTCCCTTGGTGTTTTTGATATATTTTGAAAGTTTTTTGAACTATAAAATGAAGTGTCCCCTTTAGGTCTTAGTAGGTTGTAGAGTTTGGAGTCAGACTGCCTGGCGTAAGCCTTGTTTGTGGATGTTTTTTGAGGCTATCTCCCTCTCAACCCTAATTGTGTATTTCAACTACAACACATACTGTAGTTTTTCCTCACCCTCAAAACTAATTCATGGCTCCACTCTTACTTATGGATATTTGCTATTTTAATTTAAGCTGTCAATCTGAATGAAAATGAAAGAATTTTAATAATAATTACAACAGGAAAGCTTCAAAGCAATAACACTTACATCAAAGGAATTTCCTACTGTGTCTGAGAATTAGTGAAAGTAGAAAATAAAAGTAGTTTTTCCTTCTTTTCTTTTCATAATACTTTTGCAAAATGACTTTAATGATAACTAAGCATTAGAGGTTACTTGGGAGGTTCTCAAGGTATTGCCATTAATGCTTTCACCATGGTTAAAACAGCATGTCACACTGTACCATTCTGACACCAGAGGAAGTTGCTGTTGTGTAGGCCACATTAACCAATTATCAAAGGCAGCTTCTTAAAAACCTAAAACATGTACTGTTTAATGTATTTTGTTTCTACCCATCATATTTGTTAACTATCTGTTAGAATTTAAAATTTTAAACAGAGCTACTGTAAAAAAGTAAAGCTGTTAGAATAAAATATTTTGACCTTTGAGGCATTGCATATCAGATACAGATTAAAGGGATGAAAGGCCACAGCATATGCAAAAGAAGGAAAAGAATAATCACTGAAATGATGATTGGCAACATTACAAGCAACTTTATCATTCAGTGCCCATGGAAATTGAGAAGTAACTGGTTTTGAACCAGTTTGATATTATTAATTTGATGAAAGAATCTAGAAAAAACGAATATGGTTAGACAAAGGTAATGATTCATAATGGGCTTTGAAAGCTTCACATAAATAACATTGACATATTCTCTGAAAAAATGTTGAATTCACACTTTCTATATTCTTCCATCTTTGTAATTTTTCCATACTGCCTTTGTTCGCTTTTGCTCCATGACATGTTATCCTTTTTTTTATGTAAATGTATCTATGAAAAAAAAATCACAACTTACTCCCAGCATCCTCGTACAATTTGATGAATTTATTTAGTGGTAAACTTTACTCATTTTTTCTGCTTGAGTGTTTGCTTTAAGTTGTTATTTTATATTATGTTTTCCTGAAGGGCATATGCTGTATTATAACTTAAAGGCTCATGGTTCCATTATCCAATTTGGGAAAAACTTTTTCCAATGCCAACCTGAGACTTAAAATCATTGTGAGCCTAAAGCCTTTATACCAGTCATAAGTAAACAGATGAAAGGACTTGACAAGACACTTGACATATTATCATTCATCACACACTATGTACAACTGTTGCCTGTTTCAATTCATCTTTGTTTTCCAAGAAACACTCAAAGTGTGTTAATTTACTTTGAAACATTTTTACAGTTAGGAAACCACATTTTTCTTTCAACATTCCATTATTGGTAAAAGCTAACAGTTGAGAAAAGTGAAATTTACAAAGCAAGCGGCAGGAGGCACTCTTTGATCAGCTAAAATGTACAGTAAAGCCGCTATGTATGATTTTTTTTTGTTTAAGTTTACACATTTGCTTTTACCATGACTTTTGGTTTAAAAATTAGTAAATCATCAAAATAATCAATGTTGTTTATAGAATAATTAAGTCTTACTATACAAACTTTCTTATTCGCCTTTTTACTGGAATAAGAGAACTTCTAAAAGCAAACATATGGAAGCCAATACCCTTCATGGTTACCATGGCATATAACAATAGGCAAGAAATTTAAAAAATCATAGGTGGTGTGCCAGCTCAAATAAGTTATTATTTTAATGCATGTATTTCTGACAATTACTGCATACAAACTAGCTATACAGACATTGTGTTGGCCAAGGATCCAACCCAATCTTTTAGAAAGAGCAAGGCAGCAGGTTTTAAATACCCTGCTATCATGCCTAATTATAAATAGCTTCTTTAATAACTGTACATACTGTATTTCTGTAATATTTGTGTCATTCTTATCATTACTGTCCTTCTACTTTAGGCTGTGTTACTTGTGTTCTATTAAACAGTTTCTGATGATTGAAGGGATCAATTTAATTGTCCACAGACTCTTGTAGATTTTACTGATTTTTTCAGATGGGGTACTGGACGGAATTTAGATGTGGGGAATTGTACCATCAAACCTTTCATCCTGCTTTCACTTGTAATATTTGAATCATTCCAAATGAATGCACAGTGTAAGCCCTGTTTCAACCTGCTTGTTTACCTACAAATTTGTCTAATGCATGATAGTTGTTTGCAATTCCCTTGCTGCCCAAGTCACAAGATATGTTGACTTCCATTGTCCAGCCACCTAACTATAACATTCATTTGTTAATACTTGAATTTAGCTCGTAAGTAAAGTTAGTTTTTTGTAAATTAGAATTAAGCATCCACAATTATGTAATAGCACTGAAGAGCTTGGCAGCTATAGAGAATAACTGCATATGTTTCAGAACAAATTATGGCTGGAAAATTTCTTCCAGGAGGATAAAGAAAAGTCAAACCAATGTTATTCTACTTTTTTCTAAAATGTGCATTCTGATAGTGGACTTAATTTGATATGGCTTTCAGCAAAACTCAATGTAGAGAAAGAACTGAACACATACTTGTGGTTTCCCAAAGAGTGATCCAAATAAAACTTTCTTGTTTCATAATGATGTTATACTGTGTGATGTTAAGAGGGTACTGAGTTGAGCTCCACTTAAAAACATTTTAGGACATCTGATCATGGTTCCCTTAGTACTTTTCCACATAGCTCTAACACAATGTTTTCCAATAATTGTTTATTAAATTGTCCCACACTTTACTGGGATATTCCCCACAGTCTCACAGTAATATATTTCCAATAGTATAGTAATTTTGGTAGTAATATTATTGTACATGTATAGAGTATAAAAAAGGTCTTAATTGCATGTCTGGCACTATGATAAAGAAGAAAAAAATAAAACTAAGAACTTCGGTTTTTATGTTAGAAAACTTAGATCAGTTTACTTGTTCTCCTCAGTTCAAGAAAGGCTAAAGCCAAATATTTATACATTTTAATCTATTGTTTTATACTTATAATGTATAATCTGTCTTATTTTATTTAATAGCAAACATGGAGACAATAAAAAATTGTATATTTCATGCAGCTCAAAAGAGACAAAAAAACGCAATAGCCATACCATTAAGATAGATAGACATGTACAGTCGTGCTTGAAAGTTTGTGAACCCTTTAGTATTTTCTATATTTCTGCATAAATATGACCTAAAACATCATCAGATTTTCACTCAAGTCCTAAACATAGATAAAGATAAACCAGTTAAACAAATGAGACAAAAATATTATACTTGGTCATTTTTTTATTGAGGAAAATGATCGAATATTACATATTTGTGAGTGGCAAAAGTATGTGAACCTTTGCTTTCAGTATCTGCTGTGACCCCCCTTTGCAGCAATAACTGCAACTAAACGTTTCCGGTAACTGTTGATCAGTCCTGCACACCAGCTTGGAGGAATTTTAGCTCTGTACAGAACAGCTTCAACTCTGGGATGTTGGTGGGTTTCATCACATTAACTGCTCGCTTCAGGTCCTTCCACAACATTTCTATTGGATTAAGGTCAGGACTTTGACTTGGCCATTCCAAAACATTAACTTTATTCTTATTTAACTATTCTTTGGTAGAACGACTTGTGTGTGCAAAAGTATGTGAACCTCTAGGATTAGCAGTTAGTTTGAAGGTGAAATTAGAGTCAGGTGTTTTCAATCAATGGGATGACAATCAGGTGTGAGTGGGCACCCTGTGTTATTTAAAGAACAGGGCTCTATCAAAGTCTGCTCTTCACAACACATGTTTGTGGAAGTGTATCATGGCACGAACAAAGGAGATTTCTGAGGACCTCAGAAAAAGAGTCGTTGATGCTCATCAGGCTGGAAAAGGTTACAAAATCATCTCTAAAGAGTTTGGACTCCACCAATCCACAGTCAGACAGATTGTGTACAAATGGAGGAAATTCAAGACCATTGTTATCCTCCCCAGGAGTGGTCGACCAACAAAGATCACTCCAAGAGGCGTGTAATAGTCGATTCAGAACAATGAATTCTGAATTATATCAGAGAATTCTAAAGGAAAATGTCAGAACATCTATCCATGAACTGAATCTCAAGAGAAGGCGGGTCATGCAGCAAGACAACGACCCTAAGCACACAAGTCGTTCTACCAAAGAATAGTTAAATAAGAATAAAGTTAATGTTTTGGAATGGCCAAGTCAAAGTCCTGACCTTAATCCAATCGAAATGTTGTGGAAGGACCTGAAGCGAGCAGTTAATGTGATGAAACCCACCAACATCCCAGAGTTGAAGCTGTTCTGTACAGAGCTAAAATTCCTCCAAGCTGGTGTGCAGGACTGATCAACAGTTACCGGAAATGTTTAGTTGCAGTTATTGCTGCAAAGGGGGGTCATAGCAGATACTGAAAGCAAAGGTTCACATACTTTTGCCACTCACAAATACGTAATATCCAATCATTTTCCTTAATAAATAAATGACCAAGTATAATATTTTTGTCTCATTTGTTTAACTGGTTTCTCTTTATCTACTTATAGGACTTGAGTGAAAATCTGATGATGTTTTAAGTCATATTTATGCAGAAATATCGAAAATTCTAATGGGTTCACAAACTTTCAAGCACAACTGTAAAGGTAAAAAACAATACTACTAAGATGCTTCTGAAATAATAATTAGAAGAAGAATAAGAAGAACCAAAAAAAGAATAAAATTGTATTATTCTATGTTGAATTAGTTTTTTGAAGTGCCTCTTCATATCTCCTCAAGTAAGATGAGAGAGGAGCACTTCCCTTGAGGACATGCAGTTAAACATCTAAACAACCTAAAACATTTAAACAAGTGTTTTTGTTTCTGGTGTACCTATAGCTCAATTTGGCACTGCATATCCTCAAGAAGCAGAACTACTTATATGTCTTCAGTTCTTCGACATAAAGTGCATGTGGTCCTCGGGTTTATGAACATGTTCAATTTCTGATGAAAATCTTAACTTGATGTTGTATTTAAGTCGGAACCTGTGATGGCCAAAAAAATACTGGTTAATGGAAATATCAGAAAAAATGCATATATGCCAAATTTCTTATTTTATAAGAAAATAATACATCAAACTTATTAACAAAATTCCAATGAAACAATATTACCGTACTTTAAATAGCAAAACAGAAATCATTTACACAAAAGTAAGCCATAGTTTTCATAATGATGCATGAAAATCTACTATTAACTGACAGGTGATGTCTTAGTACAGATGTTTTTGCTGAGGTATTGCTAAGACTGTCCCAGTAGCTTCTTCTTACTTAGATGGCACAGCTTGGATGTGTATTTAGGGACCTGGAAATTACAATCAATGGTGTCTTTTGCTCATCTAGATAGACAGCTGCCAATGGAGCTGCTTATCTGTGAAAGAACTTATTGCACAGCTGTGTGTGATACTGGTTACTGGGTGTGATACTGGTTACATTCAGTGACATTTTCTCTGAAAGTCTCCTGCCAATACCTACAGTTATGATCCATGAGACTACATGCCTGGGATGCATACTTAGAACAGCAGGTATTTAAGCAGACGTTACAAACACTTATCAAAATGCCTAGCTGCCAGTCAAGTTTCTAACCTGCCACTGTGCACATGAAACCACAAAATGGTGAAAAAGACTATAGTCTGCAATGCTATTCCCCATCATTGTTGACAACTACTACATATTATTTTGTGTCAAAAATAATTTGCTTTGATCATAAATAAAAAACAGAAGTTGCTAGATAAAAATTAATTGAAATTAAGTTTAAAAAGTAGTGTTTCATATGCTTGATTATATCTACGGAATTGCTATAACCTGAGTCATACTTCTATTGAAGAGATCCATCCATC
The DNA here is from genome assembly GCF_900747795.2 of Erpetoichthys calabaricus. Taxonomy (NCBI): domain Eukaryota; kingdom Metazoa; phylum Chordata; class Cladistia; order Polypteriformes; family Polypteridae; genus Erpetoichthys; species Erpetoichthys calabaricus. The sequence continues at coordinate 285,898,691 of NC_041396.2, read as the reverse complement.
CATTATCCAACCCGCTATATCCTAACTACAGGGTCACAGGGGTCTGCTTGAGCCAATCCCAGCCAACACAGGGCGCAAGGCAGGAAGCAGACCCCAGGCAGGGCACCAGCCCACTATAGATAATTATAAGTATTTAACTCACAAAATACCAATGACTGTATTTTGTATTAATCATGCTGCAGAGAGCTATATGATTTTTATTTCTATATGATTTGATCTTCATTTAGGTAGGAAAGTAATTATGTTTTTGCACAGAATATGAGACTGGCTTACATTCTTCTACAGTATGTGACATTGCTGACCTCTTGATATTAACAGAACACCCATGTGATTTTATAAATCAATGTGATCGTTTTCTTCACTCTTGCTTAAAAATATAAGACAAAAATGTCATTTATGAATTAATAAATAAGGATTATTACTCTAATCAAACAAATATAATCTAATGAAGATATTAAAGCTAGAAGAATGTAATCTCTTTATAACTAATGAAATGGAGAATAAGAAAATTGCTTAAATTGGGTTTGTGTGTGTATTCTGAGAAGGGCACATTCCTTAGAAATGTGAGTGCCTGGCAGTTCTTGTTTTTGCTCTACTCCTGTATGTCATAAATTAAGATGTCACCCGTAATCTATGTATGACCTCAAAATGAACTGTTATGTTTTTTTCTGTTCTCTCTTTGGCTAATGAATAAGCTAGGTAATATAAAGAGGCTGCAGTCTCTCTATCTCACCAAGAATAAAGAAATTGCTTTTTATTTTATATATTGGGGTCTGTTTCTTTGTCGTTCCCGACTTCCAGCGACCACAAAGTATATTTGCACATGAGGTTTGATGTAGGATGTAATCCTCTCAGGGTCTCCCTGTAGGTTGGTTGCAACCTCTTCTTTGCCTTTCAAATCCATGAGAAGTGCTCTCGAGGGACTTTTTCACTGATCTCCTTTCTTCTAAAGGTTACACAACTATTTGTGAAGCTATCAATCCACTTAAGAAACTCCCTTCAGATAATGAATTTGCACAAATATTTATCACAAATATCATATGTTTATTATATTAGACCATGGCCCTCAGTTTATTTTTAGGTTTTGAAGGGCTTTCTTTGGTAAAAGTAATGTACAGAAAACTTGACCTAAGGATATCAATGTCAAGCCAATGGGAAAAGGAAAGGGAAAATCAAGACTATGAAATTTTCCTAAGACATTTAAGCAATTCTATTCAGGATAATTGGAATGATTTACTGCCATTAGGCAGAATTTTGGAGAAGCATTCTTTTCTTATCATTTAAATTATTAACATTTAAAATGTCTCTGTTTGAATGTTTTTATTATTTTAGTCCTTATTTTCTGGATCTTCCATTAGTTTCATTCATGGTAGTGTAACTGAATATCTTACCTCTTTGAGGTAAGTGGTGGCTGGTTAGAGGTAATCTGAAGATGGCAGGCTTAAGTAGCAAGCATTTTGCAGACAGTAAAAGGAAGGCAGCTCCAGTATAATAAGGTTGGGCAAAATGTTTGCCTGGAAACTCGTGATATCCACCTACAGGTTCTGTCATCATAAGCTGAGTGGGATTAGTCTCTTATGGGCTGAGTTTGCCAGCCTACATTAAGTTTCATTCTAAATTTCTTGTTTCCTGGTTAAAATCTATGGACTATTATTCCAAAATAACTGCTCCTATCCCAGTGTCATAGGATGAATTTTAGATTCAGTTTAGTTTAGATTTTCAATGTCAGGGTAATGAGGTCATGTATCTTGCCAACAGGAAAGTGTATGGCCCAGAGGACAGCTCTCGGCCTATTCTAGTGACATTCGTGTCTATAATCTACTTTTTAGATTTTATAAACAGTTCCATAACAAGACTGTCAGTCATGTTCGAAGAAGACCATGCTCTAGGCAGGTGGTTGTGTTACAAATAGAATTTCTTTTAAAATTTTCCAGGTTTTCTGAGGCTATAAATATCATCTAGGTTTTCCTTCTGGGGTGTATGCAGTTAGGGAAATTAATTATGTGGTTATTTTCTTAATTGGAGACTTTGTTTAAAAATTGACTATTATTTTACATCTTCTATGATGCCATTTTGTTTCTACTTTGAGGCTGCCATTTTACAGTTTCAGTCGCTATGGTGCAATACAGGTCCTGCTTGATAGAGCTGTGGCCTGTAGCATCAACACAAGTATAATTGATGGAGAGTTAAAAGGTTGTCTCAACTGCCATTTTGCATTCAAAAACTACACGTAGCAACTCACTCCAAGTGTTATTTTAATTACTTGTTATTAAAACAAAGCTCTGCCTTTCAACTTTTTTTTTTTTTTTTTTTTTTTTTAATATTTTTATTTTATTAATTTTCATTGTAATCATTCCATACAAACAGATCAATTTATAACCCAACAAATTTGAAGACAAATCAAACCCCACCCCTGAGAAGGAGAGCTTAGCTAAAGGAAAATTGCTTTAAGCTTTTTAATAAGGCAACATTAGACAAAAGAAGGGGAGAAGTAAATATCTATATAAATAAGAGATGGAGAAGGGAGTTAAATGCAATAATAGTTAATTCTCTTATTCTAAAATAATATTGATTAAATCCTGCCAAGTTTTGAAAAAATTTTGTACAGATCCTCTAACTGAAAATTTGATTTTTTCCAATTTCAAATAATATAAAACATCAGTTTCCCACTGACTTATAAGAGGAGAATTAGGATTCTTCCAATTTAACAAAATAAGTCTGCGTGCCAAGAGTGTAGTGAATGCAATCACCGTTTGTTTGTCCTTCTCCAATTCAAGTCCATCTGGAAGAACACCAAACACAGCTATTAGTGGGTTAGGAGGGATTGTGATACTAAGGCTGTCTGAGAGGCACTTAAAAATTTTTATCCAAAATGATGTTAGTTTGGTGCAGGCCCAGAACATGTGACCCAGTGAGGCAGGAGCTTGGTTGCAGCGCTCGCAGGTTGGATCCTGCCCTGGAAACATTTTGGACAGTTTTAAGCGAGACAGATGAGCTCGATATATAATTTTTAGTTGAATAATTCTATGCTTTGCGCATATAGAACTCGAGTGAATTCTCTGCTTTGCTACCTTCCACTCCTTTTCTGATATATTGATTAAGAGATCTTCTTCCCAATGTCCTCTTGGATCTTTGAAAGGTAGGGACTCTAATAAGATTTTATATATTGCGGAAATAGTGTTTGTTTCCTCGGAATTGAGCAGTATTTTTTCCAGCATTGTGGAGGGTGCAAGGTGGGGGAAATCGGGCAATTTTTGTTTAACAAAATTTCTAATTTGAAGATAGTAAAAGAAATGTGTAGCTGGGAGGTTAAATTTTGAACATAATTGTTCAAAAGATGTAAATATGTTGTCTATATAAAGATCTCTGAGCATTTTAATCCCAAAACTTTTCCAGGTATTAAAAACTGGATATACTTGCGAAGGTTGAAAGAGGTGGTTCCCTTGCAGAGGTGCCACTGATAAAAGATTTTCCATCTTAAAATGCTTCCTAATTTGGTTCCATATTCTGAGTGAGTAAAGCACAATTGGGTTATTAGTATATTTGCGATAACTTTCATTTATTGGAGAGCAGAGCAGGGAATATAAAGAAGTACTACAGGATTTTACTTCTATTGCAGACCAAGCCTGTGTATGTGCATTTATTTGTGTCCAGGTTTTTATGGCTTGTATGTTTGCTGCCCAGTAATAAAACTGAAAATTAGGTAAAGCCATGCCACCTTCTGCCTGAGGTCTTTGTAGGGTCGCTCTTCGGATACGTGGGTGTTTTGAGTTCCAAATGAATGAGGTTATTATTGAATCTAACTGTTTAAAAAACGATTTATTGATATATATTGAAATGTTTTGAAATAAAAAGAGAAGTTTAGGAAGGATATTCATCTTAACGATGTTAATTCTTCCGGCTAGAGTGAGATGAAGGGTTGACCATCTATGCAAGTCTTGCTTAATTTTTTCCATACAGACGCCAAAATTTTGTTGATAAAGAGCTTTATGTTTACTTGTGATATTTACCCCTAGGTATTTAAACTGATCTGCTATGGTAAAAGGTAGGGTGTCTAATTTATTATTATATGCTTGTGAGTTCACTGGAAAGAGTATACTTTTATTCAGATTAATTCTAAGGCCAGATATCTTTTGAAATTCTGTTAGTGCTGTTAAAAAAGCAGGGACAGTGTTTTCTGGGTCCGATATATATAAGACCATATCATCTGCATATAAAGAAATTTTCTGTTCCAGTCCTTCTCTGACAATCCCCTTTATCTGATGAGAATTTCGGCAGTGAACCGCCAGTGGTTCAATAGCGATTGCAAACAACAGTGGCGACAAGGGACATCCTTGTCTGGTACCACGTTCTAGTTTAAAGTAGTCTGAGCAAATTTTATTAATACAAACTGAAGCTTCTGGACTGGTATACAGTAGTTTAATCCAAGCACAAATATTCGGGCCAAACCCAAATTTCTCCAATGCAGTGAAAAGGTAATTCCATTCGATCATGTCAAATGCCTTTTCTGCGTCTAATGATAGTAATATCTCTGGGGTGTTTGATTTTGCTGGTGAATATATAACATTAAACAAGCGTCGGAGATTTGAAGATAGATGTCGGCCTTTAATAAATCCAGTTTGATCTTGTGATATTACCGAGGGCAGCACTTTCTCCATCCTTCTAGCTAGGATTTTTGAGAGTATCTTAACATCATTATTCAGGAGTGAAATTGGTCTATATGATGCACATTGTAACAAGTCCTTATTTTGTTTAGGAAAGACGGTGATTAATGCTTGTCGAAATGTTTGAGGTAGTATTTGGTGGTCTTTAGCTTCTGTAAATGTTACCAATAAGAGTGGAGCTAGCTGAGTGGAGAATTTCTTATAAAACTCTACGGGGTAACCATCAGGGCCTGATGATTTCCCGCTTTGTAGTGACTTTATAGCGTCTAGTAATTCTGTTAGCGTTAGAGGTTTATCTAGTTCCTCAGCACTTAAAGCATCTATTTGTGGTATTTGTGAATTATCCAGAAATGCATTAGATTGCGTGTTGTCTTCTTTGGGCTCAGTGGAATATAAAGACTTATAGTAATCTCTAAATGTGTGCATTATTTTATTATGGTCGATGATTTCTTCTCCATTCTTGTTGGTGATTACTGGTATTGCATTGTGAACTTCTTGTTTATGAATTTGTTGAGCTAAAAGCTTATTAGCTTTTTCTCCGTGTTCATAGTAATGCTGTCTAGACTTATAAATAAGTTGTTCAGTTTCTTTAGTTGTTAAGATGTTAAGTTCTGTATGCAGGGCCTGCCTTTTCCTGTGAAGAGCTTCACTTGGACGCCTGGCTTGTTCTTCATCTATTCTAGTAATTTCATTTCTTAGCTCTGACACTTTCTTGGTTTCTAATTTATTTCTATGGGAAAGATGTGAAATAATCTGGCCTCTTAGGAAGGCCTTTAGAGTTTCCCAGAGTGTTCCTGCAGAAACCTCTGTAGACGTGTTTGTCTCTAGGAAGAAGCTGATTTGTTTGGATATAAATTCTGTGCAGTTCTCGTCTGCCAATAAAAGAGGGTTAAGACGCCATCTGCGAGGTGAGTACGAGGGGCTTATTGATTTTAGCTCCAAGACTAGAGGGGCATGGTCAGAGATAACAATTGTGTCATATTTGCATGATTTAATTGTAGGCAGGAAATTATTATCTATAAAAAAATAATCAATTCTTGAGTAGCTATAATGCACTGGTGAGTAGAACGAATATGTTCTTGAGTTTGGGTTAAGAAACCTCCAGGGGTCTGATAAGTTGTGATCATTTAAAAACTGTGTAATTATCTTTGCAGTATTAGATGTCGTCCCCCCTGTCACGGGAGTCCTATCTAAGAGTGGATTTAAAACACAATTAAAGTCCCCAGCCATCATAATTTTATGAGTGTTCACATTGGGAATGGATGCAAATAGATTTTGCATGAATTCCTTATCATCAACATTGGGTGCATAAACATTTATCAAAATCATTTTACTGTTATATAAGTTGCCCATGACCATCACATATCTCCCTTCAGGGTCCGACACTACCTCTGATGCTACAAATGGAACTGTTCTATGTATGAGAATTCCCACCCCTCTAGTTTTCTTTATAAAGCTAGAATGGAACATTTGGCCAGTCCAGTCTTTTTGTAATCTGAACTGATCCTTGGTTAGTAAGTGGGTCTCCTGTAAAAATACTATTTTAGCGTTTAAGCCTGTTAGGTGAGAGCATACTTTCTTTCTCTTTAATTCGTGATTCAGGCCTTTAACATTCCAGCTCACAAAGTTAACTGTCCCATCATGGAGACATTGATTCTGAGTTTTTAATGTCATTTTATAATTTTAATTGGTAATATGGCAGTTTTAATCTTAGTTTCAAGATTCCCCAGGAGTTGTTGCATGTTAGCCTGTTGCTGCATTGATAGTTATAATTATAAGGATTATAAGAATAGATTAAATATAACCTGCTCTCCTTCTCTCCCCCCTTTATCCCCCCACCCCCCCATTTTGCCTCCCCACATGAGGCTAGACCCCACTTCGCGATGTTCCAGTCCTCTGACATACGAAGAGACAGAGCACGTCCAAAACAAAACAAACCCCACCCTGCAGCGGCGTTACAGAATTAAAACAGAGATATCTTTTACAGTTAAATCCTTAATACTATCTGCCGAAAATGTTCTCATTAACAATATTTAAGACTGAAATAATCTTCAGCGCTTTTAAGTTAAGATATTAAGATTAAAAAAAAAAAAACAACCCTGGGAGTGATTTTAAAAACTAGTCTAGGATAAACCTGGTAATTCATACTGTAATAGTATAATGGTAATTGTATAAATAGTAGAACAAGCATTAAACCAAGGGTATGAAGTTAAACAGTCTACTTTAAGGTATAGTAAAATAAAAAAAATAAAAAAAAATAAAACGAATCCTACTTTAATCACTTCCACATTTTCACACTCACGTCTATAACTCTATAACTCTGATTAAAACATAAACATATAACATATAAAGTCCAGCTAAAAACAAAAAAAAAAAAAAAAAAAGAAAATACGATGTATAATTATAATACCAGTCTCTTTAAACATGGATCCAGCGATCAGATCATAGGTCTTTCCCGTGCCTTGATAGAATACGGCTCTTTAATTTTAATTAACTTTCAAAAAGTGTCGGAAACAGCTTCTTTAATTCTTTTTCAGCTTCTTCTTTGCTGAAGAAGATATAATGTCCATCTTGAACTTCCACTTTCAGTTTGGCAGGATACAAGAGGCTGTATTTGATATCGGCTTCCCGTAGCATCCTTTTAATGTCGATGTAGGATCTGCGTTTTGCAGCTGTTGATGGTGAGAAGTCGGGAAAAATACGAATAAGATTATTTTCGAATATAATCTCTTGCTTGTGTCTGAGAAGTGCCATCACATCAAGCTTACATCTTAGTCGTTCGAAGCGGACAATAAAAGACCTAGATTTAAAGGCGCTTGGTATCTTTGTGCGATAAGCCGTGGCTATCTCATTGTCGAGTTTAAAGTCATCTCCAATTATTTTAGACAGTAATTCTACTGCAAATTTCACTGGGCTTGAGCTTTCTCGTTTCTCGGGTATACCCTCAATTCTTATATTATTTCTTCTGCACCCATCCTCCAGGGCTGCAAGTCTGTCTCCAAGTTTTTTGTATTCCAAATTCGCAGCTGTGGCTTTTTCATCGGCGTTAGATGCCATTTGTTCCGCTGTTTCCACTCGAGCCGTGAGTCCCTGCTTAACGTCTTCCAGCTGATCTGAAACGTCATTAATATGATCATCAAGCCTTTTCAGTTTGGAGTTAGTTTCTTCAATGTGTTCCACTAATTTCTCCAACATGCCTTTAAAGTTCACGTCGAAACGTTCAAATAGACGCGTTTCCTTATCTTTGTTATCCTTCTTGAGCTCAGTGGCCACCTTCTTAAGATCATTTGTGTTATCTTTCTTAAGCTCCTTCATGGCCGTAACTATGGCAGTGGACTGTGTAGCGATCATCTCTTTCTGTGTAGCGATCATCTCTTTCAGTTCGGACAGTTCGCTTCTGCTTTCGTGCTCCGCAAGTGAAAATGCAGCTCCTGTTACAGGCTCGCGATGAGTAGATGAGAGCACGTCCTGCAGAGCCCTTTCTAGTCTCGAATGATCCTCAGAAATCGGCGATCCCTCGCGACCTGTATCACTTGCGCCTTCGCTCCCATTTTCACTCTCGACTGGAGACGATACAATGGAGCGGGGTCCCAGGATTTCTGCGCACTCTTCTGCCTGTTCTAGGTCAGTCTCCGTGATGCCATACCTTACACTTGCACTCAGGCCGGAAGTCTGTCCGGACTTCGATGCAGCTTTAAGTTTCTTTTCCGGTTCTTTCTGACTTTTCTTCTTGTTACTCATGCTTGTATATTGTAGTGGAAGTTCCTTGGTCGGGTTAAATACAGGATACCTCTAAATAATATGAAATACGTGGGAAAATAAAGCCGCTGCTAGCGGAGCTCTGCTTCAGACGTCCATCTCCTATAAACGGACGAAACCAATCAGCCTTTCAACTTTTAACTTTTAGTTTACAATTTGGTTCTGACATTCTTTCTTTTTGACTTTTGGTTTTGACCCTAGTTTTGCCTTGACTTTGCTCTTTTCCCTGTGCCTCATTCCTTTTATCTGAAGGCAAAAAAATGTTAGTATAATGTCAGTTTAACTGAATCAGAGTTCAGTTTGACATTTTCCCTTTTTACAACATAATCTAGAATCTGTTCTTTCCAGCTGAAATGATATAGTAAATATAACATTTTTTTAGTATCCTGGTAAAAGATAAAATAATTCATGCAATCATTCCTAATTAAATATATAACTGCAATGCATTATACACAGGCTAGTTAGATGGTCCTTTCTGTAATCTCTAGTTAGGTCAAAATTCTGATGAAGGATGAATTACTAGAACTAGGAAGAACATCCACATTATTCTTGTTCTCTGTTCTATAAACTGATTTTACATTAAGTTCAGGGATGATTCAAAATGATTTTTCATGTTCTTCTTACAAAGAAATCTTTAAAATTCATGGGCCTTACGTAACAGCAAAAATATCAATGACTACATGACACAGTTGACATTTTGATGTTAGGACTCTAGTCATATAATGGTTCCAAAGATAAGTTAAACTTCTGTGCAGGTCAGGCCTTTAGTTACAGGGCTACATATCTGTGTGGTCATCTGCCTGCTTTTATAGGAGATTCACAATTTGTTGTGCCATATAAACATTATCAGAATATGTGTTGCCTATTTTAACATATCATAAATAAAGCTATTGATTAGACTACCATTACAATGTTGTTTGTTAGTCATTAGTATGTAAAGAAAGTGTAGAAATAATTCTGATTTGTTACTGATTATCCTCTATTTTTGTTTCTCTTTATGGTATGTCTCTTTGTGGTATGCTGAAGTGGCATTTGGATCCACTAGGTAGGTAGATAGATAGATAGATAGATAGATAGATAGATAGATAGATAGATAGATAGATAGATAGATAGATAGATAGATAGATAGATAGATAGATAGATAGATAGATAGATAGATAGATAGATAGATAGATAGATAGATAGATAGATAGATAGATAGATAGATAGATAGATAGATAGATAGATAGATAGATAGATAGATAGATAGATAGATAGATAGATACTTTATTAATCCAAAGGGGAAATTCACATACTCTAGCAGCAGCAGCATACTGATAAAAAAAAAAAAACAATATTAAATTAAAGAGTGATAAAAATGCAGGTATAACAGACAGTAACTTTGTATAATGTTAACGTTTACCCATCCCCCAGGTGGAATTGAAGAGTCGCATAGTGTGGGGGAAGAACGATCTCCTCAGTCTGTCAGTGGAGCAGGACAATCACAGCAGTCTGTCGCTGAAGCTTCTCCTCTGTCTCGAGATGATACTGTTCAGTGGATGCAGTGGATTCTCCATTATTGACAGGAGCCTGCTCAGTGCCCGCCGCTCTGCCACGGATGTCAAACTGTCCACATCCATGCCTGCAATAGAGCTTGCCTTCCTCACCAGTTTGTCCAGCCATGAGGCGTCCCTCTTCTTTATGCTGCCTCCCCAGAACACCACCGTGTAGAAGAGTGCACTCACCACAACCATCTGGTAGAACAGCTACAGCATCTTATTGCAGATGTTGAAGGACGCCAGCCTTCTAAGGAAGTATAGTCGGCTCTGTCCTCTCTTGCACAGAGCATCAGTATTGGCACTCCAGTCCAGTTTATCACCCAGCTGCATTCCCAGGTATTTATAGGTCTGCACCCTCTGCACACAGTCACCTCTGATGATCACAGGGTCGATGAGAAGCCTGGTCCTCCTAAAATCCAACACCAGCTCCTTGGTTTTGCTGGTGTTCAGTTGTAGGTGGTTTGAGTCGCACCATTTAACAAAGTCCTTGATTAGGTTCCTACACTCCTGCTCATGTCCACTCCTGATGCAGCCAACGATAGCAGTGTCATCAGCGAACTTTTGCACGTGGCAGGACTCCGAGTTGTATTGGAAGTCCGATTTATATCGGCTGAACAGGATCGGAGAAAGCACATTACCATACTACTGCTCCAGGCCAGGGGAAGTGACACTAGAGATATTAGGTATTGTGAAACTGGGGAATCCTGAAAACACAGGTACAAAGCAATTTCAAGAGTTTCCTACTAGATGAGGGAGAACACTGTCAAAAACTGCAACTAGAAACCAAATGAGCCGAGAACAAATCTTTATCAAAATAAAAAGGTTTATTTTCAAAAAAAGGCTCTGCAATATACAATGCTCCATAGAGTACAACGCAAAAGGCAAGGTGATACAGCAAAATGCATTCCAAAACAGAATCCAGTAGTGATGGTAAAAACAGAGCAGAGGTTCAAAATATCAAATATCTCAATCCCAATATGAAATCCAAAGTCTAAGTCAAAAACAGAGCACAAGGGTTGGAAATCTAGAAAACTCAAATCAATAGCAATAATAAAAGAAACACTCCACTCCCTAGAGCATTCATAATGAAAGGCCAGGAACCATGGGAGACAACCCCTTAAATAGGGAGGAAGGCCATTCCTGAAGGAGATTGGCAGGTGGCCCTGTCCCTTGGGAAGTTTCTCACAAAACACAAGGGTTATAATCTAGGCTACACCCCTTTCCCAACACGCACATAGAAAAATGTACATTATGAACAAAAGAAACATTAATAGTAATAAATTATACAAAATTAAACAAAACAGACAATAAACACAACTGTGAACAACAGCTGGGGGAAAATGCTGGCTGAAACATGACATTAGGAGCCTTAGACTAAGCAAAAAAGGGGTTTCATCTTTTTTTGTCATACTATACAGCATATGTTTCTGATGTCAAAGAATATCCAAGATAGGTGGGCAGCTAGTTGAGGTAAGTCATTTGAATTGGGGTTTTGTCTGGCTTTGGTTGTAAGTTTAATCTTTTTTAATGAAATGTTGGCCCACAACTCCCAGAAATACTTTTAATTTTGAATAAATTATGGCTTTGAATTTGTATGCTAACTTTTGTGTCACTCGACTGATTAGCATCTACAGTTTGCAATTACAGTTAACAATAATTGACAGTTATGTAAAATACAAGTCTGTAGTCGCAAGAATGGAGTTTGGTCATATTTAAATTGAAAGGAGGAAGGGCCAGAAATGGAAAAAGAATCAAAGTATCAGAGTCAAAGGCAATGCAAATGGAAGACCTAAAGCAACTGGAAGGTTTTGAATTTAAATCTCTTTAATACATTAAATAGAAAGGAACCTGCCTCGTATAATGTTAGGGTGGAGGTTATATGTTTCTTCTCTTCACCATTTTTGTGAACATTTTGAATCTTTCAATATTTAAGGATTTTACCTCCATTTTGGGTCTGGCAGGACTGGAAGACTGCCTGTTGAGTTTTTGTCTTGCCTACCAGTGGCGAGGCCAAGTTTAGGATCAAACTCAGTGAAATCCTGGTTTTTGGAGACCTGCTCACCATCCTCCTGCTTTCTGCAGAAGGATTTCACAACAAATTGCTTCACCTTCTCCTATGGTACTATGTGGTTGTCCTTATGGATGTCACCGTGTTGGAGACTGGTTGCTAGGAAGCTGGGCCCTGTTGTTGTGAGGTGGTTTCCAGAGATTGCATGTCAGTCGGTACTAAAGTTAGTAGTTTGACTTTTTCAAAAGCCAGCACTATGCATACCTAATCATTCAAGAGTTTGAAATGTAAAAGTAAAATCTTTGTGTTTTATTGTTTTGTAAGTTTTTGCATTTACTGCTTATGACTTTTTTCTGAACTATGATTACAATTTGCATTTTGAGTTTCTTGGCTCTAGTTACAGATATGTTTCTGGCTTACAACTTAATACTCAACTTAATCGACCCTCTGCAGTTTGCATATCAGGAGAAGGTGGGAACAGAGGATGCCATCATCTATATGCTACACCGATCCCTCTCCCACTTGGACAAAGGAAGTGGTGCTGTAAGAATTATGTTTCTAGACTTCTCTAGCACCTTCAACACAATCCAACCTGTGCTCCTTAGGGACAAGCTGACAGAGATGGGAGTTGATTCATACCTGGTGGCATGGATCGTGGACTATCTTAAAGACAGACCTCAGTATGTGCGTCTTGGGAACTGCAGGTCTGACATTGTGGTCAGCAACACAGGAGCGCCACAGGGGACTGTACTTTCTCCGGTCATGTTCAGCCTATATACATCGGACTTCCAAAACAACTCCGAGTCCTGCCATGTGCAAAAGTTCGCTGATGACACTGCTATCGTGGGCTGCATCAGGAATGGGGAGAAGGAGGAGTATAGGGACCTAATCAAGGACTTTGTTAAATGGTGCGACTCAAACCACCTACACCTGAACACCAGCAAAATCAAGGAGCTGGTGGTGGATTTTAGGAGGCCTAGACCCCTCATGGACCCCGTGATCATCAGAGGTGACTGTGTGCAGATGGTGCAGACCTATAAATATCTGGGAGTGCAGCTGGATGATAAATTGGACTGGACTGTCAATACTGATGCTCTGTTGTGGCGAGCGCCCTATTCTACGCGGTGGTGTGCTGGGGAGGCAGCATTAAGAAGAAAGACGCCTCACGCCTGGACAAACTGGTGAGGAAGGCAGGCTCTATTGTTGGCATGGAGCTGGACAGTTTGACATCTGTGGCAGAGCGATGGGAGCTCAGCAGGCTCCTATCAATTATGGAGAATCCACTGCATCCACTAAATAGTATCATCTCAAGACAGAAGAGCAGCTTCAGCGACAGACTGCTGTCACTGTCCTGCTCCACTGACAGATTGAGGAGATCGTTCGTCCCCCAAACTATGCGACTCTTCAATTCTACCCGGGGGGGTAAACGTTAACATTTAACATTATACAAAGTTATTGTCTGTTTTTTACCTGCATTATTATCAATTTTTAATTTAATATTGTTTATTGTATCAGTACGTTGCTGCTGGAGAATGTGAATTTCCCCTTGGGATTAATAAAGTATCTATCTATCTATCTATCTATCTATCTATCTATCTATCTATCTATCTATCTATCTATCTATCTATCTATCTATCTATCTATCTATCTATCTATCTATCTATCTATCTATCTACTCAGCTCTCTGAGTATGATTCTGGTTACATGCCCTGGAATTTGTACATTGACATTACTGTACAATATATTCTTTACCAAGTTTGCTGATAGCACAGCTGTGGTAGGGCTGACATCTATCATCAATGAACAAACTGATCTGGATGAAGAGGAGAGACTGTCTCACAGGTGTCAGACCAACAGTCTTCTTTTGAATATCAACAAGACAAAGTAGCTAATTGTGGATTTTTGGAGGAAACAGCAGAGGCACTACCACCTCCTCAGTATTAACAGCATTCAGGTAGAGAGGGTGGACAGTGTCAGATACCCATTGTCCACATCACTGAGGATCTAGCGTGGTCCAGACACATTGACTCCTTGGTGAATAAGGAACGGTAATGTCTGTACCACTTCAGATGCCTCAAGGCACCATGAAAAGTGTTCTGAAAAGAAGTATCATGACCTGGCTTGAGAACTGCACACAGCAGGACTGCAAGGCACTTTAGAGAGTGGTGTGGTCAGCTGAATTCATCATAGGGTGTGCATGCACTAACCTCCAGGATATCTGCACCAAGTGATATCAAACTAGGGAAAGTAAAATTATTGGTGACACCAGCCATTCCAACAACAGACTCTTTTCTGTGCTTCAGTCAGGTAAATGTTATGGCTGTCTAAAGTCCATTTCAGAAAAACTGAGGAGGAGCATCTGTCCACAAGGTCTAGAAATACATGATGATGATGATTTTTATTATTATTATTACATATTTTATTTCTATCAATGTTTCCATTGCTTCCCTTTTTATTTATGTTATTAAGTTATAAGTTAAGTTATTGTCCTTTTTTGTTCGTCTCAAGGCACACTCATAGGAGTTGAGCAGCTAAGTATTTCATGGTATATTGTACTGTATCTAAAAAATCCTATATGACACATCAAATTAGATTTAATATACTATAAATACATTTATGTTGTATGAAACAGTATGTACTGCATTTGTCATATTATTATATTTATTATGACAAGAATACATACAATATTTGTTACTATGATTGACTATTCAGTAACCTTACAACTTATGGATTGAAGTTGTCTCTGAATCTGCAGGTGCAAGTAGTACTAGGGTGCTGTACCGTGTTAGCCATTATGAATGTAGAGAAAAGCCAAGCAAAATGACACCTTTTATTGGCTAACTAGAAAGATTACAATATGCAAGCTTTCGAGGCAACTCAGGCCCCTTCTTCAGGCAAGATTACATCTGAGTTGCCTCGAAAGCTTGCATATTGTAATCTTTCTAGTTAGCCAATAAAAGGTGTCATTTTGCTTGGCTTTTCTCCAGGTGCAAGTACTAATTGTATTCCAGATGGGAAGAATGAGGAAAATATCTGTGCAACATGAATGAGGCCTTATATAATAGTGTTTGTTTTTCTTAGGCAGCATTAGTTGTATACTGTATGTCCTGAACAAAAGACAGCTAGGTGACGATAATATTTTGTGCCACTGTCACCACCCACGGTAGTGTTTTGTAGTGATCTACAATCTTAAGCAGACCAATTCCAATTCTAGGATGATTTACTCCACTGTGAACCAGTAAAACTTAACGAGAATAGATGTGTTTTCTTCATAAGGCTGTATAAGTAGTGGGACTGGTGACACTTAAACTCCTTATTGACAATGACAAGGGCCAGGAACTAACCAAATCAAAATCCATTCAAGATGAGGTGGAAAGTCAATGCAGCATAATGTGGGTTAGAGCCTATTTTACTAGCACTGAGCACAACACATAAACCACCCCTAACAGGACATTGGTGAATTGCAGGATCACATAAATGAACAAACCCTGATGTGGCCAGTTTAGTTTTACTAAATATCCTTATGGTAAGATGTGGTTAGAAACCTGGTGCAACAACACAGGAACACAATTTCTGTATGGGCAGCATCCAGGCATCAGATTAAAACTCAGCCGAATGGATCTGAGAAACAGAGGCACTAACTACTGTGCCACCAAGCTTTCCTGATTTAGATATCATACTTATTTTATATCTGTTAATGATTTAATTTGTCTTAAAATGCATTCTACCATATCAAACTTTCAACCATTCTTCTAATTTTATAATGCTATGCATTTGTGGTTTCTTTTTAGTTCAGTCTACATGTAACACCACAAAAGTTTATTCTTTGCAGAAACACTTCATTACTTCACTGTGTTACTTACTGCACACAAATAAAATCCTGTGTCAGATGTCTCAGCATTATTCATTTCAAGTGTGATGTTCTCTCTTGTTGATCTTGTTGCTGTGAATCTCTTAGGTATGTTATTTCCATATTCTGGATTGTTCATAAATAATGAGAACACCACCAGATGAAGTTCAGTTGTGCTCTGCTGTCGATACCAGTACATGTTATTATAAGAAGCGCTCTGGTAACATTTTAAATTAACAGACTGGTTCTGCTTCACTATTACATTGGAAGGAGACTGGCTGACCATCACCGTGACCTGACCAATACAATCTGCAACAAACAAACTTCAATTTAATCATTTATATATTAAAAAAGAATTAAGAGAAATGTCTTAGATGATGAAAATCTCAATGAAACATAATAAAGAAACACATTAGAAAATAATATAAAATTACATAATAACATGTCTTCATGCAAACATTCAAATGTTTTTTTTATAATAAAACAAATCAAACTTCATTTAGAATATAAAGCAAAATATAAATGATATTTCCACTCACAAGGAAAATTAAAGATAATATAATATAAGGCCAAAGAGTGCTGCATTTCGATCTGTCTCATTTTGGAAGAAATGACCTCCCCTAAATTAACATATACAGTAGTAGATTCATTTATATCACACATGACAAGTAAAGTGACAGCTCATGATGTCACTGTTTCCTATTCCATTTCAAGATCAAGATCAAGTGGCTTTATTATCATAACATCCTTACACCGTATTGCAATATATAGTGGCATGAAATATGTTTCCCCGGGATCGCAGTTCAAAATATACATACACTAGACAAGTGCAAGACAGGTAGAGAACTACGTATAATATACTACAATAGATAAATAAAATAAAATAAAAACAAATAATAGGTAAGTGAATAGATAGTAATAAAGTGTAATAAATAAACAATTAATAAATAGTAACAGTAAAACTAATAATAAAAAGTAACAGTAGTGACAAGTGTGTAACAAATGTACTGCATATAAATTTGCTACTAGGGACAGATATGAAGGCAGCACAGAGTTCAGAGTCCATATTGCCAAAGGGTAGAAGCTGTTGTAGCTCCAGGTAGAACTGATTCAGATGCTAAAGTGCATTTTTACAGACGGAAGTGGGACAAAGAGACCAGGGTGAGGTGGAAGTGGTCCTTCTCAATGTTATAAACTGCGGATACAACACTTTACAGAGATGTATTCAACAGAGGGCAGAGAGTTTCTTAAGTGGTTTGAATAAGTTTCACTTGCAGGCTTTTGACTTCCAAAATCACAGAATGTGCAGAATTTTTCAAAGTAAAAATAAAATGAATATGGTTAGGTTAGGTTAGGTTTAGGTTAGGTTTCTTTATTTAGTCATGTTTACACAGGAAAACATGAAATTTGCCTTCTCAGTTGCATCTAATAACAGGTAACAGACAGAATGAAATAAAACAGACAAATAGAAATAAGAAAGGTTAAGGTAAGGCAGTTAGATAAAACATATTTATACCAACAACAACAACAAAAAAAGGTTACAGGGTATATATAAAAACCTTATCTCCGATATTTCTTATTGAAAAGTTGTATGGCACTAGGAAAAAAGGAGTTTCTGGAGCGATTTGTGTGGGTTTTCAAAGCAACTATCCTTCCTGATTTACTGAAGTTTAGTTCTACATGTAATGGATGTCTGTCATCAGTTGAGATGATTTCCAGTTTCTTTAGCATTGCCCTCTGACACACACTAGTCAAATCATCTACCTCAGCCCCAATAACTTTAGCTGCATACTTCGTAATCTGCTGAAGCTTTTTTGAGTTTTGGTTTGTCAGACTATTAAACCAGGCAATGAAACTGAAAGTGATCACGGACTGGATCATACTACGATAGAAGGACAACATGAGGTCCTTGTCTACTTTAAATAGTTTGAGTTTATGGAGGAGAAATAAGCGCTGGTTGCATTTAGAAAATATTTTTTTTGTATTTGTATTCCAGTTAAGATTGTTATCTAGGTAAGTTCCTAAGTATTTATATTCATTCACTATTTCTATCTCCTCTCCCAGAACTACAATAGGTGAACATACAGATTTCTGTCTCTTAAAATGTGTGTGTTTGAGGTGGTCCTTTGATAAACTGGTGGCCCATCCAGTGCTGTTTCATGCCTTGTGTCCAGTGCTGTTGGGAATGGTTTTTGGACCCCATGATCTTGTATTGGATGAAGCATGTATGAAATTGAAATGTGATGTTAAGTGAATTGCTGGCTGTGCTACAAAATGAAAGGTGATACTGTATTAAGTAAGTGAATTGCCTTCCATGTTAATGAACTATAAGGCTATTGTTTAACTTAGGCATAATATATTAGAATCAGGAAACACTAAATAACATAAAATACTGAAAACCTAAGAAAAGAGAATTAAATATTTTTCTTTCTTTTTTCCTTACATTTACAACGTGAATGCTGCTATTAGCACTGTTCTGTCAGAGGTCAAGACTCTAGGATTGAAATCCGAGCCAAGTCAACGTCAGTTTACAGATTGTAACATACCTACAGAGATTTCTTTCAGTGTAATTCTACAGTACACGCACCTGGTTAATTAATGATTCTAGTTTAGCACTACATGTGAGTATTCTGTAAGATAGATAGATAGATAGATAGATAGATAGATAGATAGATAGATAGATAGATAGATAGATAGATAGATAGATAGATAGATAGATAGATAGATAGATAGATAGATAGATAGATAGATAGATAGATAATACATTTTTATATAATTGCTAATACTTTGATAAGTCAGACACGTTTGCAAAATAAGTTCTGTGAATTAAATTAATATCAAGAAAGAACTTTTTTATGTTACAGTATGCACACATGATTGCTGGAATACATGCTCCCCTCCTCAGAATAGACCAGGAGCAAATATAAAAAGTAAACGAAAAAGTTGGATGCACAACTGGTGTTTTACTTTTTACATTAGTGACTCTGTATGTCCTTTCACTGTGTCACTAGCTGCACACAAATAAAATCCTGTGTCGATTGTCTGAACATTTTCAATACTGAGTATTATTTTCTCTAATGCTGACCTTGTAGCATTAAATCTTTTTGGTAAATGGTCACCGTATTCTGGCAAGCTATTGTATGGAGAGTAAACAACCAGTTGTAGCTCATTTGTGCTTTGCTGTCGATACCAGTACATGTATGTTTTAGTAGCA
The DNA here is from genome assembly GCF_900747795.2 of Erpetoichthys calabaricus. Taxonomy (NCBI): domain Eukaryota; kingdom Metazoa; phylum Chordata; class Cladistia; order Polypteriformes; family Polypteridae; genus Erpetoichthys; species Erpetoichthys calabaricus. The sequence continues at coordinate 285,879,658 of NC_041396.2, read as the reverse complement.
CTCTGGTGGCACTGGATCTTCGCAGACTGCTTCTGATTTATTATTATATTGAGAGGTGACTGGTTGATCACTGTAGTGGACTGGCAAAGAATATCTGTAAAGTGCAAAAAAAGAAAGCATTGATCAAAGATACAATCCAAAAAAAAATTAAACTTTTATTGAATTTTTTTTAATTAAAATTAATGTTTTTATTTAATTAATAATATTAAACTGGAACCCATTTAAGCTCTACATATTTTTGTCAAACTATAAAAGTAAAACTCTTTCTTGAAAAGAAGTAAATGCATTCTTCACTAAAAATGAATTGTCAATATCACTTACATGTTATAAAAGAGATAGCATGCCAAAATGCAAATGAGCACTGCATTTTGGAGCACATCTTAGAATATGTGGTTGACTAACGAACACAAAGATTAACTGCACTTCTACAATAAAAAGGCAGTTTTACCACAGTTTGTGATGTCAGCATTTCCTGTTCATTCCCCTTTCTTGCAAAGTCTTATAAAAAAGTCTCCTGAAAGGTGTTACAACAAAAACGAAAAGGAATTCTGTGGTCAAATTTAGAAAGCCAGTGGAATATTGTATGGTTTTAGCAATACAATCAATAAGGAATACAATTATAATTGCTAAATACTTTAGTGTAATGGGCTAGAATTCAGTATTCTAAAGAAAATTGGCATTTCTGTGTATTGCTTAGTGTAATGGGCTATAAACCAGTGTTTTAAAGAAAAGGCAGAATTTGCTTGGCTCTTCTCTACAAAGAAAAGGCAAAATTTCTGGAAAATTCTGCTACAGGTTATTGTTGATAGCTATCTACAGGACATAAATATTAACCTGCCTTGCTATACTCAGACTGCTTTGATTTAGTATCTCATCTACACACAACGTGGGGATACAGAACTGTCTGCTTCCTTTGAAAATTAACGAGTTCTGGGGACATTTGTTTCTAATCAATTACTCAATATAAATGTGTTTGCACTATTTGTTATGCAGAGGAAAGTGGCTTGTACCATTTTTTGAATGATTGCCATGTTGATCTATGCAGAAATTGAAGCATTTATATATCTCTAGGTAAAGGAGAATAAAACATAACAGAGAAGTATGGTCTGAGACTCAGGACTGCTGCCTGTTTCTGATATGCTTTTCACCATATCGCTGTGGCTACACCCTGTAGCAACAGTGGCTTGTACCTGGCCCAGGTTCCCCTAGGCCTGAGGTCGGTAACATTAGCATAACAATTCAGATAAGTCTTCTATTTTGAAAAAGACATTTAACTGACGGGCGGCATGGTGGTGCAGTGGTAGTGGTTCTACCTTGCAGTAAGGAGACCCAGGTTAACTTCCCGGGTCCTCCCTGCGTGGAGTTTGCATGTTCTCCCTGTGTCTGCGTGGGGTGCTCCGGTTTCCTCCCACAGTCCAAAGACATGCAGGTTAGGTATATTGGCGATCCTCAATTGTCCCTAGTGTGTGTGTGTATGTGTGTGTCCTATGGTGGGTTGGCGCCCTGCCTGGGATTGGTTCCTGCCTTGCACCCAGAGTTGGCAGAAATTGGCTGCAGCAGACCCCCGTGACCCTGTGTTAATATATATTGCGAGTTGGATAATGACTGACTGACAGTTGATTGCCATTTTTGACCTTTAATCAAAACTTCAGCTTACAAGAAAATTTTTATTTAATCTTATTTAAGTACTTCCAAGCAGAAGGGTAATTCACAATATAATAAATAATAAATAAATCATTTATATTTCTACAAGTCACCTTTCAGCTCTGCAGCAATGGAGGATGGATGACAAGATGGATATGCCAGGAGAGAGGTTTAGTGGTTCCAGCTGTGTATTTGGCTTGTTCTTTGACAATGAAAAGGTTTTCTATTGAAATTCTACCTCTTAACTTATATTTATTTATTTATATAGATAATTTATATTTATAAATTATCACCCTGATACTTTATTATATTTATTTTCTATATGGTTGCCTAAATCATTCATTTCAGATTACTGATCATCATTAGTTAACACAAAACCATCTTGGAGAATTCAAAAATTAGGGATACTGTAAAATGCACTGCTCCATGTCATAAACATGAAACATGACAACCAATTAAAGCAAAGGTGAGAAGGCTCCAGATTTAGAGTGACCTCATGCGTATGAGATTAATTTTAAAGTGGCCTAATGAAAGAGAAAAAAAAAAAGCTCATTCAATCAGGAGAGTATTTTTTGACAAAATAACACATTTCTTTAAAATGCATTGCATCTTCCAGCATTCTTTAAGACAAATTATATAAATTCTGACTGTGTTAGTCTAATCTTTTATAACATATGTGAATATCATTGGCATCTAGTGTGAATTCTTTTCAAAACACAATAGCTCAAATATCATAACATTTTCAGACCTGTTTCTTTCATTCTTGAATCATGGAAAACTGAACCAGCTCTAAAGAGAGCAACACTTCATGGTCTCATTCACAAATAACACAAAAAGGTGTAGCCTTTCTCCAATGTCTTCATTTCATCTGTTTGATGTGTTAATTAACATTTTGGTCTGCTTAAATTGATTGTGCCTTGTAATGTACTAATACCTCACCCAAGGTTAAACCTAAATCTGCTGAGACAAATTTTGCCTTGTGTAATTCTCTAATGTTAAATGTTAGTTCAGATGATGGGAGAACACAGACTTACATAAAGTGTGACATATTGGCCCAGTGATTAACACCGCTGGTTGATAGCTTTAGCAAGGTTTTGTAGATTTTAATTTCTCCTCAATGTCTAGCTGTGCAATGTTTTAACATGCTTTCAATGCTTCACTTTCACTGGCACTTTGATTGTCTTCAATACTCAAATTACACATTTTATTTATGACTTTGTCCAAGAATGATTTCTGCTTTGCATCCAGTGCTTCCATGATATAATCTAAATCCCCAAATTCATAATAGGTTGGACATGCCAACTAGAATTTCACTGTCCTCTGTACATGTACTACTACTACTGTATAACCTAACATGGAAAAAAGGAATCTGAAAATCTATGCATTATACAATAATGATTTTCACACATCTTTGTAATGCATGTATAGTATCATACAATACAATACAACAGGGATTGCAACAATTTTTTTAAACAAAGCATTATTTTTTTTGGTTTCATTAAAAAATCAACTAAACCCACTTAATAAAAATCTAGGGAAATGGAAATCCAGAGGCTACCCAATAACATAGGGCACAAGGCAGGAAGCAACCTTGGAAAAAACATCAGTGTATTACAGAGGAATATTACTCACTCACTCTTAAAGGAACTATTCAAGTTCACCATTAGTCAGTCAGTCATTCTCCAGCCCGCTATATCCTAACACAGGGTTACGGGGGTCTGCTGGAGCCAATCCCAGGGCGCAAGGCAGGAACCAATCCTGGACAGGGTGCCAACCCACTGCAGGACACACACATAACCACACACCAAGCACACATACTAGGCACAATTGAGAATCGCCAATCCACCTAACCTGCATAACTGTGGACTGTGGGAGGAAACTGGAGCACCCGGAGGAAACCCACACTGACAGGGGGAGAATATACAAACTCCACGCAGGGAGAACCCGGGAAGAGAACCCATGTCTCCTTACTGCAAGGCAGCAGCACTACCACTGCGCCACCGTGCCACCCTGACCAATAATCTTAACCCATTTTGGGTTAAAAAAAGATGAAACTCAAAAAACATATTTCAACATATTTCCAGTGTTGTTTATTGAAATATACCTCTGCTTCTATTTTAGTGCCTTTTTGTATATTTGTGAAGTGCTTTGAACATTAGAAAGGAACTATAAACACAATGTTAGATTGCAGATTAAAATTTGTCTCCCTGGACAGCTTCTTTGCATGTACTTTTAGTTTATCAGAATAATTTGTGTTGGGGTATGAACTGTATAAAGGTAGCAAGCAGAAGAAATAAGAGGGCATTAGGATCTGAAACTGAATAATTCTGCTTAGTAATATTCCTTTGAAAATGCTGGGATAAAAACTTAACTATAGTGCTTATAAGTAGTCTTTTAAGATTGACACATTTATTAGTCTTCATTTGGTCAGGGATATGACCCCTGTTCCTGGACACTAGTGGCTTCAAGGACGGAGTCGAGAGTTATCGTCCAAAAGCTGAGTTTTGTCTTTGTAGATAAAAAAAGGAAGATGGATTAATGGTGGTGCAGACTTGGAATCCTTTCCTAGCATACCTAGAGAGGCATTAACTGGAAAAGACACACAACGAGCACACATCTTACTGTATATGAATATATAATTATAACAGAAATCTGAATTAAATATAGGCTGCCCCAGCATGTCTCTACAAAAATAAATATTTATTATTATTATTATTACAAGAGGGCTCTGCCCCCTGCTCGCTTCGCTCGCCTACCTCCGGCGTTTTGAACCCGTGCCCGCTGGGCAGCCACGTGTGAGGATGACGCACGTTTTATATGGAGCGTTCGCCCGTGTCACTCTGGGGCCCCCCACTGTTAATACGGAGCTCCGTCCGTACTATTATGCGGTGCATTGTGGACTACTGCGGACCCCGTAGTGTTTCCCGTTTCAGTTTGTATCTCGATCAGTCGAGCTTTGGTTTTTGAAGCTTTTGAATTCCAGTCTTCATTATCAGTAACCTGCTGTCCATGTGTTTGGCCCCCTCGTTTAACCTGTTTATGACGTCTTACTTTGTTTTCTACTCTGTCTTTTATTTCTGATCTCGCTTTATTCTGCTTTTGTTTCAATGACACCTGGTTCGTGGTGAATATAATTTCCCTTTTTCGAGTAATAATTTTCATTTGTTTGCGATACTGTGATGTTTATCGTACTGTTAATAATACATCACTGTAATGTGATTCACCTATGCTGTATAGGTTAGATGTGTGAGGATGACGTATGTTTAATACGGAGAGTTCGCCCGTGTCACTCTGGGTCTCCCCACTGTTACTACGAAGCTCTTTCCGAACTATTATGCGGTGCATTGTGGAGCATTGCGGACTCTGTAGTGTTTCCCGTTTCACTTCGTATCTTGTTTAGTCGAGTTCTTTCTTTTTGGAGCAGCGCCTGCCTGGTCTGCGGCATATCAGACGCACGTTGTAGGCGCCTGCGTTCATTAATTATATCCAGGCAGGCGCGTGTTTGTATCTCAGTCACTGGAGCTGTGTCGTGTTGAATCTGTGCCTGCTTTGCCTACGCAGTTTGAGACGCGCGTTGTAGGTGTCCACATTCATTAGATTTGTCCACGCGGGTTCTGTGTCGAAGCTGTGTTACTTGTTGAGCTGTTTGGTTTTGGAGCCGAGACAGTTTTGCTTCCGCGGTTTCAGACGCGTGTCCGTACCATCTCGGGTTTGTTGTATGAACCTTTGTGGACTCCGTAGGGGGCGTTGACTCTTCTTGTTTTACTATGTCTCCTCCTGCGCTTTAACCACGCATTAGTGCCACTCACAATATGGCGGCGACGCCTGCACTTCCGTATTATGTCGTTTTACCATGCTGTGTACCTCCGCTGTGTGGTGTGAACGTTTAACTGTCGTTGTTTCTGCCTTTATATTCTGTATCTCGGTGTGCATGTGTTTCGTGCCTAGGTTTTTTTGAAGCTGTTGCATTCCAGTTTTCATCATCTGTAACCCGCTCTCAATGTGTTCGTCCCCATTCTTTAATCCCTTTATAAAGTTTTACTTTGTTTCCTACTCTGTGTTTTATTTCTGACCTCGCTTTATCCTGCTTGCGGCATGTCAGACGGTTCGTAGTCTTTCTCGTTTTACTCTGGGCAGGGGGGCTTAGTTCTGTAACCTGCTCTCCATGTGTTTGTCCCTGTTCTTTAACCTCTTTATGACGTTTTACTCTGTTTCCTACTCTGACGGTTCGTTTTGCTGGGGGGGGGGGGGTTAAGGCTTTGTGTGTCTCCTGCGCACATGCGTAGTCTCTCCCATTTCACTGGGGGGGGGGCTTTGTGTGGCACTTGCGCACTATGTCTTTTGCGTCCACTGGCAGGTCCCTGCGTCCATATCCGGTTTACCATTCTCGTTTAGTAATATGGATTATTATTATTATTATTATTATTATTACCATCCTCCTCTCAGTGCACTAAGATACACTGGTGTGTTGGCCAAAGATTTGAGCAGCAGTTGCAGAAGAAAACCAGTCCACTATAGTACATGCACAGACTGAGAATCTCAACCTCATCCAATGTCTTGAGCTGTAAAAGTTCTTGGCCTTCTTGGGATGTGAGATGTGGAGACACTCAGCATCTGCTTTTGGATGTAGAAGATAATGCATTGTGAGGAGCTTTTAGGTTATTCAATCCCTGATCTGTAGCTTTTATTATTATTATTATTATACTTCAATCAACTTGGCATCATCAGCACAGATGACGAATGGGGCAGTGATGTAGGTGTACACCAGAATAACAAGGCTGGCCTTTATCCTGTTACTATTTCTGTGGTTGTATATGATTTCCTTTCTGTAATTTCTTTTTCTGTTGGTTTATGTAACATATTTACTCAGCTCTGTGCCAGTGTGTCACACTTGTCGCACAGTAATAGACTGCAGTGTCTTCAGGCTTGACATGATTTATTTTTAAGGAAGATTTCAGGATTTCAGCTCTGGTTAAGTTAAAGACGTCTTTAAACCCATCTTCATACTGCTCATCTTTAGAGCCATAAGAAAATGCTATTAAAGTCAATGCTTTGCTTTCAGTTTGACGATACCAGAATAAACGAAGATGCGTGCTATCCTTGTGATTGCAGTGTAAAGTCACAGCTTTGCCCACATTTGACACTAAGAGGACTTCAGGATGCTGAATTATGTCAACTGCCTCAGTACACCCTGAAAGAAAACACAAAATAAAAAAAAAAATTATCATCAAAGAGGCATATAATCAGGTACAATAGTGAGTAATAACTTAACAAACAAGCTAAACCTGTGAATAAAAGTAGCAAATATGGAAGAAACCCAAAAGCTAGCATAGCTGAAGTGTGTGGAGTAGCCAGAATGCATAATGTTGTTGAAGTACAGTATGAGTTTAATTTCAGCCTGCCACTGTGACATCATTTGTGACATCCGGTCACATGATTTGCACTACAATAATTTGAAATTATCTTGCTGCTCATTCTACAATTATTTGAAACAGGGCTAATTTTTTTATAAATTAAATTCAATGACAATTGAATTATATACATTCCTCTGAATCAATCTGTATTTCTCTGCTTCTTTTGTTTGTTACTTTATTTTTTTAAGTATATGTTTTCCATTGTGAATCTAGAATTCACCCTGTAGCATACAAATTGGTCCAATATATTTTACAAACTTACAAAGATTAGACTAGATCAGGGGTGGGCAGATTCAGTCCTGGAGGGCCGCAGTGGTTGCAGGTTTTTGTTCCAACCCAGTTGCTTAATTAAAAAACAATCCTTGTCAATTATTTAATTGCATGGCTTGCTAGTGCTTTAACTCTGCCATGCCAGGTCATTCTCATATCCTAGATTTATTTTCCTTTCTAAGGATATCATCCAAATGATTTGAAGTCTAAAACAGATGAGTAATTCTCAGTGCTTCACTTTTTTCTCTTCACTTTCCTTCCAAGTATTTAATTAAACCAAATAGTGCGTGATAAATACACACAGGTGTAAATGAAAACAAGCTAAATGGAGAAATGCTGGTCTCTTTTGTCATTTGCATGGTATTGCTAATTAGGAGCAATTAAAAACCAAGAATACAGCTGTTTAAGACTAAAATAAGCAATAAGGGTTCAAAATCTTAACGAGCGAGGCAACTAAAGTGAAGCTGAAGTGTTACTTGAGCAATGAGGGCTTCTTATTAAGCAATTGGGTTGGAGCAAAAACCTGCAGCCACTGCGGCCCTCCAGGACTGAATCTGCCCACCCCTGGACTAGATTATATTAACTGTATTCATCCCATGGGGATATTCAAAAGCATATAGCAGCAGAAACATATTAAACAAGAATACAGACTCACAGGAAAGAAAATACAGCCAATCAATCAATCAATGAATCAATAATCATTAATTTTTTAATTATTTGATTAAATTAATTTAAAAATAAACTTCACAAATACTTCTGGTGGAAGCTTTGATATGTGCTAAAATACATAAGATTTCAGTGATTGAAAGTGTAAAACTAACAAGAAATAGTTGTATACATCTCCTTTGGGCCAGTTTAGATTAATCATTTCAGATATTTTGCCAATTTTTGATTCAGTATGTAGAGAAAATTAACTTGAGCATGTGAAAAATGTGTATATTACAAACAAATGGTTCTGAGTTTGAGAATTGAGCTGAGATCAGTAAAGATGTAACGTAACAACTCTATTCAATGGACGACTGTCCCATTCCATTTTAGAGGAATCAATTATCTATGGATATTGCAAATTTGAACATTTGCAATATTAATTACTGCCGCCATTGTCATTAACTCCATAATGGTGTGTTTGACACAGTTTGTGTCTCATAGTATTTATGGTTTTGGTTTTGAACTAGTGTTCCTTTCTTGTGGTACTTTTCTCCTGTTGATATATCCTATTGATTTTTCTCCAAACTGTGATTTACTATTAATGACATGTTACCTGGTTCATTAGTTAGTAAATATGAGTCAGCCATAGAATGCTATCTCATGTATGACTAAAACCTTATATTTATTGCTGTAAATTCAGGTTCTTAACAACTTTCTTTTATACATCAGTTTTATTTTTGCAGAAGTATTAACCATTAAAATTTAAGTCAGAACAGGTCCCAGGCTGCACTATTCTGAGTTACTATATTTCAATAGTATAGTGTGAGGCTGGAGTTGTAGGAAATAAAAAAGGTGATGAAAGAAAAAGTAATAACATCCTCTTTCTGTTTATTATCACCCTACAAATACTTTAAATAAAGGATGTGGAACTCATTACCATCCAAGAATTATTTATTCATTTTCACTTTTCAGATCTAAGCTTGAAACTCATCTGTTTAAGACTGCTTTTTCTCTTTGATTACATTTGCCCTGTCAGATTTTAACTTTTTTTTTTAATTTCATTTTTTAATTTTTGTTTATAATGCAATTCTTATCTTTAGTTTGGTGTCCTTGAGTGTTTAGAAATTACTTTAGTGCTTGCTACCTTAAAGATCTAGATCTTAGGTCAATCAACATGGTTACTGCATGTGTGGAGAATATATAATATTATATTTGTTGGATTGGTTTTCTTTTATGTATGTTTCTTCTATATGCCAAAGTTGTACAGTTACAACAGTATAACTTTTTCTGAAATAAACTGATTCCCGTGTGATGCTAGAATTTGTCTTCCCTTCACCATGTAATGGAAAAGCAGATACAGAAATAAATGGATTAATAAAATTTCTTTACATGGTTTTAGATGTCATCAGAGGGGAATAAAAAGCAAAGACACACAAAAATTGTGATGCTGAACTGATTATTGTTATTGCTCAGAGTCAGACATTTTTCCTGCATGAGCTCCATTGTAAAAATATAGTATCCTCACATTTGCATCATTATTATTGAATAACTAAAAAAATAAAATAAAATAGTTATTTTAACAAACAAATCAATCCATCAGTATACATATACAGACGATTACATGAATTTGGAAGGTTTGATAAGTCTAAGTTAAGTCCGGTAAACTTTAAGCTTTTTAAACTTTTGTATCTGTCACACAAATACAAGAAAATAACCCAAGATAGATAGATAGATAGATAGATAGATAGATAGATAGATAGATAGATAGATAGATAGATAGATAGATAGATAGATAGATAGATAGATAGATAGATAGATAGATAGATAGATAGATAGATAGATAGATACCTCACGCTGAAACAAAAAGTGGTTAAAAGCTCATAGGTGCAAATAATAATAAGCGTAAAGATACGATTAAAATGCTATTCAGATCGCATATCAAGAGCTATAATTAGGAATCCATTTTACTTTTTATAGTCTGCAATAAACTACCATTCTCAACGCACATTAATATTCTGAAAAAATCGCTACAGATTCTTTTGAAGATTTTTTAAATTGCCATTTCAATAGGAGACGCTGGCTACACTGGCCTTTTCGCATGACATATCTCCCCGTTTTTGCCAAAAAAGTGTCTATAAAGGAGGACCTCTCTTGGGTGGATATCAAAACGTTCAGTATGCTTACTTTTGAGTAGTTTAAGCAGAACTAACTGACAAATTATTAAAGATCGGGTCGTTCTTAATAAATAAACGCTTACGAACGAATTACGAATTATATTTGGGTGTGTCTGAGTTGTCCGGAATGGAACCGTGTACTGCAATGTCGAGTTCTAATTACCGTCACAAGAATTCGAACAAACTCCAACAATTCTGCCACCGTTAAGGCACAGTTGTTATTACACAACACAAATCCTTAAAGATTACACGTTTATTCTTCAAAAGAGCATATTGAATTATACTAGACTCCGCTAATCAGGTAATGAGGTTTATGTACAAGAAGTCTATGGCGCTGAACCATGGTGCCATGCCACGCAGTAATAAACGGCACTATCTTCTATCATAAGTTTATTAGCTAGAAGGGTAAATTCATTTTTATTATCATCGTGAACCACATTAAACCGATCGCCACAATTGCTTTTGACACATAACATTGTCAAAGAGTCTCCCCAACGTTTCTGTTTGAACCAGTACATAATAAAACTGCCCATTGTTCCATCTTCAATGGAACATGGCATTGAGACTGAAGTCTCTGACCGTGCCAATATCACTCCGAAGGTTTGTAGAACTTTCACATCTTCCGAAACATCTGAAAAAGAGGAATGTTTTCAATTAGTAGTTCTGTATATGACGATATCTGATAAATGTATTACGAGCACAAATAAAGCAAAGAAAGCGAAAATACAGCCATTGAATGGAAAAGGAATTGACTTGTTTTCAATAGCCTCAACCGTAACCAAATTAAATATTCACAGACTGACAAGGTTTGAAAAATTGTTGCTGGAAACTATAATTGTATGTAAAAAGACTGACATATAAGCAGTAGTAACTAAAAATATATAATTCAGTATACTTACATGATGAACAGCAGAGGAGACAAAGGAAAACAAATAGATGAACGTTAGCCATTTTCTTACTTCTGCGCAAGTATCTATATAAAGTTTATTGCTTCTTGCGAATGGAAAGGAAAAAAGAGGAGAGCATCGGTCAATTAACTGCGGTACAGGCATATGGAGACTTCCTGAGAGCGCGCTTTTCATTGTTTTCCCCTTCTCTTTCTTCAGTAGCCTAATATAGTAACAGGATTTAAAACATTCGCAACCCTCCCTCCACACAGGTATTTCCCTGGATCATGTTTCATGCTTTCCTATTTACTAATGTAAGAAAATAATACATTTTAATTACAATGGTACTCAGTATCATTTTCTTTTTTGCAACCTATGAACTTGCAATTAAAGCTAACTAACTAACTAACTAACTAACTAACTAACTAACTAACTAAATAAATAAATAAATAAATAAATAAATAAAATATTACTCTATCGCTCAGTGGTGTCAGTGTGGTTATAATGGAAAGAAAAGCTTCCTCAAAGTACCACCCACATGAAGGTTCCAGAAAGAATAGTTATTTATTTGGATAAGTAACAGGCTGCATAAATGAAGGATGTGATATCAATGGTTTCCCGATTTAAAATAACTCTCGCCGTTTGTAGTAAAAGTTCGAGTTTTCTTGATCCGTTGTATCTTGCTAGTCTCGATACTATTAAAAAGCATGTTTTGCTCCATCAGAAACATTCCCCGAGCCTAAACAATCAATTTCATATGGTATGAACCATAAAATGGCTGTATCTCAAGCAAACCTTTCGTGCGGAATCATACAACCCAGTAGAGTGTCATTAAAGAACTACTATTTTAAGAGTTTACACAGTTTCCTAGTGATAATTAAAACAATTTTTAAAAATAAAGACATACATAAGGTTCAGAACTAAAGAGGAAAACCGTGCCTTTTCCGATATGACAGCCTGAATTTCCTTCTCAAAGGGTAGAACATACAGAAGGGCCCTGCATGCGATGAGCTCTGGATGATCCTTTATGGCAATGTGTGTAATGTTGTTGATATTTACCACTTTTGATGAGTGGACAGTAGACGCCCCATTATTAGTTTCTTAGTCCTTAACGGAATTATACGTTGCAACGAATATGACATATAGTCTTAAGGCATAAGCCTGATTCATTATCAGGGCTCCGTGGAAGCTCCGGATATTATGAGAACTACGAGCTCTGACGTATTTATTCCTAACGATGCCAAAGCATTTGATTGTTATTGTGGCAGTGCACGGGTATTTATTTACAAGTAAGCAAAATGTAAATGGACTTTCCAGAGTAAAAACAACAAAGGAGTGATTGAAGATAATTGCTTCCTTACAATGTATTTCAAACTCATTAGCTTGTACTATCTCTCTTTTTAAAAGACATATAGAAATGTTGCGACAAATTCAGTAAAACGGTTATTCTTATACATGTCCGCCTGTCGTCTTACTGGCACGACCAAGTATTGGAAAAGTGCTTGAGAAAATTCTTAGGAAATATTGAATTTCGAAACCTGAATATGTCACAAAAAATTAGCTGCGATGTACGGAATGATCGATTATCTCATCTTATCAAAATGCGTATGTCCTTATGACTTCTATAAACATTTTATTTTTTTTCCTTTGATATAGGCCTTCATATAAAACAGTTTGATAACAAATATGTTACGGTTTTATGTCTTTTATGTAGTAGAAACAGCGGAAATGACAATGCGATTAAAATAAACCAATAGACTTTTTTTTTTCTTCTTTTTTCCTTTAAACTGCCAAAGCATAAATAGGGCGCAGGTGTGAAAAGTAAAAAGGAATTCGTAGAGTGTGAATTTGACACGTGCTAACTTTGCCATCTTGTGGCCATCTCAAACAAACATTTTATTTGACGATGTGTCATTCTTATTTACGATTAAATCTGCCCTAAAACACACTCAAAATGCGACAGCAATTTAGCTCACACAATAAATGAAATCTGACGATGAGAATGTATTTTTAATAACTGCGTGTGATAAATATATGAACATGTTAAATTAATTTTAGTGTTAAGATCAAGATGTTAAATGAATGTTTCACCATTGTTTTCCTTCTGGTTTCTTTTCTGTCCATCCAGTACCAAATAGGTATAACCTGTATAACAGATTATCCTCGGATTTGCTCATAGGTTCGTGGCCTATTCCAAAAGTGCCGGGCCAATCGTCGAAGAATCACGTGGCACAGGGCCTATCCATCCATCTCCTAAACCCTCTTATTTGGAGAAGGGTCTCGGGGAATAGCTGCAGATTGTCTCAGCAAACATCGGTCACCAGGAACAATCTCTGGACAGGGTGCCATCCCACGACAAGGTGAGCAGCCACACACATGCCACTCTTTAATATACTGGATATTTAGTGGCATTATAGGGGGGTTGTGTGATTCCCCAGGCCCAATGTTTAAGAGCCATTTAAACTTGGCGAGGCTTCGTTTGCATATAAAATTGATTATTAGGAATCTGAAAAGATTCCATAATACATGAACACAACATATATCTTTAATGTATAGTAGGTGATGCTGGAAGACCGAAAAATAAACAGCCTGTGTTATGAAGCAAATGTTCCCTGAAATTAACGGTTATTTATGGAACCTGTTATGAATCTAAATAAACAAAGGGTGTTTTGTAGATGGTTCTTTTGGGACCCAAAACTCGTTCTCTGTGGCATTTCTCTGCAGAACCACTTAAGCACCTTTATTATTAAGAGTGTGCAGCATATTTATCATCATCAATCCGATTAACCTGTATATCTTTGGAATGAGGAAAATAATGGAAGCGGCAGGAGGAAACCCAGGTGGACACGATGAGAACACTATCACATTACCATTTACAATAACCAGTTCAATTAACTTTATTTGGAACAAGCAAACAAACAAATAAATAAATAAATACATGAGGGACGTTCAAAAAGTTTCCGCACTTTTTAAACTCTATTTATTAACAATTTCAAAAACAAATTGCATCACTTTCTATAGTCACCTTCGTTTACGATATAATTTCCCCAGTGTTGTACCAGCTTTTTAATACCCAATACCCCTCCTGCCTTCACCGTTTCCAACGAAAATACTAAAGTGCGAAAAACTTTTTGAACATCCCTCGTATTACTGGATGGGGGTGAAAATTCTACTTTACTATATTGTTTTATATATCTGTGATATATAACGTGAAGGCGTCATATACTGTCTTTTGTGTTATGTAATTCTATGTACCTCAATAGTGTATGCATGTAACACCAAGATACACAATACTGAGTTTGTAAATAGAGAGAAAGCGATAATTCTGAATGCATAAAGTCGTAAAGATTACACATGAAAGTCAAAACAAATTTAGAACAGCGAACAGGAACGAATTGTTTTATAGTACTCGTGAAGCTTGATGATATTGTGCACTTCTCTGTTTTCTAGCTGTCCAGAGATACGCGGAGTTATCTTCTGTTTCGAATTTGGAATTTATCAGTGATCCTTTTCTCACAGCATTATCTTTCTGCTCTGGTTTAGATTAAATTATTATATGCCTCTTTAAAATTTAACGATGAGGGGTTTTGCCTGCATGGCCTGGATTGCTGAGACTAGTAATTCTAACTAGTAATTCTGTTGAAAACTGCGATATAAGGCCAACAACGAATTTAGCAAAATCTCTTTTTGCCTTTATCACTGTCAACAGGTTCTGATCAACCCGTACGCAGTGTGACAAATCTATGAAAATAAGTGAATTTAGAATTGGTACAAAAATTAGCAATTCAGAAAGAGAAAACTCGTATTTTCCCATGTAATAGTCCGAAGTTATTAAGAAGTTACTAAGAAACAAATCAGTTTACTTAAAATCAAACGAAGAACATGGAAAAAAAAACATCAGAAACTCTTATCATTTGCCTTTTCTTGGTATGCTAGAGTTGCTTTAACATGCCGATCTATTTAAAGTAATGGATTGCCTCGAAGTCATGCGATTTAGTTATGAGACGGTGTCATTTCAAATGTTGCTATCTTGTGAGTAACTGTAGCCACCACAAAAATTTAGTTCACTTGTGTTTTTAATACACAACGGTACATTTAATAATATTAATTTCTTAAGCAAAAAATAAATATTTAAACCTAATTACACTTTGATGAAAAAAGTATCTTCTATTATAGTATATAATTATGCATTGAATGTAACCAGACCAGATTTGACAAATTTAGCAACGAGTGTTTCTGTTTTACTGGCATGACACTGTATTTTTAATATTGGAAATTATTTTTGGCAGTGTGGTGACTCCTTTTAATTTAATATGCACCTGGGACTCTTTATTAATTAATTGGGTTTTCTGGTTATTCTTGGGGTACTTTGATCTCATGTCCTTGTGCTGCTCATTTTCTCTTTTATTTCACTTTTGTTTTTAGGCTTAATGCTTGCCATAAAATTTTGTTTTTGAAAACCATTGTATGATAGAAACAACTTTTTGGTTTATTCAGTGCCCCTTTTATTCCAACTCATTATTATTCTCAAATTTTCGTTATCTAGTTTAGTTCCATAGTAGATTTAGTTCATTGCAGAGTCACCTCACACAGTAGTCAATTAGGAGTCAGCAATTAACCTAACATAGGTATCTTTAAGGACACAGGAGTACCCAGAGGAAAGTCCACACAAATATGTGTCCACATGAAAAATGTCCAGGCACAGTATACCAGGGCTGTGACTCAGTAGAGTTAATCGCTGTGCTACTTTACCAATTCCTTTTTCCATTCCCTAATCTAAATGTGAAACCTCACTGCAGTTTTCATTGAATCTCTTATTCAGAATAAGTTGAACCACCCCAGAGAAACCAAATATAAATTTATATTATGTGCAAAAATGGGTAACACCTCTGCACTGTCTCCCTTACTAGAACAAGCAAAAGTTTTAAATTGCCTAAAAAAAATTGTTTCACGCTGGCCATGTCCAATTGAAGAAATTATGTAACTTGTCAGAAATCTCTAGGAATTTGGTGATTTAGAAACCAAATGTCAATACCTTATCTCAGTATGTTTCAAGTTAATTTAAAATTCCTTTTCATTGCCATCGGAGTCTGTTTCTTACATTTAACATTTTTTTTCACTGTTAATAGATCTCCATTTTCTTAACACAATTATATAACATATATAAGCATTATATTGACAAACACATAGCATGTTCAAGCAACATAGCTACCTGACCTTCAGTACGACTAAGCAGTTTAAGAAAAATGATGGGTCATTACTTGATTCACTGATTTTAGGTGCTACTTTGCTTAGTTTTGTCCTCCGTATTTGAATTAGTTGATTCAAGTACTGTGCACCCAATTCTTTTGCATTATAACCTTGGTAGAATGCACGTTTTTTAGAAGTAAAAATGAGACATTTGCCAGTAAAAGCTTCAATCTGATTATGAAATTAGTTTTATTGGAGTCACATGAATGCGTTTGGAAAAGGAGAGAAAGATGTAGAAAAGTATTAAACAGATAAAGAGTCACTCCAAGCTTCAGTATATTTTCAGAGAACACGAAGCTACAGAACAGAAAATTCAGCACCTCTTCACACACCTAATAAAACTGAAAGATGAAAAAACATTTCTGCCTCCTCAGAATCTTTTACAGTTTGTGATTTGGTGACACTGCATCATCGGCCGGGTTTTGTTTGTTTTACCTCAGCCCCTAACTGTGAAGCATATTAAATGCAGCAGTGCCTGCTACTGAAAACTTACTGCAGTTCACCTGCACTTTCACAGGCTGATATGTTTGATCTGTCCAGCTCTTTTACCATCTTTGCTGTGTTATGGACAAGGAAAGCCTTGTTAGTTCATGGTTAGCATTGGGCCAGAGCTGTCAGGACTGTGGTGCTTCTTACTGGTGTAAACAACACCAGATTTCACTTGTAGTGATGAGTGAACCCTACGGAGTATTGTTCATCATGAGTTCAGCATAATCATAGAAATGTTCACAAACTTCACTGAGCTCCGTGAAATGCATTGAAGTCAAAGGGGAAGGTTTCACTCTTTTATCACAGGAATAATTTTTTTTGTCAGTTGTCGTGATTATACATTGGAAATCCATGATATTATGTATAAGTCACCACTGGGATCTATTTTAAACCCCTTATTATTCTTATCACAGCACAGATTTATTTGCTGATAGCATCAGATGACACTAAGGCTTTAAATCCTCTGATCTATTGTCTTACCAGCATATTCAAATGGATGAAATTTAATTTCCTTAAACCAATTCATTAATTTTCAACAGCTTTGTTGAGACCGGGTCACAGGGACAACAGGCTTAGCAGTGAGACTCGCACATCTCTTTTCCCATCTGCACTCTTCACTTCATGCTGTGGGATCCCAATGCATTCCCAGGCCATCTGGGAAATATAATCCTGCCCTTAAGCCCTGAGTCTTCCTGGGGTCTCATCCCAGCTGATCGTGCCTGTAAGATGTCCACAGGGATGCATCTGGAAAAGGATCCATATCAAATGCCCAAATCACCTTAACTGGCTGCTCTTTTTGCAGAGAGTCAGTTGCTCTACTCCAAACCTCTCCCAGATGTCTATGCTTCTCACCCTGTCTCTAAGGGAGAGCCCAGTAACCCTGTGGAGAAAGCTCATTTCTGTCACATACACCCATGATCGTGTCCTTTCACTCATTACCCAAAGCTCATGGTCATAAGTGAGACTGGTAAGTCAAGAGCTTTGTCTTCTGTCTCAGCTCATTCTTTACTACTATGAATCGTAATAACAATTGCATACAGTAAATGTGCTAGCCACCTGTCCATTTGTCAGTTTTACCATACCTTTTCCCACCATTTATGAACTACACCCTTAGGTTCTTAAACTTCACCACTTGAGGCAGTACCTCACTTCCCACTCAAAGAGGTCAGTCCACCTTTTTCTTACCTTCCTTGAACCTAACAAGGAATAAACAGAAATTTTAATTATTGGCATCAGACAAAAGTGAGGACCGTGGAAATAAACTACAAATCAAGACCGAAGTAAAGAATCTCAGCGTCATTTTAGATTAGGAGGTAAACTTCAGATCACACATTAAGCATATCACTAAAACTGCATTCTTTCAGTTAAGAAACCCTGCATAGTTAGATATTTTATGATATTGGAATACAGTATGCTAAAAAGTTAACGCATGCTTTTGTTTTTAGCTGTCTAGCCTTTTGCAATGGACGTCTTTCAGGATCTCCAAAAAAGATTTAACTAGGTTACAATTAGTCCAAAATGCAGCAGCAAGAATTGCACCTAAAAATAGAAAATCTGAGCACATCTCACCAGTCTTGCATTATTGCACCAGCTGTCTGTGTCCTTTTGGATTGATTTTGAAGTACTTTTAATTGTATATAAGACTCAACAAAGTCTAGCACCTTCTTATATTCTGGACTGTTTATGCCACTATATTTTAAATTTTCTCCTTAGATCCATCCATCCACCCCGCTATATCCTAACTACAGGGTAACGGGGGTCTGCTGGAGCCAATTCCAGCCAACACAGGGCGCAAGGAAGGAAACAAACCCCGGCCAGGGCACAAACACGCACACACACCAAGCACACACTAGGGACAATTTTAGGATTGCCAATGCACCTAATCTGCATGTCTTTGGACTGTGGGAGAAAACCGGAGTACCTGAGGAAACCCACGCAGACACAGGGAGAACATGCAAACTCCATGCAGGAAGGACCCGGGAAGCGAACCTGGGTCTCCTAACTGCGAGGCAGCAGCACCACCCACTGTGCCACCGTGCTGCCTCCTTACATCCTCTAACTCCAATTTTCTTAGTATTTCAAGAATGAAGCATAAACAAACACGTGAGGCTGGAATACTTAACCATCAAAGGTACACCAGGCTGCATGAATAATTGAAAAAATGACTAAAAACACACCTCTTTAACCTGTATTTCTAGCATAACCAATATTAATACTTTATATTGAGGGGAGGAGGATGTTGGATATACTCTTTCATTAAATGTAATTCCATTTGCTATCTCATAGCCTTGACACTATCCACTGCTTTTGTGTGATTTCTTTTTTTCTGGTACTCAATGGTTTGTCAGTGTGCCACAGCCCTCTGAAAGGCTGGGAATGTAAAGAGTGCTCCAGAAGACTATCCTGTTAATGGGCACACATTAATGGATTTTGCCCAGTGTGGGTTTGGTTAATCTTTTGGCCTTGGAACCCCTGTAGATTCTGGTTTTCTTTTCTTCTCTAGCTTATCTGGATATTTAATTTCTTTTAATTTTTTAATGTTTTAATTTTTCTTCTTTCCTTCCTTTACCGTCTGACCATACCATAGGACTTATCGACTTAAAAAAACTAATCTTTATCGGCTTAAAAATTAAATAAGGACTTATCTTATTAATTGCATATCTATGTTAGGTAAATATGTACTTATTTATTTCATTTTTTTTATATTTTCCATATAAAATGTTTAAATTATTCTTTTTATCTGTTTGTTATTTGTTTTCTTTTCTTATTTTATTCTCTGTCATCTACTAAAGCACTTTGAGCTTCATCCTTTGAATGAAAATGTGCAAAAGAAATAAATGTTGTTGTTATTGTACATAATTTGTCTTGTCTTGCATGGACATTCAATCACAAGGGCATGACCGGATGATGTTAGTGCCAGGATTGCATCCTGTTCTTTATATTCTGTAATCTATGATTGGAAGCATAGCTTCACGGATAGATAAGAGCTTTTGTAATGCTAGTCGTACTGCACAAAATCTGACATTTAATGTGTTTTTATATTTATATAAAATTTATATTTATTTAAATGAGACCGTGAATAATGTTTTGTAGTACAGTATATGTAAAGAAAACACATAACAGATCATAGACCTTAGAAGGGAAATTTTTGGTAATACCTGTCCAGATAATTAGTGAAGTAATTCAACGAGTCATGTTATGTTCACTTTAATTCTATTTATTTTAGTACAATACTTTTCATTGAGTACAGGCTTAGAATTCTCACACAGACTGTAACACTATGCCATTAAGTTATTAAACCACACAATATATACATTCATAAACACATACATGAGTATCTAATAAATTTAAGATTTTGAAATTAGTAGTGCCTGGATAGATTCTGACGTCTCATTTTCCCATGTTAGATAAGTAGGAGCAGCAAATATATTGATGATGTGTGAAATTTCATGATGATTGGGATTAAGAACTTAGACTACAGAGAGAGCTATTGAAAAGAGTGGATAAACTTAACTATCTAGAATCAGTGGTAGCCCTAGATGAAAAACTGGATGCAGAGATAACCCATACAGTGCAGTGTGGATGGGACAATTGGAAGAAGGTATCAGGAGTGTTATGTGATCAAAGAATTAAGGCAAAGGTTAAGGTTTTTAGGACAGTGGCAAGACCAATAATGATGTATGGAGCTGAGACATGAGCTGACAATAAAGGGGGCACAATAGAAGAAACTAAATGTATCGGAAATGAGGATGTTGAGAAGGATGTATGGAGATACAAAAAAGGACAGAATAAGAAAGGAAACCTTCAGTGGTACAAAAAAAGTGGAAGAGATATCTAAGAAACTACAGGAGAGCAGATTGAAGTGGTACGAACATGTGATGAGAAATGACAAAGAATATGTGAGCAAAAGAGTCACGGGAATGGAAGTGCAGGGGAAGAGAAAGTAAGCTTAGGAGAATGGATAAAGAAAAAGAAGATCTGAAGGAAAAGAGCTTCACTGGTGAAGAAGTGCAGGACCAAACTGTTTAAAGAAGGTTAATCTAGCAAAAACTTCTAGAGGAAGATCTAGAAGAATACAAAGATGGATGGATGCATGGATGGATGGATATGTACGCTCATGATATACCAGTATTAATTAAGGAATTAAAGATACCATTACATTTCTTGCTGATTAAGATTAAGATAATATGACAAGTGAATTCAAAATGATGCAACGTTCCAACATATTTCTCCAGAGTCCTCAATTAAACATATCAGTATCATCAATCAAGTAGTCAATTTATTATTTTATCAATCAGTCATCTAAAATTTTAATCAAACCACAGCATGCACATCCACAAATGACTTTATAGGATTAAAAAAGTTACAGTACAAAATCAATATTACAATATGTTAGCAAACACACAAACAGCTGTTTATTTATATTTTTTATTTAATTTTAAGATACCAGTAGGAGCTTGAAACTATACTTGATAAATTTTGATCAGAAAAACATATGTGGATAAAGCACTACTACAGTAAAAAGCTACAAAGAAGTGGATACAACAAATAGTAATTAAGCGTAAATCAAAATAAAGCACAACTACAATGAAATGCTACAAAACAAGTACAAAGCAAGAAAATAAACAAAAAAGTGATACATTTTTGAAAGAGCTGTTACATTTAGCAGATCAAGACAGAATTGTGCAGTAACAGTGTAATTGCATTGAATTGCAAACAGATGTAAATAAATGGACACCATTAAAATATCCAAAGAAAGCAAGCAGACCTTCAATCTAAGTTTGTGCACTGAAAAATACTAATCCTATATAAGTAAGTATCTTGCTGTTTCCAATGTTGATTCCTGCCTTGTGCCCATTGTTGTTGTGGTTAACTTCAACTGCTAAAAATCCTAAATCTAGAATAACTGGTCTCAGAAAATTGATTGCAAGACAGATAGACTTTTAAAAGCTAGAGTGTCATATAGTGGAGAATGTAATCATGACATAACTTTTAATCCAATGCTGGATGGAAATCTATGTTTACAATAGATATACTGTATCAGCTCCACATAATAAACAAAGTAATGAATCAATTATGACAAAATTGTTTTTGATGCAACCACTGCCAAAGACAGATGATTTGTTTCTGGAATCTACATCTTTTTGTACAGATTTTGTAGAAAAGAGATAAGATGGAAATTATACATAGGTCTTAGATATTTTGCAAACACAAGAGCTTTTATAGTAGTAATATTAGGATGGAATTTAAAAGCCAGTGGTACATTCCAGGGTTTGTTCCTGTTTTGAGTCCAATATGGGTTCCAGCATGAATCCCACCATAGATTAGATCAAGTATGTTTACAAATGTCACGTTATGTATTGTAATTAAAGGAAGGTTAGCATAAGTGGGGACAGTTTTGAAGGGAATACATGGAAATGATATCCAGATTACTATTGATCTCTTCTGTTTCTGCATTCAGGATGAAGGAGGACAATTGACCTAAAGAATTCCTACTAGTCTATCTTCACCCTTCTTCCCATTCTACCTTTTCCAGTATTCAAGCTACATAGCCCAAAAGAACCAGTAAACTTCCATATATTGAAACTGACTCCTGACACCTAACTCTCTGTGATCATAAATGATCCATGGGCATCTTTCATAAAGATATAGTGGCAGTTATAGTGACTCAAGATATAGTGGCAGTTATAGTGACCCCCCCCCCTCTCCATGTAAAGCACTTTATATAAATATATATATATATACATACAGTGTCTTCTTCTTCTCCTTGAAGAAGGCACATCAGTGTGACAGAAGAAAGGAATCCTTCATAGCAATAAATGGGGACTTCATTTTTAGTCCCCTATCCTTTTTACAACTACCAGCATGTTTTCTTTTGATAGTATGCTTTTAATCTTTGTAAAAAGATAAATGGATGGATTTGTTCCAAATGAAACAAATTCAGTTCCTGCAATGACTGAAAAATAGTCAAGTGACTTAAGACTGCTATGAGGATAGGGATACATTAAATATGACAGTTTATTAAATTAGTGTGTAATGTATTGATGACCAAAACAAAATATTTTCACAAAGATAGAAAACAGAAGCATATCTCTCAAGACCATACTGTTAAGCAGATCATGCACTTTCAAATAGTCTTATTTCTCTTTCAGCCTCTTCAATGTGTTTACCCTGCTTACCCTAATTTTCCTGCTGGTGACTGAAGTGTCACTTATTGTACAGGAAATGCATCAATAGTGTTGCTGTGTTTGCTTGCTGCACAGAAGTAAATTGCACTGTCTTCATTTTTTATTTTGGTTATTGTTAAATATCCTTTTACTTTAGCATCTCCAGTTACATTAAATCTTTCTTGAAATTTTGCTTCAGGATATGCTTTGGAGTATTGCAGATATCCAATTAATTCCATAGTCCTTTGAGATTTCTGTTGATACCAGTATAAGTACTGATAACTGCCATCACCCTGCTGACATTGAAGTTCTACCGACTCATTCAATTTTGCAGTGGTAAATAAGGGAGTTTGGAAAACCGTCACACTACTGATAGGATCTGCAATAAAGAAAAAAACAAACAAATAAACAAATAAATTAATAGCATCTCTTTTGTAAAATCAATAAAAATAGCTCAATGAATATGTTAAAATAAAAAAGAAGCAAAAAATCTAGTTAATAATAATCATACTATGCCTACTTTGATGCAATTGAAAAAATAAAACAAAACAGTAGATCAACTGAAACTTTGCCATTTTCCCATGTGAAAGTAAAGACAAAAGGCATCTGACATTAAATGTTTCAGATACTGTAAAGTTAAATTAGAGAGGAGATAATCAGGAAATGTGTCACTCGAGATATTGCCAATCAGGAAACATCAAACATGATATGCTACAATGCCACGTTTCATAAAAATCAGTTGAAAAATATTTTGGCAGAATTTTATTTAGAACACTTACGTTCAAGCATCTTAGTTTGTTGTTTTGTTACTTATTTGCTTTATTGTCTTCCTTTAATATTTTGGGGGGCAATGATTTCAGGTTGCAGTTCTGCACTCACACAGTTAAAGTAACATTTGCTCCAGTTACAAGCAGATAACAAGTTGTTATTCAACAAATGCTTCATTACGAAAGCCATCAAACATGGACAAGGGGCTTCATTTATGGTATTATCTGCTTGTCATCCAGTTATATAAGATTTCTTTACACTGTGGTTGAACTGGCAAACATTAAAGTGCAATTTGCAGCATCTTCAGATTTTCCAAATGTAATCAGAGCAGTCAACTGAACATACATTGCTATTGCAACGGCGCTGGACAAGTTACACCAGCCAAAGATGAAACACCAAAAGAATGAGCTGGCATTACACCATAAATAGCAGGAGAATCTATAAAAACAGTGCAGCAAAAGGCAAGCAGTCCTTTTATGGATAGCGAGTCACCTCAAATAACCATGTAAAGAGCAGAGAATCTATCTGTTGTGGTCATTCAGACAATAAATTTGCTTATGTAAATAGAAAGCATTTCCATTCTATTAATGTGCTGTGCTATAATCCACAGAAAGTGTGCCACATTGTGCAAACATGTAGTGTGCTGCATAATGTGGCAAACAATCGTGACTTGCCCATACCTGAAGAGATGCAGAGTGATAAACATGAACATGACCTTGACCCACCAAATGATCAGCCAAATCAGAGTGTTACAACTTCATTTGAATGTAATTATCACAAGGTTAGAACAGGTAATCAGATGCAGCAGGTATTTTTTAACCAATTCATTTAATTTGTGGTCAATATCACATAGTATTGCCCTTACATCCCTTAGTTCATTGGCCACATCTCTTATAGCATTCACTATTGCATTTTGTGACTCTGCACACAACCAGATGGTTGCCCAGAGGTTTCTGAGGCAGAGGTGTGTGTGTGCAACCAGTGCCTGAAGATGAGCTGGGCACAGCATCACCATGACCTCATGGATTTGTGTCCTCAGCATGGAGGTCAGCGTTTGTAATATTGTCTGAAACAGAAGAAAGAGACAGTAGGCTGCAACTCGATTTTTCACATCGACTTTGATATCTGACCACTATTTTATTTTGGGCACTGTGCGACTTTCTGAAGTTGAACTTTCAAGTGTCTCCGCCACTCTTCACGACTCGATCAGCTTTCTGTTGTTGCTTACACTACTGCTTAAGCCAACAAATAGAACATTTTACCTTGCCTCCACTCCACATTCACTGAAATACTGTATTTATTTTTTCCACAAGCTTTTGCCATTATCTTTTAACAAAACACTGAACAGAAGGAGCTATTTATATTGTTTTGCATATTCAAATATGAAAAATTTGGGGAGGAGTCGGTGGGGATGTAGACACATTTATATGTGTTAAAATTCACATTTATTTGGATTTATAAAGGGGAAGTGCATGGAACTTGACGTACGCACAGTTTTAGGCATGTGGATTTTTTTGTGCATATGCACATTTCCAGTTTTGTCCATATGCCATATCCATCCATCCATTTTCCAACCCGCTGAATCCAAACACAGGGTCACGGGGGTCTGCTGGAGCCAAACCCAGCCAACACAGGGCACAAGGCAGGAAACAATCCTGGGCAGGGTGCCAACCCACCACAGGACACACACAAACACACCCACACACCAAGCACACACTAGGGCCAATTTAGAATCGTCAATCCACCTAACCTGCATGTCTTTGGACTGTGGGAGGAAACCGGAGCCCCCGGAGGAAACCCACGCAGACACGGGGAGAACATGCAAACTCCACGCAGGGAAGACCCGGGAATCGAACCCAGGTCCCCAGATCTCCCAACTGCGAGGCAGCAGCGCTACCCACTGCGCCACCGTGCCGCCCCATATGCCATATTCTACTGTAAATTCTACGCATGGTATTATGAGGTACAAGGTCCTTAAATAACACGTACCCAGGGGCAGATAGATAACAAGGCTAACCTAGGCTGTAGCATAGTGGCCTCGGCTAACTGTAGGTCCCGGGTCTCTGCCTTGGAGGACGGTGGAGGTGGGGCAGGATGGGGGGGGTGCTAATTGGATAGATTTGTTAATATGCTTACTTTACTGATGTACCTTACATTGCCTGCAGTGATTAACTGGCCTTTGGACTAACAGGACACGTGTGACGTGATCAGCCAACATTCTCACCAGTCTGTCAAATCACATTAATGTTATCATATTAACACTTAGCCACCCTGCATCAATGCAAACAAATAAAATGTGTGAAAGGAACATTATGAAATAAACAAATCACCAATGTATGCTACAGCATCTGCCTCGGAGTCAGCTTGTACAAGTGGTCAATACAATGAAATTCATTATTGTATGTCTCCTCAGAACGGTCAACAAAAAAACAATACCAAACAAATTTGCATGTACTGTATAAGCAGCAAATAATGTATTACTCAGCAAACACAGAGGTGAAGGATAAATTTAAAGATTAACAGCTTTTTCACGACATGATAGTCAAAAGATTTATCTTTGAATTTATTTTCTAAACTTTTTTTAAACTGCTTGTGAGTGAGTGAGTGAGTGAGTTAACATTAGTTGGCAAGCTATGAACAGATGTTTATGACTAAAACCTCATTTTGACCATATTAGGCTCTCTACCATTCATTCACTCATTCTGTTCTAAGGCCAAATAAAGCAACTGCAATGGAGCAGAGCAGAGCAGTGGAGAGGACGGAGGACACAACAGGTGCTGGAGGACTTTTTTTTTGTATCAGTACAGAAATTACAAACTGATTATGCTAAATTTACAAGAAATGAAGCTAGAATGTTAGATGCACACCTCTTTTGTTCTTTTGGATGTTTCTAGTTCTTAATTTACTAATAAGGATTCAAGTGGGTAACATTCATTGTTATTGGTTCTCATTTTTTTAATTTAGTTAAGACAGTAAACCCACAGAGTCAAAAAGAAAGTGATAAAACAAACTGAAACATTTAAAGACATGGCAAAAATACAGATGTTTCTTAATTGCTCATACATATTACTCTGGCAATGCAGCACTTTTATTAATTCAAAACAAGAAAAGGAATTAAGGACAGTTAATTAAAAAGGGAGATCAATAAAAGGCAAAAACGATTCATGGATCGTGAATCTGCTTGAAACATAACCAGTAGCACTGAGTAGGTGTTTACAGGACTGAACCTGAGTGCACTACATGACTTTACTCCTATAAATTAATAGGAAATGACATGTGCATTCAAGGATGCAAGAACAGCTATTGTCTTGTCAATTGTGGTGTGCTGGTCTGGACAAATGTTCAGGACTAACTTTTGATGCCAACCTGTCTTGTCGCTAATGTTAGTAAAGAGTGATCTTTACAAAAGCGGGCTACGGAATTAAATTGATTCAGGTCAGTACTGATGCCCCTTGAAAGTGAGACCCTTCAACAACTGGATTTCACATTAATCATAAAGTGTTTTGCTGTAAAGCACACCAAAATAAACCACTGAAGAATGTAGGGACATGTATTTTGTTATTGTGTTATTTTGTGTTTTGCATTCACCTGACATTTTTGAATGCTGCGAGTGGACTGGTCAGAAAGCAGCAGGTCACTATTTAGACTCGTAGAAATGATGTTGTGCTCATATTGTGTTGTTTGTACCTGTTTTTTGTTAATTATTTCTTTAGTCACTATTGCTAATATGATATGGTTTGTCTAAAAGCCAGACTGCTGATTTGTTGTGCACATGTCCATGGCCCATAATATATTATTATATTGGTATGTTAAAGTAAAGGTTTGCATTATATGGGATTAGATTAGATTAGTTCTCTAAATATATTTATATATATATACAAACACACTATGGCTTGAACACACACCAGGATGACTAAAAAGGAAGAAAAAATGAAAAAGAAAGAAAAAAACTGACTTGGCTATCCCACTCCCAGTGAGGTATTATACACGTGTATTGCTGTTGGTATAAAGGATCCTCCACAGCATTTCTTGACAGCTTTTGCTGAATATTTCTTTGACGGAAAGTACTCAGTGTTAGTGTGTCAGAGATAGGCTGTGCAGCATTATTTATAAATGCACTAAGTTTTGTTTTAATTCTGTCCTTTGCTACTGACTCCAGGGAGTCCCAAGTTTATCCTGTAACTGAACTTGCCCTTTAACTTAGCTTGTTACTTAGCCTAGAAGTCCAACAAATGAATTAATCTGCCCCTGCCCGTACCATCACTTACCCTGAACTCTTCCAATTCCATATCCACTTCACAAGATTCACCCCAAAAACATGAAATAAACAGGACTATTAAAAGAACATACACCACACATTTACTGAGATATA
This sequence comes from Erpetoichthys calabaricus, assembly GCF_900747795.2. Lineage (NCBI taxonomy): Eukaryota > Metazoa > Chordata > Cladistia > Polypteriformes > Polypteridae > Erpetoichthys > Erpetoichthys calabaricus. Next base: position 285,851,575 of record NC_041396.2, on the reverse strand, counting down.
GATTTATTCTTATCATGAAGTGTGGTGAGCAACAACTGTTGTGTATTATCTGCAATGTGACACTACTAAAGGAAAGCATGAAGCCTTAAGCTATAAAGATATCTGAAAACAAAGCATGCCATTTTCAGAAGTACACCATTCGACTTTATAAAATGAGATTTTTGAGACTTCACAATAAAACATTTTAGCATGTTTGGAACAACAAGGAAATGGACACTTAGGACATTGTCTTTTGGACAATGAATTGCCAAATCTAAGAAGGTGCAAACAATTGAAGAACAGCTCGTCTTACCTTTTGCAACAGATTTCTGAACCAAAAGTCTAGATAAGTCAGCCTTGTGCAATCTAAAACAAATTCCTTTCTGCACTCTCTGCACTTACCCCTGATTTCAACCAATTTATGAAAATCAGGCAAACCCAGATTATCAATTAAATTGACAAATGGTCAATAAATTTGATTTAGTATTAAACACTCAGGATTTGAATTATTTGTAGAGTGCTGTATGTATTTAAATTATTATGTATACTGTATTTAAATTTTGAATATGTACAGAATTTACAGTTATTTGTTAATGTGTGCCCTACATGAGAAAATGTTAGCTAGTTTACATTAAAATCACTGCCAATAAAGGATCATTACTGGTCAAAAATACACAAAACATCAGCTAAAGCCATGACAAGTTGAGAGACACTGGGTTAGACTGTAAATATTACAAAAAAAAAATAAAAATTAAAACACATTAATGGATTATTACACTACCTCATCTCATCCCAATAACACTTAATCCCATTTCAGAGTTGTATGACAAAAGCTGGAAAACACATGCATAATGAAAATACTCATAAAAAAATGTACACAGTTCGTAAACCTCCTACACTGCAGTTAATTTGATTTACTGAAATCAATATCAAAGATAATACTTACACAAATAAAATTTAAATATGTAGGAGCAAATATGTAAGCATGTGTAGAAGAAATATTATATGCCAATTAAACAAAACCATTTAAATGAAAATGAACCGTACTGTACAATTTATTGCATCATGTTTGGTGCAGTCCTGGCACCAATTCTTAAAAGGGCACCTGACCATATGTCAATATTAACTGTTGTAGGTTATATTTAATTCATTGCCTTTTTCACTTGTACTGGACACCTCTAGCTCTGGAGAGATAATGTATGTTTTCTCTCCAGAGCTAGAGGTGTCCAGTACAAGTGAAAATACAATGAATTAAATATAATCTGCAAACCGGACATTTCATCACAAGACACAAAACCTGAAGCTTAAAATATTTTACTGTGCAGGAAAAACCTTTTCATTGATTTTTAAAGGTTTTACAAAAATTAACTCCTGCATTTCCACAGTAACTGCAGAGACTGAAAGAGCAGCAGCCCACCTTCTAAAAATCATTGTCACCATGGAGTCCTAAAGTCAGCTAGGAGTGATTTCTTTCCACTTTTACAGCAGATGCCAAAAGCACTGCAACGGGTAGAATAATGGAGGGTGACATAACCAGATGTGCTGCAGCTGGGGGTGAATATCAGGGGAATTAGACTACATACAACATCACTGTAACATATAGATTCACCCCCCTCCACTGATACCATTAAAATAATATAAACTTGTGTTTCGCAGTTTTATCTTGAGAAACATCTCTCCCTCTCCCTCTCTCTCTTTCCCCCATTTGGATATCCTTAACCAACCATGTAGTTCATTACTTTCAAGTCCAAGTTGGGTAAGGCATACAGATTGCCAGTGAAAACAGAAGACATGCAGACTCAGTGTCGTGATAACTTTTTTTGTTTTTGATTTTTTTTATAAATTCCCCTTGACCTCAGAAACGTAGTTTGACCTTATTTTTGGAGGACAAGAAAACCGGTGGTCACATCTATTTTTGTACTTCATATATATTAATGAAGTTGAATATACTGTAGTAATGATCTCCCATTATGAAGTTTTGTTTTCTGATGGTTTAGTAAGAAAATTATACGTGCCAATGTAATTTGTGAAATTTATTTCACAAATCAATGCAATTCTGAGAGAAAAAGCTGAGAAAAAGAGAGAGCGAGAGACAGCCAGGGAGATTCACAAATGACAGCTGTAAGTCAGGTTAAGGACATATGCAGAAAACATGTGAAGGACACAAGCAGGTTGTTTTGGAAAGTGCTGATGTCTGCTTAACCAACATGGTCACAGAACCATCAATCACTGGCTGATTATAACCAGCCAGTTCCGACATGAATTCTATTAGCATGTAGTTATGTGAGTGTTTATAATGACGAGGATCCAGCGTAACGTCAGAGGTGTCACTATGCGATTGACATTCCTAGCTGCTGGATGGGACATCTGAGTTTTCAGCATTCTCCCACTTGGCTGAGATGTTTATCAAACTATTGTGTTATGTACTGATGACCAAGAGAAACTATACAATTATATAATCTGAAGAATATCTCAAGAATATACTGTTAAGCAGATCATTTTCAACTTTCTGTCCCTAATATGTCTGCTCTTCTTCCTTTGATAATGTTTTGCTACTGGAGACTGAAATATCACTTATTGCACAGGAAATGCATCAATACTCTCACTGTGTTCTCTTGCTGCACAGAAATAAATTGCACTGTCTTCTTTTTTCATACGGATTATTGTTAAATATCCCTTTACTTTAGCATCCCCAGATACATTGAATCTTTCTTGAAATTTAACTTCAGGATATACTTCGGAGTATTGCAGATAACCAATTAATTCCATAGTCCTCTGAGCCTTCTGTTGGTACCAATACAAGTACCGATAGTTACTATCATCATGCTGACACTGAAGCTTTACTGACCCTTCTGGTTTTGTAGTGATGAATAAGGGAGTTTGGAAAACTGTCACACTGTTGATAAGATCTGCATTTAGAAAATAAACAAACCAATCAATCATTAATATGTTTTGTAAACATAATAAAATTAGTTAAAAGAGCATGTCAAAAGAAAAACGAAAAGACTAGTTAATAATATGCCTACTTTGGTGTAATTGATAACATAAAACAAGACAGTAGAGCAACTGAAACTTTGCCATCTTCCCTTCTGAAAGCAAGACAAAAACATCTGTCAATAAATATTTCAGTTGCTCTTAAGTTTAAACAGACAGGAAACATGTCATTTATGATAGTGCCAATCAGGAAGTAGCAAAGATAATATCTTAACAATGCTATGCTCCTTAAAATTTGAAAGGGTTTCAATTCTAATTTAAACACTTATGTTGAAGCATTTTACTTATTGTTTTATTACTTTTTGCCTATATTGTCAAACTTCACATAAAGACAATGTTTCTCTCTGCTAAGCAAACCTGCAATACATATGATAGCTTAGAAAAGCCAAGCAAAATGACACCTTTTATTGGCTAACTAAAAAGATTACAATATGCAAGCTTTCGAGGCAACTCAGGCCCCTTCTTCAGGCAAGATATACATCTTACATCTTGCCTGAAGAAGGGGCCTGAGTTGCCTCGAAAGTTTGCATATTATAATCTTTTTAGTTAGCCAATAAAAGGTGTCATTTTGCTTGGCTTTTCTCTACATTCATAATGGCTAACACGGTACAACACCCTAGTACTATGATAGCTTAGAAAGCATAATTCATTAAATAAATAAATGACTTAGTCTAGTATCTTATCTGATATCATTCTCAATCCTACTTAACACAATTCAGAGTTGCCCAACCCAACCTCACCAAAATAATACATTGTGAAAATGGTCACAGAAAAATGTGCACAGCAACAATTGCACAGAGCAAGTAAGCACCTATTAAACATACTGGAAATTGTATTATTTATAAGAAATGCAAATGAAAATGTGCACAGCTAGTAAATCTTATTGAAATTTATTTTATTAACTGAAAAGTATAAAAAAAAATCATAAAATAAATGAAAATGTGGCATAACATATACGGTACCTTGAGGAGAAATATAATACACAAATTAGGAGATACCACAAAGCAATGTTTTATGAAAGTGTGACTGTATTGTACAGTTTCATATTATGTACAATCCCTTGCAACAAGTCTTAAGAGCAGCATTTGATATTGTTTTGGTATTAACTATTGAAGCTGATAATTCAGCTGGACTGTGATCGCTGTTAAAGGATCTTGGTTTTTATCTAGGATGCTCACAAGCCCAGACACTCAGACTCCTTGCTCAGTCTCTCGAGAGCTCCGATCAGAGCCTCCATTGACTCCACGAAGATCACAGCGTCATCAGCAAAGTCAAGATCAGTGAATCTTTCTTCACCGATAGATGTCCCACAGCCACAGGACCCCACGATCTTGCCCAACACTTAGTCCATGCAAGCATTGAACAGGATAGGAGCAAGAACTCACCCCTGACAAACCCCAGAGTCAACAGCGAAAAACACAGAGGTTCTGCCTCCACTCTACACAGTACTCACAGTACCATCAGCAGAGTGTCTGTCTGCAGAGAGAGTGTCAACCTTGTTGAGAGGTTTACTTATCTTGGCAGTAATATTCATGTCTCCGGTGAATCCTCCTATGAAGTTAGTAGACGGATTGGGAGAGCATAGGGGGTCATGAGGTTGTTAGAAATGGGTGTGTGGCGCTCCCAATATATATGCAAAAGAACAAAGGTCCAAGTCTTTAGAGCTCTGGTGCTTTCTGTCTTGCTATATGGTTGCAAGTCATTGACGCTATCCAATGTCCTGAGCCAAAGACTGGACTTCTTCGGTATTGTGTCTCTTTGGAGAATCCTTGGGTACCACTGGTTTGACTTTGAGTTGAATGAGCGGTTGCTCATGGAGTCCTGAATGATGCACATTACCTGCATTGTGAGGAACTGTTAGTTACAGCACGATGGCCATGTGGCACAATTCCCCAAAGGTGATCCAGCTCGCAGGATCTTCATTGATGAGTGCCCAAGTGACTGGACCAGGCCAAGGGGATGCCCATGTAACACCTTGCTGATAGATGGTAATTTCCGGAAGGACCATGTGTCTATCTGGGGGGTTGCCAAGCAGGATCCCGAACTGTTTCTTCATGTGGTGGGTGCGGCAATGCGCTGTGTCAGTGCATGCTCCACAACCTGACCTGACCTAACTTGACTTTGATGTTCCAGGTTAGCTCCACGATTCTCAGCAGTTCTCAATTCATCAATAGTCATGACCAGAATGAGCAATGCAAATGAGGACACACAGTCAAGAACATGGTGCCAGTGCTAGTGCTTTTATCATTCAATGTATTAATAATAATAATAATAAAATATACAACTGTGCTCCAAATAGTCAATAAATAAATCCACAAAAGCAAGTATCTTGGTGGAGAATAAAATTCAATAAGAACAAAAAATCAGATTAAAAATCCTGGCAGAATTCATCTTCTGAAAAAATCCAAGCCAAGGCAGTTCCTTCACAAAACAACAACTTCTTTGCTAACCCATCTAAGGTATCCTCTGCTCAAGGAGACACACAATTGGCTGATCGTCCCATCAACCGTGCACACTTGTGCCCCCTCTGAGTCAGAGCACACATTCATTAATTTATTTAAAAACTGCACAACTCCACTGACCTGTCTCATGATCTATATCACAAGAACAAATCTTAAATTGAAATGAATGCTTCTTGCTTTTGAGTAAAAGTATACATTTGCTCTTTAGAAGCACAAAGCCAAAAAGTAAAAACACTTTATTGTGCAGGAAAACATTTTCATTGCTTTTGAAGGCATACACTGAAATAAATACCTGCACTTTTCTCCTCAGTGGGTACGAAGATGGAAATAACAGCCCACTTGTTGCTGCTCGTGTTTTACCTCCGGGTATTTGTCACTGTGCCCTTTTCTCAGAAATTCAAGGTTACATGCATTTAAATTAGTAATCGGTAAAATCTGTTATTTACCAGTCTTTCAGGATTAGCTATGATATCAATGTTAGTCAAAGTCCCAAAATTGGATCATAAGTGGCTCCCTGTCCTACCATGGAGTAAAAATGTCAGCCAGTTGCCTTAATGGTGACATTACTCACAAGGATACAGGAGAAAATTCATGTCAGTTTTACACCAGCTGCCAAATGGTAGAGTAACAGAGGTGGGCACAATCAGAAGTGCTGCAGCTGAGATGATTCACAAAAGTATTTGAGTACATGAAGAGTCACTGCAGTATATTCTCTCAGGCAACAGCAAGAGCCGCAAGCAGCTGCAACAACTAAGCACTTTCAATAAAATTTACCTGATCCAGACATCTCCATTAACACCTAGAAACCTACAAAAACGTGTGTTTAACATTTTTTTTTATTGTGGGGCATTTCTCTCTGTCTGTCTTTCGTTCCCTCCTTTTTTTATATTCCCCACAAACCATTTATTCTATTAAGATAACAGCCCAAGATGGGCAAAGCATACATACTGCCAGTTACAATAAAACATATGCAGTTTCATTTTCTCTATAATAAGCAATGAAGGACTAGGTTATTATAGTTATTACCTTGGACACTTCTGAGCATAAAATCCACTTCAGTCTTAAAAAAGCTATACATTACATACAAATTGAAAAAGAAATTAAAAACACTACGAACAGAAAGAAAGAAAGAAAGAAAGAAAGAAAGAAAGAAAGAAAGAAAGAAAGAAAGAAAGAAAGAAAGAAAGAAAGAAAGGATAATGCTATTTTAAATGTTCCAGTAATTTGTTCTACTGTTTCACTAGTGCCTTAGCATATATTATGCCTAAAAACTATGCAGTGAAATTCACACGTGACAAATCCTGTACAGCAATATTTAGCACTGTAAAAATTAAAAACCCTGCTTCCCATTTCCATTGATTATATACTGTGAACGCTAGGGGTCGCTGTTGTATCCTTTAACCCCAACAAACAGACGCTCAGGACACAAGGTAAAAGCAACAAGAAGTACTTTAATATTTTTCTTCTTAAGAATCGTGCCCAAAGCATCTCCACCACTAATACACAATCAATAAACACAATAATACAATAATCTTCTCCTCCACACCTCCCAGTAACTCTATCCTATTCCTCCCGACTCCAGCTCGCCTGCTGGGTCTTCAGCAGTCCTTTATATAGTGCCCGACCTGGAAGTGCTTCTGTTCTTCCTTCCATGTAACTTGCCAGCAGTTCCAGGTCAGATGGAGATTCCAATTCTTTAGTCAGCCCGGAAGTACTTCGGGGCTCCTGTCCACATGATCCATTAGTACTACCGGGCTATAGGGAAAGTTTGACTCCCCCAGTCCTTCAACAGCTCCCCCTGATGGTACCCACGGCACCCAACAGGGCTGTAAAACCAAACTCCAAGTACCAGGATGCCCTGCGCGAACCTGAGGCACCGCTATACTCCAGGGGAGCTGCCATCTAGTGTCTTGGGGGGGAAGTGTCCAAAATTTGTTGCCTTCCCCCATCTTTTCCTTCTTGGGGCATCCCAGCTGGGTTGAGCTGTCAGCCATCCATCACAATAGTAATATTTTAAACTTTATCAATCCATTTTTACCACAAATGATCCTGAAACATGGATTACCTTTACATCTGGGAAGTAATTACATTGTGTTATTGTGTACTGTATTATTGCATGCAACAACAGCAACATTTACTTTCATAGCACATTGTCATGCTCCAAACTAGCTTAATGAGCTTTACAATAAAAATAGAGACATCAGAAAAAATAGTAAAAACAAAAGAACAAATCTTTTTTAAAAGTTCTTTGAGACTGTAAAAAGCAGGATAGAAAAGAAAAAAAAAACAGCAAAAATATGGACACTGGAGAAAATCAACCTCTAGGAGCTCCAAGACAAAATGATCACTCACCCTATCTGAACATTCTAACAAATGTAAACATGTTGATGATTAATGGTTACAACAAAATGAAAACAGCCTTTTGCACATTTCTTTATTTTTTGTTAATTCCGTCACAGGTGGTTGCAATGTGTTTGGTCCTGGTGACAGTTGCAGAGGGCAACCACTGAATATCAGAAACAGAAAACACACAGCAGTAATGGATAGTGCCTAGTCTATACAATTTAATTCATGATAAGAGCATAGACCCCCTAACCCCCCACCCCCTGCTCCTCAACACCACCTCCACACCACCAGCCTCACAGACTCAGTGAGATAGAAAAAATATCAAGTGGTGGGTGCTTAGTAGTTTTTTGAAGTGTTCAAGCAAAATTGTAGCACCAGTATCTACACCAGTAAACCACTTCTGTAATTTTGGTGCTAAAAAACAAAAAAAAAATGTTTCCTTTACTCTCTGAATATTAAGCTGACTAATATTACAGGATCTAAGATTATAATTGGAATATATGGGTAAAAGACAATCCCAAATATTGAATGGTCCTTAATCGTTCAAAACCATATATACAATTAGTTTTTTTTTTTGTTTCTTTTTTTAACTCAGTCCTAAAGAACACATGCTTCCAAATGTTTTGATATTAGCAGTGGCTTTTTATCTTACAGCAAATTCAAATCCTTTAAATAAATATTTTTTTGGTATTTCAGCATTTTCATTTAGTTACTCAAGTTGACGTGCATACATTTTTTTTCAGGTAACTCTACAAATGCTTTTATGCATTTGTGTGAGAGAGCCCTCTGATACACTAATATCCAGTCTTGGATGGGAAGCTGCTTTGTGTATGTTGCTGGTATAGTATCCACTAAAGAGAGGATGTAGTTGGATTTTTTAATATTTTTTAATAGTTTTATTAATATAAATCTTATTCAGAAGGAGATATAATTATAAATGTGTAAGTAAAATAATATTAGTGAATTAACGGTAAGAGTATTAACCCATTTCAAATAATGAGCAAATAATGTGCCTCAGTTCAAACAAATACCCAGTTATATTGAAATTTAACTGAATATATTGATGATGTACAGTGTCAGCATGCTTACAGGTGAATAAGGAATGGGCGAATTTTTGAGTGATGCATTTCTTGACAGTTTTATTTGCTTTGTATATTAAGGGTTCTCTTTGAAAGAGAAAACATGTTGTCACTATTTATATAATTGGTTGTATTTTCTTTACAGTGCCTTGCAATAGTTAGTGTCCATTCTCCTCAGTGTTGGTCCTGTTTTGTAGCATTACAACCTAGAATTAAAATGGATTTTTGGGGGGGTTAGCACCATTTCATTTACTACGTAACATGCCTAGCACTTTAAAGGGTACAAAATATTTTTTATTGTGACACAAACTATCAAGACAAAAAATAGAAATCATGAGTGCATAGAATTTTCATGAAATTAAAGGTGCAAGTCTCTAAGAGAATGTCTCCATTAGCTTAGCACATCTCTCCACTGGAACTTTCGCCCATTCCTTAAGACAAAACTGCTTTAACTCCTTCAAGTTTGATGGGATCCATTAATGTACAAAAATCTTCAAGTCATGTCACTGATTCTCAACTGGATTGAGATCTGGACTTTGACAAGGCCATTCCAACCCATTTAAATATCTCTCCCTCTAAACCACTCAAGTGGAGCTTTAGCAGTATGTTTAAGTTCATTATCGTACTGGAGGGTGAGCCTTCTTTCCTTTCTCAAATCTCTGGCAGACATAAACAGATTTTCCTCAAGAATTGCTATGTATTTAGTGCAAGCCATCTGCCCTTCAATTTTCACCAGTTTTCCTGTCCCTGGTGATGAAAAACATCCCTGCAACAGGATGCTGTTTGCCACTAACATGCTTCACTGTGGGAATGGTGATCTTGAGGTGATGGGGAATGTTTGGTTTGTGACACACATGACATTTCCCATGGTTTCTTTAAGCAATGGCTTTTTTCTGTTCACTCTTCCATGAATCCCCAGTCTGTTTAGAGTATAGCTTAAAGTGGTTCTATGGACAGATACTTCCATCTTTGCTGTAGATCTTTGCAGCTCCTGAATTAAATTGTTAAGTCTATTACATAATATCCAAATGCAAATACATTTTAATTCCAAGTTATAATGCAACACAACAGGACAAACACTGAGGGGAATGAATACTTTCGCAAGACACCATATATTCACCCATTTTGTCCAGTACAGACATGGACAAAGCAAAAGTTAGCATAAGAGGTACCACACAAGGAGCAGCTCTAGATGGGAAACCAGTCTACAAAGTAATTTATTTGTAAATTATATTTTAGTGTCACAAATCAACACTAGCATATAAATATCACATTGCTGACTCCCTACAGTTAAAGTGAAGGAGCTGGCGTTTGAAAACATGATGGAGCTGTTGCAAATTAAATACATTTGGACATGTTCACTTATAGTTTAGTGAGGGCAATAAACAGTTGCAGAGCATCAGGAAATTAAAATCTGTTGTAAAGATGTAAAATTAACTAATATATGACTACAAACATGAATAATCATGGTTGGGTGCAAATTGTACATGGGTTTGAGACGAACTACATATGGGTGAGTTTGGGTTTGATTTTCACTACTCATGCAAAGCTATAGCAGTTCCTTCTAAATTTCTCAAGTGACTTTGTTAAACCCAGCTTCATTCAGTAAGAGTTAATGAGTTCAGATTATAAAAATGCCCTTTGTTAAAAATAAAAACTAGAAGAAGAAACTTTTACAAAACAATTAATTAATTATATGATTAAATATGTTACATTTTAATGCATTAGGATACATCTAAATACAGTCAAAAGAATTATGTACTCCAGCACTAATAGATAAGAGACAATTAAAACAGACAAGTTTAGTTTTGAAAAACTGCATGTAAATGTTATGCAGGTGATTTCACAATTGTGAAATTCAAAACTGCATAAAAAGAGTTTTGGGGATTTTATAAGCCATTTGGGGTCAAAGGATGGAAATTTTTACTGGCCATCAGTTATTTGGTAACCTAAACTGCTGTTCCCTTTTCTGTGTCATCCAGATCATCCATGGCTCTCAAATGCCTTATGCAGTGCTTGCTAAAGTCAAGAGCAATAAAGAAAAATGTAGAAATTGTGTGTCCTCTAAAAGCTATAAAACAGACCAGGGCCCTCCCTATCCTGCCCAGATGAAGCTTCACCTAAGGCAGCCTGAGCCCAATAGTCTACTGTCCATGCTATGAAAAAAGGGAACAGGTTTATTAAAAAAGTCTAAATGTCCAAAAATAAACTTTAATACCCTTCAAGGGAAAGGAACACAATTAAAAAAAAAGTTCGACGAGAATCTCGTTCACAAAAAAATCTTAAAAAAAAGGCAAAATGCACATATAAAATAGGTTGGCTATAAGAAGGCAACTTCAGTGTCCCTTTAGGGGTTAGTGGATAATTGATTTACATCTAGAATGTTTTACTTATGTGCAAATTATATATAGCATGTTCTAGCGTAAAGAGCTTCAGTAAACTAAAAACATTACAAATATTGTATACAGAAAAGTACTCAGTTACTTAAATGGTACTTCTGATCCAATTAACTCTTGTAACTATAACTGAGATCCATTTTCTTAGGAAATTTTCTGGGCGAAGCCAGGTAACACAGCTAGTAGCAAATATTATCCAGTTTTATTAAAAGGGTGATTATGCTGATTCAAGTAATTATGCGTCATGGAAAAATCATGGGCAAATTAATGGAAGCAACTATTAAGGAAAAGAATGACCGTAATATGGCAAGTGCAAAATCATATGGGTAGAGGCAGGGGAGTTCATGTCTCAGTAATATTCTGAAGTTATTTAAGGAAGCAACAAAAGAACGTAAAGGAGATGCAAATGATTTTATTCAGTTTGATTTCCAAAGAGCTTTTGGAAAAGTACCACATGAGAGGCTAGTTATCAGACTAAAAAAAAAAAAAGAAGGTATTCAGGGTGCTGAGTTTAGATGACTGCAGAATTTGCTCAAGTAGAGGAAGTAATGAATTATGTTGTGAGGAGTCAGTTATATTAAAGTGGTGTCCCTTTACTGTTCGGAGCCAGTACTGCTTTTTCTTAATATACATAAATGATCTACACAGGAGTATAAAAAAACAAGCTGATTAAGTTTGCAGATTATGCCAAACTAGGTTGAATGGAGGATAATCTAGAATACGACAAGTCATAATTTAGGGCCTTGGACAGAATGTAGGTGTAAACAAATTTGTAAAAGATGAATTTAAGTTGATTTAATTTAAGTAAATGTAAGGTATTACATGTATAAATTAAAAATGTTAACAATGGGAAGCCATCCATCCATCCATTCATCCATCCATCCATTATCCAACCCGCTATATCCTAACTACAGGGTCACGGGGGTCTGCTGGAGCCAATCCCAGCCAACACAGGGCGCAAGGCAGGAAACAAACCCCAGGCAGGGCACCAGCCCACTGCAGCAATGGGAAGCCAGAAACATTAAAGTATGCTTTATGAGAAGGTTGTAGAAGTCATAGTAGACTCATCACTGTCTTTATCTAGTCCGTGTAGAAAAGTGTGACAATGCGGTCCCGCTCCATGCTCCCATCTTCCTTCTGGGAGCTCTTGAACCCTACACCGTCGGTAATGTCACAGATAAGCTAGGCAGTGAGGCACAACAATGAAGCAAAGAGGATGGTGCAAAAAGTGCAAAGTGCTTTTATTTTAAAAACAGCAAAAATCTAAGTGTCCAAATAAATAGTGCAGTGCATCAAAGTTCCATAAATAAATCCAAAAAAAATGAGTGAACAGTGAATTGAAAAAAATCCTTTAAAAACCCGAGGTTAAAATAATGGCTGGAAGCAGTCTTTTAAAACAAAGCCCGGTGCCTTCTTTTACTGGTGACTCCCCTGCTTCTCCCATCCAGGCTATGCACCAGGGGAGCCACCCTACCTGCAGCTGACCTTCTTCACTTGACTGGTCTATAAGATTTTTGGTCCCTGGCTCCATTCAGCTCTCACTAGACTGAGACTTGGGCTCTCCAGTGACCAGGACGCTCACGCTGGGGCTTCCATTTCCCAAGTCCCTGACTCCCGGTCTCTCCTGCTCCAAACAAACACTCAGCAGGAGCAACCACTACCGTTGGTCCTCATGTGCCGGCCAAACACCCCACTCGGGCTCACCTCTCCCAGCTGCCTGCAATCAGCGCAAGTCTCTCTCTCTCTCTCTCTCTCTCTCTCTCTCTCTCTCTCTCTCTCTCTCTCTCTCTCTCTCTCTTTCTCTCTCTCTCTCTCCCCTGCTGTATTCTTCAACCTTGCCCTCCCTTCATGTTCTTTTTTCTTTTCTTTTTCTCCCTCTGCTATCTGCCTCGCGCTTCTATTATACTGTATGATCCAGAGACATGGATCAGGTGTGGCAATCAGCAGCTCCTATTACCAATTACGGATGCGGACGACTCCTCACCTGTGCAGTTAATCGAGGACCGCCTGCATCACAAATTCCCCGGGAACCACTCCGGCCACACTACCATGCCCCCTTTCAAAGCCACGAGTGCGGCGATTATTTATTTAAAAAATGTCCTTTTTGACGTGAGCTGTGGACCCACTACACCACAAAAAGCCAATAAAAAGGTCAACAGAATATGAAAGCTGTATGTTTTGGATGCGGTGTTGTAAAAGCGGGTGAATGCAGTATGTTCTTTTCACCTTATCAGACTCTGCTGTTGGTTCTTTTTGGCTCTTAAGTGACCTCTGCAGAGTAGCAGAGGAGTGCTTCATATGAACAAATCACATAGAGATGGTCACCCTGGTTTGTGGACTATTTGCCAATTCTTTTAATAACACAGCAGTGAACATACAATGCTGAGCTATGCCAATCACATCTCTTCATTTCTACACCCTCTGCTCACTAATTGCTCCTTTGTCCTTTTTAAAAATAAATCAATAAACTTTATTAATACTTTCTCTAATATGAACTACTACTTACAAAAATATTACCACACAGTGTAGAGTACAAGTCAAAGGAAATGATGCTTAATTTATATAATGCCCTTATGAGAAACTAAATATCATGCAAATGTTAGGTAGTATTTCTTTAGAATGATTGTCACATTGAATAAATTGCTAAGTAATGTGGTCAAGAGCAGTACTTTAGGGACCTTCACAACTCAAAATGAAATTATTTTGGATGAACTGGGTGAGTAGGATTGGTAAGCTATGCTGGGCCTAATGGCATGCTCAGGTCGAATCTTCTCATGTTCTGATTGTCTGAAACAGTATAGTTATCTTCATATTTTGTCAAAGGCCTATCTGTCTTCTGAACTGGGCACTTTGCACTATATATATATATATATATATATATATATATATATATATATATATATATATATATACTGTATATAGGTTCGATTCCCCGAGAGGGGGGGTGCAGTGAGTGTGTACATCTAATGAGCCCAGAATTAGGGCGAAACACATGTCGCGTACTCTTTGCATTATTTGACAATAAACTATTCAATCATATATATATATATATATATATATATATATATATATATATATATATATATATATATATATATATATATATAAATTCTCTTTTGAAGTCGGTAGGCTTTTGATACCAAAATCAAACATACGACAAGAACTTGATGGACTTTATTTTAGTGTAGTTATTAATTCATAAAGAACATTATAGCTGCAAAGTGTCCAACCCATGATCTGCAATTATTTCTAATTATCTGAGTATAAGATTACAGTAACTCAATTGCACTGAACCCTTCAGGATTAAAGGAGTCAGAGATTTTAAGAAACCGCTATTTTAAAAAGTATGCTGAATGCTTTTTCACATAATGATGTTGTTACGAACGGGATTTTGTCAGAGAAATACAAGACATTTATTCAGTGCATCCAGAATGTCTTTTTTTCACCTGCATTATTATCTTTCTTTAATTTAATATTATTTATTGTATCAGTATGCTGCTGCTGGAAAATGTGAATTTCCCATTGGGATTAATAAAGTATCTATCTATCTATCTATCTATCTATCTATCTATCTATCTATCTATCTATCTATCTATCTATCTATCTATCTATCTATCTATCTATCTATCTATCTATCTATCTATCTATCTTTTTCCACATTTTGTTATGTTACAGCCTTATTCCAAAATGGATTGAATTCATTTTTTTTCCTCCGAATTCTACACACAACACCCCATAATGACAACATGAAAAAAGTTTACTTGAGGTTTTTGCAAATTTATTAAAAACAAAAAAAACTGAGAAATCACATGTACATAAGTATTCACAGCCTTTGCTCAATACTTTGTCGATGCACCTTTGGCAGCAATTACAACCTCAAGTCTTTTTGAATATGATGCCACAAGCTTGGCACACCTATCCTTGGCCAGTTTCGCCCATTCCTCTTTGCAGCACCTCTCAAGCTCCAACAGGTTGGATGGGAAGCGTCGGTGCACAGCCATTTTAAGATCTCTCCAGAGATGTTCAATCGGATTCAAGTCTGGGCTCTGGTGGGCCACTCAAGGACATTCACAGAGTTGTCCTGAAGCCACTCCTTTGATATCTTGGCTGTGTGCTTAGGGTCGTTGTCCTACTGAAACATGAACCGTCGCCCCAGTCTGAGGTCAAGAGCGCTCTGGAGCAGGTTTTCATCCAGGATGTCTCTGTACATTTCTGCAGTCATCTTTCCCTTTATCCTGACTAGTCTCCCAGTTCCTGATGATTTGAGTTTGCCCAAGATGATTAGTAGCTTTTAACAAATTAGGCACTGCGTACAACGTCATGCATAAAGTCATACCGCCACCTATAGGTTCTCATTGGTTTCCTTAGTTTCGGGAAGGATACGATGCTGGATACATGTGGTAAACAATCATTTTTAGAGGATCTCTAATTCATTATTAAAGCAGTAAATGGCCTACTCTGTATCGATCGACAATCATTCACAATTTTTCCAGAATGTCGCTTGAACTCTTTGTTTAAACCAATAAATTGCTGAACTAACAGGCAAAATATTATTCAAGTTGTGTGACTTCTCTGGGAGACTCCAAGCGCTTATCTTAATTATGGACTGCACATAATGATAAGGTGTCTTGGGGTTTCCTTTGCAGCTCATAAATAAAACCTCTAGTTGATCAGAGACAATTAAATGGATGAGTATTTGAGTGTAAAGTTATGATGTCACTTAAGGATTAAATGAGAGGGGTAAATGTTCATTATTTTAGAATGGGGATATGTATGTACTAACATTTAGACTTGCAGTGTTCATTTCCTTGTTAAGTTAGTGTTTTAAACTTAAATATTCAAGATCTGGGAGGATATTGAGAGGAAGCAAGATTGTTGCTGTTTTGATTTGACCTGCCATGTGCTGTAGAGAATACAGCCCTATTTATTTATTTGTTTGTTTGTTTGTTTGTTTGTTTGTTTGAAACAGAAATCCACCTTATAAAAGAATCCTTGCTACATGAGTGTCAATTTTTCGGCAGACATTTATGCTAACCGGTAGAGTTATTTTGCTCATTATTCTGTGCTGGAATCTTTGCTTCAGAATATCACTACGTGTCTTTCTGGATTCTTTTGTGACTTGTGTTATTAAAATGTATGCTTGGTTTACTGAGCATAGTAGCAATGCATTTTATATATATTTTTCAACTATATTTAAGGTGTTTACATTTGCTCGACTTCATCTGCAATAATAGCGCAGATCATACACTTGATAATTGTATTATTCATTTTTAAAAGTAACTGAAAGTGTTATAGGCGGCACGGTGGCGCAGTGGGTAGCGCTGCTGCCTCACAGTTGGGAGATCTGGGGACCTGGGTTCGATTCCCGGGTCCTCCCTGTGTGGAGTTTGCATGTTCTCCCCGTGTCTGCGTGGGTTTCCTCCGGGCGCTCCTGTTTCCTCCCAAAGACATGCAGGTTAGGTGGATTGGCGATTCTAAATTGGCCCTAGTGTGTGCTTGGTGTGTGGGTGTGTTTGTGTGTGTCCTGCGGTGGGTTGGCACCCTGCCCAGGATTGGTTCCTGCCTTGTGCTCTGTGTTGGCTGGGATTGGCTCCAGCAGACCCCTGTGTTCGGATTCAGCGGGTTGGAAAATGGATGGATGGATGGATGAAAGTGTTAAATGGACCAAGAGAACACTCCAACCTTATTTCTGGCATTAGTCTTTCACCTTTCAAGGTACCGATCAAACCAACCTAATGTAAAAATGACCAGACAGCTTAACATGCATAAGCACGAGCATAAAATATAACACAGCTTTGCAAGCATATACTTTAATGGAGCCTGTCACTAAAGTTTTTATTTATTTGTTTGTTTGTTTGTTTGTTGGATTATTTATTTATTTGTACATTGTGTTGTGAGAGATGGCCAGCAGTTTATCCCGGCCAGCACTCCCAGGCTGCTAGATGGAGTCCTCCCTGCAACATGGAGGTGCCCCGGATTTCTGCAGGGCATCATGGAAAATGGAGTTCATCTTCACAGCCCTGCTGGGTGCCTCCAGGGGATGCTGCAGGGAGGCACAGGGATTGCTATTTTCCCTATAGCCCGGAAGTACTCCCTAGTCATGGGGACGGAAGAACTGAAATACTTCTGAAGAAAAATAAGAGTTTCCATCTGAACCGGAAGTGCTATGGAATCACATGGACTGAAGGACAGAAGCACTTCCGGATCATGGACTATATAAAGGACTGTGGGAAACCCAGCAGGGAGAGCTGGAGTTGGGAGGTAGTGTTACGGAGCTGCTGGGAGTGGAGGATTAACTTATTGTATTATTATTGTGATTTATTGTATTGATTATTGAGTATTGTGGAGGTGGAGTTGCTTTGTGCACATTATTGAAATAATTAAAAATATTATGTGGACTTTTACCTGGTGTTTGGACATGTTGTCTGTGGGTTTCACAGGGCAACAGCGACACCTAGTGTGACAGCGTGTAAGAGTAATCCATACAAACCCATGAAAAAAAGTGCCAGAGCAGTCCTTAATAAAGTGATTTATTTATTAAAACATGCTGTTGATATAGTTTGTTTGCAGAGTCCTTAGTTGTAATTCTTTCTTTTCGCTCCATTTTCTTCATCATTTGGCCATCCTCTTATCATCTAGGATTTGAAATTCTTTTGTTATTCACTATGGCTTTGTCATTATTATTTTGGATTTATGATGATTTTGTTAAGCAATTTATTAATTGCTTACTGTATTTTTTAGTAGTTTGCATTTTTGTAGTTATACATTTTGAACTGTGTTTTGTTTAATCTGTTCATTTAAAAAACAAAATACTCTTGTCTCTCACCATTTATGACTTTTACTCAAGGCTCTAAACTTTCATTCTCCTAGCAGTTAAATCCCTGTCCTCACTCACCTCAAGACTCTTTAATAGCCCTATCACCACAAGCGGCTTTTAGGCTCCAGTCCTTAATTTCTTCTAGCTGTCCCCAGTTAAAACAGGTGTCCCAAGTGTCATCTAGAAGTCTCCAAGCCATATGCCTACAGCACCCTGTACTGGTCTAACTGGAGCTATTGTCTGAAGGGCTATTCAACTCCCTGACTGCTGCATTAAATAAAAGAAAACTAGGAATATTAAAGGACATTCGTCTTATTTAAAATTCTAATCAATCCACAACACCCATCTATTCAAACCCCAAAACCTTTTTACATGTGAAAACCACTTATTTATTTTGAGAAACTGAGAAGTTAATTTGATATAAGGTGAGTGGGACAGCAATTTTTAAAGATGTTTCACTGATGTTGTAATATATGACACTGTGCATACTGGCTTTATAGAAATATAGGGCAATGTCTTCAGCCTGTTACTGAGAAATTGTCAACATTCCAGTCATTGTTGTATCCTCAGTTAAAATTAATCTCTTTCAGAAGCTGGGCTCAGAATTAGGAAAAGAACCATTAAAAGATCCAATGCGGTTAAGAGCTGTTTCTTCCTTTGATTGCTTGTACCAGAACACAAATGGGTAGCTGCTGTCACATGATTGCATCTTAATTCAGCTGAATTGCCAGACCTTTGTAGGATAAATAAGGGAGCTTTCTCAGCATTAATGGACTCTGAGTGATCTATCAAAAAGAAAAAGAAAACAAAAAAGATTGTCTTATTTACACATAATAACTATGTTGACTCATACCTGTTAAAATGGAAGAATTAGCACAATTAGCACAAAAGAAACACTGAAAGTTGTTTGTGCACATTATATAAAATCCAATATATTCAAAAAGAATTTTTCTTATTCTCACATATTAAAACAAATAAAAATATCAACAAATAAAAAGCTATTGAATGCCTAAATAATTTACTAAATTTAAAACTATCTTAAGCAGTGCAAGCAATAAGAAAACAAAGCCTTCAATTAGAAATGTTGTCAAATGGTATTTGGAGGTGTTGTCTGGCTTTCAAACCAAAAATATGAAAACGGGAAAAGTGTCAAATTTAATTCATATCTTTATCAAAAGCATTGATGTCAGCCTATAGGTATTACAAAATCATCTTTCACATTTCGGTGTCTTGAACATTGCATTCATGTTTTTTTGTATAAAGCTCCTCATTAAAGAAACACAGAGTATGTCCTATTATTATTATTATTATTATTATTATTATTATTATTATTATTATTATTATTATTATTATTATATCTTAAAAGCTAATAAACTATATTTGGTAATGACAAGGACCTTAATTTTTGTAATCAGATAGTTCCTATCTGTTTTTTGAACTCATAAGGTTCATACCAGAGCATTTACCATCTTCAACAGGTGAAAGTCATGAACCAATTCCTAGATGGAATGGCTGACGAGCTCATGTCCACAAATACCAAACAGATTTACTCTTGACAATCAACCTTAAAAGCACATCTTTAGGATATGGGAGGTCAACTAGAGTAGACACAAAAAACAAACAAAGAACACAGAAACTCCACACAGACTGTCAAAAAGTCCAAATTTGACCCGCAGAATTCTTCTCTCCAAAGAGGATAGGGCTCAAAGCTATGCTATCACCAGAACCAAATTTTAAAGTGTGCACCATATGAACTTTCAATCAAATTTCTCTCTTCTACAGTATCTATCTATCTATCTATTAATTTTCAATAGATAGATAGATAGATAGATAGATAGATAGATAGATAGATAGATAGATAGATAGATAGATAGATAGATAGATAGATAGATAGATAGATAGATTCTTTAACCTGGTTTACTTATTTTCATTCACTTCTTATGCTATAATTAAAGATAAATGTAATTGCTCAAATTTTATTTGTTTTTCTTCTATTATTACATTAGAATTAATAAAGCCAAACCAAACCCACTCAACACCGAAAAATATCAGTACTACCTTTCATGTTTCTGCCTGTGAGGTTTTTAGCATAAGACTGAGAAAGATTGTCTCATTGTGACTATACTGGCTGCGCAGAAGTACATTGCAGTATCTGATGGCCCCAGTGTGTTGATCTTTAGGGATCCATTAGTTACTTTCTCCCTTATGAATTCATATTTGTCTTTGTCAAAACCAGCTTCGTACTCCGGCTTGCTCCCCTGCATTGAGTATACAATTAACCGGATTCCTTCTTTTGGAAGCTGCCGATAGAAATACATTCGATGGTAGCTGTCATCATCGTGTTCACATCTCAAAAGCGCAGGTTCTCCTCTTTTGGCAAGTATTATTGAGGGTCTTTGAATGATTGTAGCTCCGTCTCCTGCAACTAAAAATAATACGCTTTAAAATCTTTTCTTTCACATACGATTCCACAAAATGGCATGTCTTTGAAGAGTGCAGGTGAACGTTAAACTGACGACTTACTGAATAAACATGAAGAGAAGAGGAAAAGGATTAACATTTTTTGCATCTCTATTTACACAGGACTGAAAAGACTACAAAAATATAACTATATGTATAAATATATATTTTAGCAAAAACAAATTATATATATATATATGTGTGTGTAAAAATGCGACGAATAAGGGGGAAATGTCTAAGCATATGAAGATAAAACGCAAGAAGAGTCTGAATATTTCAAGATTAACTTCATGTCTCCTCCCCTTTTTGAAACAGACTCGAGAGTTAAAACGTCATCTTTTGAATACAATTTTACTGCGCTTCTCAGCGTTTAATTCATCTTTATGTTTTGCTTGACAGAATGTTTATTTTAAAAGACTCGTAGAATTTAACCACGTAAGACTGATGATTTTGAACGTACTTGCTTTATTTATTTAGACATATGAAATATTTCTGATCGCTTACTTAAATAATGAATTCTATTCGCTGTCTTACTGTGTTTTTTTCGGGAAAAGATACTCGTTTCTAGTTTTCTTATTTGATGCTTTATTATGGATTCAATCACTTTGCATAATTTTTCCACATGGTGCCCACGAGAACATGGAGACTCTGGACACACGATTGAAAAGATTCCTGTACGCCACGCTTACATCTTTGTCACCTTCCACACTGCTGGAAAGAAATGAAGCCTGCATGTACAGATATTTAAGCCATCGATTCATCGTGCAGATGTCGTTCATTCTGATATTGAATATTGCATAGATCGAGGACACCACGATAAGAAATAAAACGAAATCTCTAAACTTAGTTGACGCCTGGGAAGCATAAGCTAAAAACCTTAAATATATCAGGAGACACACACTTAAAATTAGAGATGTCAAAGTCGTTTTTCACAGTGATGTACTACTGGAATCGATTTAGTTGGCTAAACTACGGACCACCCACATGAAGTTTCCTGAAATATTTTTTTTTTTATTTGGATCCGTAACTTACTCCATGAATATAAACATGGAAATGTGATAACAGATTCGTGAAATACCAACTGATTCCTGACTTGCTGTACAAAATAGCAAAAGTTAAGTTCGTTTTTGATCTGTCGACAGGTTTCTGTAACCACATGTTAGGATTCTTTTCAAAGCCCAAAGAACCAATTTCAAATATAAAGACCCCTTTACAGAATGAAATGTTTGTTTTGTCAAGCAATGGAGCTAGTAACGTGTCATCAGTACCGCCGCTCCCTATACGCAGAGTACGCAGTCTGCGTAGGGCACCAACTCCCAGGGGGGCACCATCCCAGCTGCTCAAAAAAATCGTTTTTATATATTATAATAATAAATTAATATTAATAATATACATATACAAATAAACAAAAATATAAACGTATATATTGCATTTTACGGTGAACGCAGAGTAGGCTAAGCACACGTGATGACGCGCGCACCCTCACCTCTGTTACGGCTGCCTAACTAATATTTGGGGGAGGGGCACAAAAGTAAATTTCTGCTTAGGGCACCCATTTGGCCAGCAGCGGCCCTGCGTGTCATTAAAGAAGCTATATTTTTAAGCGTGCATTTGAGAGAAAACTAATAGGACAGTCATGTATCCACAAAACTGAAGTCAGAGCTGATTATGTGGAGAATGCTAGTTTTAAAAAATCTTGAACGGGATCGTTAATTAAATGTTTATGTTTACAGTTCGTTATTGTGGCTAGGGATGAACCGAGCAAAAACCCAGATTTTCATCTATAGAAACATCACGAAGAAAAAATCAGTGGGGGTGATAAGGAATGCGCAGATATTTCCTGTTTCAGAAACTGGTGTAGAACGTCGGTGACATGACACCATTTACTGTGATTTTTATGAGGTTAAAGGGAGCAGAATATATGTTTCCCCATAAGACATCGACCCAAGAAAGTTGCCTGATATTAGTGAAGTATTTGTTTTGTTTTTCTGACCTCTATTGGATGTATCTGAAACAACAATGAAAAATACACATCATGAACTGAATGATTTCTTCTCGTCTTTTTATTACTATTTCAGAATTAACATAACGTTACCTTCTGAAGCTTTATTAACTAGCAGAACTCAACGCAAAACACGAAATTCCCCTTGGACTCCACACATATACTCACATACAACATGACACCCGTATTCAAAGGCTCAATTTGAAATCGAAGATAAACCAATCTGCACGCTTTGGGAGTGTAGGAAGCCTGAGTACCTGCTCGAAAATCCATGTTGATACGCGGAGAACATGTAAACTCCATAAGATTAATAGACTAGGCCCGTGATTCGAACAGGAAACTACTCCCATGAAGCAGGTTCACTTTGTTTAAAACGTCTATTTGCGTTTCTTTCTATGTCGACCTTGCTTGCCTTGTATTTTATCCTAAGATTTTTATCCACTGTCTAAATATTCTGCATCTCAAGAGCCAACAATGAGAGAGTGAGTGACAAAATAACGAATCATTCGGGCCTGCTTTTATTGGGGAAAACAACTTGATCATAATGGAACGCAATTAAAATCGATATATTGACAACCTTTCAGAATGTATCTTTCATGATAAAGTATAGGAGCCAAAATATATTTTTATATTATTGCTGGCATAACGATCGAAACCAATCTTGAATAAGACTATCAACATTCACACTCACTAAACTTATTCACTACGATTAACCTCCTGTTATAGCTCGCTATTTTGGAGGCAATGGGAATAAAAATTTGTGAGAACGGGTACACGTTCTAGGTAAATAATAAAAAGCAATAGGGCCGGTAATGAAACCCAGATCCTTGGAAATTTACGGTACTTTGCAATAAGAATTAATGTTAAAAAAAATGTAAACAATGTTTGTATCGAAGATTTGTCATTGCTATTAGAATAAATTGCGTGTCTCACCATCTTTAGAAAAACATGTTGGGTTTGTTCAAAAGTGAAAATGATTGATTTACTTGAACATTTTCAATAAATAAAATATGCTGATTTTGTTTGCTAATGTAATACTGTTACTAATATGAACAAATGATTACATCAATTACATCAATTCAAGCCTAACATATAATGTACTTTTGTGTAATTTGATAATGGGTTTTCTGTATCCTTTCTTTATTGTACACCATACACACACACACACCTATTCAAATGCATGTGTACTTCTTTATATATAATCAAATAAAGCACCCATAATTTCTTTCGGAGCTCCTGTGTGGAATACTCCGAATACTTTAGTGTTCTGAACTACACTCCAGAGTGAACACTATGGTGCCGAACTCCTCATAGTACTCCTTTGCTACAACAAGTCTTTAGAATATCCAATTGGCATCAAAACTTTCAGTTAGTGACTTCCGAAACCAGTAACTGAACCCATGCTTTATGATACCATCGTTTTTACACGAGAATTTAACTATGTCGCCTATAACGAAAATAGGATATGTTTAATCTTGACCCAAACCGTTAGAATTAAAATACAAATATGAAATTAACATACGCTTTTGACACCTCTAAAGCCATTGTCGTAAAATAAGTTTCCATACACTAATTGCTGTTTGCTGGTTAAATCAAATGGTAACAAAACTCATTCAGGACACAAACATAAACTGACGGCTCATGTGAAAGAGACTCTTTATATGAAATATTGCTAACACCGAAAATTACATCACTCTTCAACGACTAGATTTTAGAAATTTTTTTCTTTCACTCGTTTTATTTAAATATGGAGGCAGTATAATTTCAAAGATTCAAAGCGGAATCACACAGCTACACTTTAATTCAGAACCGTTCATTAGTAAGTGGCCATTGCTGTATGTGTACTGAATTCCACTAAACAATAATGGCTTTATCATAAAGGTCTCACTTTTTATGCCGAGAAAGGTGTAAAGGCGCACCGTTGTGTAAACTGACAGCACACAAATACAAGGCGTTGTCTTCTTGAATTAATTTCTTGATAGTAAGTGTTCCCTCGCTCCTAGCATCACCAGCTAGAATAAATCGTTCTTCAAAGCCGATTTCTTGGGTAGGAGACTGAATAGTAAGATACCCAATTAACTGTAAAGGCCCGCTTGTTCCTTGCTGCCGGTACCAATACAAGTACTGATAGCTGCTCCCGTCGTGTTTGCACTTCAACACTGCAGATCCCTCACGAGTTTGGCTCACATATGGAGGAGTTTGTACCACGACTATACTTTGCAAGGAACCTGTAGAGTAAATATAAAATATTTCGATCTGTACATTATAAGAAAAACACTTTCTTAATTTGAAATTAAACATAGATACATCCACCATATTTACCCATTAAATAAAGCAGAACAATAGTACGTAGAAAGAATCGTTGCATGTTAACCATTACTCTAAAAATACGGAATACACATTAGCAGTCAGCATTTCAAAACACCACAAATATAAATGTTATCCTTGACGTCATCTGTCATCATTTTCATGTTGATATACTGCCACCATTCAGTAGTTTTGTGCATAACACATTAGTCATTGTAAAGCGTTTATTTTAATCTTTTACACTGATACTCTTTCCTCTTATCATCAAAGATGAAGGTAAGGATAATTGATGCAATCATACTGGCTCAGAGTTAGTGCGAGAGTGTAAAGGTAAACTCATGCACAGATCTCATTTGTTTCTGAATCCATTTTTATTGTAACAGTCTTTGTCATCCACATGATTCTATCTTGGCTGCTGTGAACCTGAGAATGAGATGAGATCTGTGCTAAAGTTAGCCCTGCTGTCTTGAGTCCCAGATTTGCATGCATAGGGTTTATTCCCTTAGTACTCAGGGAATATAAAGTATAGATGTCTATATTTCTGAACGTGTGCATGTGCGGGTCATGCATACAACTGACACCCTGTAAAGTGATGGTATAAAAATAGGTTGTAGCTGTCCATGACCATGAATTAGATTAGCAGGACTTGAGATTGGTACTGTATGCTAAAACCCCTGCACCTATATTGTTTTCTAAATTATTGTTTATATTCTTGCCAACCAATGTTTTATTTATTTATCAAATGTTTAGTTATGTAATACTTAGTTCTGGAGACATGTTTACATTACAGGGCAATGCTATAAGGCCAAGGGGACTTGTGAGTTTATGCTCTTTGGGAAGGCTGACCACTGTATCAAGCTTTATCCCTTTAAACAATATGGTTCTGCTTGCAGTTTGGTGGAGCCCACACCATCAAGATCATGCACAAGGTAGGAACCGGCCATGAAGAATGGGTTAGTTTATTGCAAAAGAGATTAACTTTGTTGGGAAATGTTTATAAATAACTAGTCTGTCTGACAAGAAATTCAAAATAACTATCAGTGAAAATATACTATCATTAGGCCTTTACTATATGTAAAGAAAAGTAGATATACTGAAGCACTTCTTTCACTATGCTGGAGGTTATTAGTGAGCCATTGTTTTCTGCATTCCCTTTAAGATAAAATCAATATTTACCATCTTCCAGATTTTCAATTATGAATCTCATCTGTTGGTCAGTGCATCTGAGTAAATCTCAAGCTATTGTGCCAGCAGTGGAGCTTGAATGACTCACCTTTATTCTCCAAAAACATTGGTGGTGACTAATAAACAGCACGTTTGACTGAAATTGAATCTTGTTTACTGCAACCAGCCTTGGATTAACACTACTGTTTCCTCCACTGACATCACACTCAAAGGTAGATACTCTTTCCTATTTTCAAGAATACAGATACAAGAGAGCAGTAGCAGCTACAAAGGAATGGTGTGCTCTTTTCTAAAAAAAAAATCCTGTTAAGATGAAAGGTGAGACAGATCCTAAACACAAATTATAAAAATAAGAAATGATTAAAAATGATGGGCACACCACACGTAAAAATGCTAAAATAAATAAATAAATAATGCATTTTTTAATCTAGATTTCATTTTAACAACAACTGGCATTGATTAAATTGGCAACTTTTCTATAATTTATAAATTAATCATGTTTTATGCACACAGCATTATTACCTGCACATACTGTATCTCAATCTTATTTTCCATAACAAGCTGAGTGCACAGTGATTTAAAAAAAATGTCATTATGCTGCATGCTGTACAAATATGGAAATAGTTGCTTTATCTGACATAGCACAAACTAGAATTTTTTTATTCATTTTTAGAAACTGCTTATCCCATTTTAAGGTTCATACCGTCTCCTGGCAGCATCATGTGAAATTCATTAACCGACCCTGGATGGAACCACTCTTATTTTATATGGCACTTTAGTATTTAACACCATTCCAAGGTTCTTTACATTTACAGAGATATACTATAACTCTTTTAATTTGTGATTTACAATTGGAGCACAGGCAGGTTTGTAGACTTGATTGAATCATAGAGGCATTTGGCAGTAGGGATCACGTTGCATGATTCATGGAACACAAGGGACCATTGCTTATCCTTGCAACAGTGAGTGAAGGGGGCGCCTAAAATATGGTGCCAGTCCATTACAAGGCACATTCACAAACAAATTCATTAATGTTGAGTTAATCCAGAGTTAATAATTAACTGAATGTACATGTCTTTGGAAAAAGAGAAGTCCAAAGTACCCAGAGAACACCCACACATGCAAGAGGAGAATTTGCTAACATCCCACAGGTGATGTTCAGGTCTGGATTCAAACATAGAACTCAACCACTGTGCCATTATTGCACTTCAGGACTGGCTTGGTTATTTTTTCATGTTCTTTCAGCTGCTCCCGTTAGAAGTTGCCACAGTGGATCATCTTCTTCCATATCTTTCTGTCCTCTGCATCTTGTTCTGTTACACCCATCACCTGCATGTCCTCTCTCACCACATCCATAAACCTTCACTTAGGCCTTCCTCTTTTCCTCTTCCCTGCCAGCTCTATCCTTAGCATACTTCTCCCAATATACCCAGCATCTCTCCTCTGCACATGTCCAAACCAGCACAATCTCGCCTCTCTGACTTTGTCTCTGTGGTGTTGTGGGTCCACAGCTCTCTCAGAAAAGGCAGTTTTAAATAAATAATCACCGTGCTTAGCGAGGGGGCATGGTAGTTGTGGCTAAAGTGGGTCTCAGGACGATCTGCGGTGTGGGCGTTTCTCACCTAAGTGCACAGGTGAGAGACTGCCCACATTCGTGATTGTTCCTGAAGTTGCTAATGTGCTGCAGCTGCTATGCCCTCTCAACATAAATAGAAGTGTGAGCCGGCTAGAAAAGGGAAGAGAAAGAAAAAGAAAGAGAAAGAATGGAGATTACAGGAGAAGGCAGGAAGCTGCAGCAGGAGGAGAAAATCGGTGCGGGAGAGCAAGCGAGTGCAGGCTCACGTTGCAGCTTTGCAGGAAGCCTGGGTGTTGGGCTGACACCCGGGAGTAGTAGTAGTAGTCACTCCCATTGAGTGATCATGTAGCGGGACTGACCAGTGATGAACGGCAGATGATTCTCTGCGTTAGGCCGCGGAAGGCAGCGGGAGTCAGGAATTGGGACGTTGTGTCCCCAACGTGAGAGCCCTGGTCGTTGGGGAATCCCAAGTCGCTGTTCAGAGGTGCCTACTGGAGCCAGGGGTTGGTAAGGTAGTCTGAACGGCTGTAGTAGGTAGTTTGAAGGACAACTGCAAGTAAGGCGACTCCCCTGTTGAGAAGCTCAGACTGGGGAAGTAGGGGAGCCACCAGAGAAAGAAGAATACACCGGATTTTTAAAAGCACAGTTTCCTGCATTATATTTGAACCTCGGTTTTTAAAGGATTGTGTTTTTATTTCTATTTATTAGTTTTTAACCTAAACATTTCTTTTATGGATTTATTTATTGAACATTGGACACTGCACTTTATTTTAACACTTTTGTTTTGATTGTTGGATTTTAAATAAAAGAACTTTTGCACATTTGTACCATCCCCTTTGCTATGTTGCCTCACTGTCTAGCTCATCTCGGTTATAACTATCGACGGTGTAGGGTTCAAGGGCTCCCGAACAGCGGATGGGAGCATGGAGCAGAACCCACATCATCACAGTCTCCCAACTGTCCAACTTGAGCTGACCCTCTAATGTACTCATTTCTAATCCTATCCATCCTCATCACACCCAATGCAAATCTTAGCGTCTTTAACTCTGCCACCTCCAGCTCTGTTTCCTGCTTTCTTGTCAGTGCCACCGTCTCCAACCCATAAAACATAGCTGGTCTCATTACGGTCCTGTAGACCTTCCCTTTCACTGTTGCTGATACCCGTCTGTCACAAATTACTCCTGACACTCTTCTCCACTCATTCCACCCTGCCTACACTCTCTTTTTCACCTCTCTTCCACAATCCCCATTACACTGTACTGTTGACCCCAAGTATTTAAACTCATCCACCTTTGCCAACTCTACTCCCTGCATCCTCATTATTCCTCTGACCTCCCTCTCATTTACACACATGTATTCTGTCTTGTTCCTACTGACCTTCATTTCTCTCCTCTCTAGAGCATATCTCCACCTCTCCAGGGTCTCCTCAACCTGCTCCCTACTATTGCTACAGATCACAATGTCATCAGCAAACATCATATTCCACAGGGACCCCTGTCAGCTCAACACACTCTCCTCACTTGTGAGTATGTTTCCATCTTTATCCTTTATCACCCTAACCTGCTGCACATCTTTCCCAGCTCGGTCCCTCTGTCTAGCCAATACTTACAGGTCCTTTTCTCCCTCCTTAATGTCAAACCTCTTATACAACTCATCATACGCCTTTTCTTTAGCCTTCACCACCTCTCTCTTCACCTTGCTCCTTATCTCCTTGTACTCTTGTCTATTTTCTGCATCTCTCTGGCTATCCCACTTCTTCTTTGCCATCCTCTTCCTCTGTATACTCTCCTGTATTTCCTCATTCCACCACCAGGATTCCTTTTCCTCCTTCCTCTTTCCAGATGTCACGCCAAACACTCTTCTTGCTGTCACCCTTACTACATCTGCTGTAGTTTCCCAGCTGTCTGGTAACTCTTCACTGCCACCCAGTGCCTGTTTCATCTCCTCCCTAAACTCAGCCTTGCAGTCTTCCTTTTTCAACTTCCACCATTTGATCCTTGGCTCTGCCCTCACTCTCTTCCTCTTCTTGATCTCCAATGTCATCCTACAGACCACCATCCTATACTGCTTAACTACACTTTCCCCTGCCACCACTTTGCAGCCTTCAATCTCCTTCAGATCAACTCTTCTGCATAGGATGTAATCTACCTGTGTGCATCTTCCTCCACTCTTGTACATAACCCTATGTTCCTCCCTCTTCTTAAAAAACGTATTCACCCCAGCCATGTCTATCCATCCATCCATCCATTTTCCAACCCGCTGAATCCGAACACAGGGTCACGGGGGTCTGCTGGAGCCAATCCCAGCCAACACAGGGCACAAGGCAGGAACCAATCCCGGGCAGAGTGCCAACCCACCGCAGCCATGTCCATCCTTTTGGCAAAATCTACTATCCTCTGACCTTCTTCATTCCTCTCCTTGACAGCATACCTACCCATCACCTCCTCATCTCCATTGTTCCCTTCACCAACATGTCCATTGAAATCCGCTCCAATCACCACTTTCTGTCCCTTGGGTACACTGTTCATCACTTCATCCAACTCACTCCAAAAGTCTTCTTTCTCACCCATTGCACACCCAACTTGTGGTTCATATGCACTAACAACATTCATCATCACTCCTCCAAAATCCAGCTTCATAATCATTACACTGCCTGACACTCTTTTCACCTACAAAACACTCTTGACATACTGTTCCTTCAGAATAACTCCTACCCCATTTCTCCTCCCGTCCACACCATGATAGAACATGAATCCACCTCCGATCCACCTGGCCTTACTCCCCTTCCATTTAGTCTCTTGCACGCACAATATATCAACCTTCCTTCTCTCCATAATATCTGCTAACTCTCTCCCCTTACCAGTCATACTGCCAACATTCAAAGTTCCTACCCTCAGTTCCACTCTCTTTAGTTTCCTCCTCTCCTCTTGCCTCCGGACACATCTCCCTCCTCTTCTTCTCCTTCTTCTTCTTCTTTGGCCAACAGTAGACCAATTTCCGCCAGCACCCTGTTGGCTAACAGTACTGGTGACTGGCCTGGTTATACTGAGATAAAATATTGAAGCTGTAACACACTGCACAAATATTGACTGATTTTTATGGACTCATCCCATACTTTACTTAGAAAATTTTTCATTCTGTCTTGGTACATAAAAAAACAATAAGATAAGCTTCTCTTCTGTTTGTGAGGTCTAAAATGCCAACTTTCCTTGTTCCTAGTTGCTACATTATATGAATTGTATCTGTGGATGAGTATAAATTGGTTGTCAGGTCTTTTGCACACAGGGCCCATTCTTACAACTAAAGGACATGCAACTCTTTGACTACTGCAATATATCAAAGAGAAACGAGAGTAGTGCATAGGATATTCCTGTTATCTGTAAGTCTGATCAGTCCATGACACCACACCACACACAGAAACCACCTATTTAGTTTTTAAAATTGATAAAATTGTCTTTGAAAGGTCACTGTATTCCTTTACTAACCAGACCTTTGAGTAATGCACATGCTATACATAGTATATTACTACACTATGTGCAGAAGATATATTAATTTCTCTAAAAATAAAATTAGGCAATACTAATTAACATAGAATTAAAAGTAAGGTCCGATGGCCAGGGAGGACAGAAAAAAAAAAAATCTGCAGGGGCTCCAGGCCATGGACCGTCCAGCCCCCACTAGGCATTCTACCTAACATAAATTACCTCAATCTGTCCTCATGGTTTTCAGGCTCCATGTGGAAGAATTAGACAATGATGGTCATGTGGACATCTGGCCTTCAATCCATCAATGTAGGGAGTGCAAGGTGCTTTGATCGAGTGGTGATGGTGCAGATTAAACTGCACTAGTTTGGAGTTGGTAGTTAACCTAAAGTTATATGTCTTTGAGGCTGTATCAGGAAACTGGAGAGCCCAGAGGAAAACACATATAGACATGGGAACCAGGCAAATTTATTATTATCAATTAACTTTAGAGGTACGTCTTTGGGAGGACAACTGGAAGACACACAAAGACACAAAGGATAGACAAACTTCACATAAAACGGTGAGAATTTGACTTCAGTCTTCTTCTCTCCTATGATGGCAGTAAGGTTATTCACTGCACCATTGTATCAGAAATTCTTAACAATTGTCTCTTTAATTTATACCAAAAATAAACAAAATAAATAATAATAAAATAAATAAAAAATATATGAACCTTGTGTGGGCGGCATGGTGGCGCAGTGGGTAGCGCTGCTGCCTCACAGTTGGGAGACCTGGGGACCTGGGTTCGCTTCCCGGTCCTCCCTGCGTGGAGTTTGCATGTTCTCCCCGTGTCTGTGTGGGTTTCCTCCCGCAGTCCAAAGACATGCAGGTTAGGTGGATTGGTTATTCTAAATTGGCCCGTGTGTGTGTGTCCTGCGGTGGGTTGGCACCCTGCCTGGGATTGGTTCCTGCCTTGTGCGCTGGGATTGGCTCCAGCAGACCCCCGTGACCCTGTGTTTGGATTCAGTGGAATGGATGGATGAACCTTGTGTAATGCTTTCATTTACCTGCTGTATTCTGTTCTTACTAACTGTGCAACTTAACCCTGTATACAGTTACCCAGACTGTACTTGATTTTCTTCTTTTATCTTTAAAGGATGTGCCAGAAAACCTTGGAACCCAGAGGAAACGCCATTAAGATGTGTGTAGAACATGCAAAATACACATGGACAACAACCAGGCACAAAATTAAAAGTTGTGACTTCATGAGGCAGCAGTTTTAACCACTGTTCCATCATGTCATTTATAATTACCTTATTGCATACATTATTAAGACATTTATTATTATTGTTAAATGTTATTATATAGTTTATAATAATAAATTTACTCCATGTATGTTGTGGTAGAAATCAACATCTTAATAAAAGAAAGAAACATCCTCTAATAAGACAAATCAGTAATCATCCAGGAGAAAAGCTATCTCTTCGGCAATATGCTTTAGAGGGAGCATTCTTCAAAAACAGTCTCTTACAGTGTGGTGAGAATGATCACAGAATGAAAACATATTTATTGATAACCAAATTTACATAGCAGTGCTGATTAATTCTTACAGATAATACTCTGATTGGTTAAAAGATATGAAGTGTTTAGCACAGAGCACAACCAGCCTAAATAAGTCTTTCTCTATTATATCCTTGGTCTTCAGTATCTATTAGTTTAGATATTACTCTTGAAAGCTCTATGTGTGTTTGTTGTTTACAGAAAATCTGATCTCTTTAGTCATCCCTCAGTACATTTTGTGTATTACATTTTTTGTCTCTGGTGTTCACTTGACCTTTGTCTGGTTTCCTGATATGCCTGAACTGGTTTCTGACATGTATTAACCCTTGTTGTGATGTAAGATTTTACATATAACTTGATGAATATTTTGTATGTCTTTATTTGAAATTTAGGCAAAGGAATGTAATTTAGTGTCCCCCCCCCCCCCCCCCCCCCCTTAGGAATGGGTTTGTTTGAATTTTACAACAGGATTTGGGGGATGTGTCTTAAACCAGTTTGCCGAGTGTTTCTTTGCTAAAGTCATTTCTACTAAACTCCCCCCCCCCCCCCTCCCCGCCCCGCAACTAGGCTAAGGTGTACTTTAACATATGCTTTGAGGGCACGTGTTAAGATGTTTTATTCCCCCATTGGTCTGAGGTATGGCTGTTTGGAATTGGCTTGTCTCAGAAGGGTTTTAAGTACCATGATGTCCTATTGGCTGTAGGGGTTGGACAGAACATCTATAAATATACAGTACTGTGCAAAACATTTAGGCAGGTGTGAAAAAATGCTGTAAACAAAGAATGCATTCAGAAATACAAATAATGATTGTTTATTGTTATCAATTTACAAAATGCAAAGTGAGCGAACAAAAGAAAAATCTAAATCAAATCAATATTTGGTGTTACTAACTTTTGCCTTCAAACCAGCATCAATTCTTATAGATACACTTGCACAAAGTCAGGGATTTCGCAGGATTCTGGTCAGGTGTGTGATCAACCAATTCTACCAAACAGGTGCTAATGATCATCAATGTCACACGTAGGTTGAAACACAGTCATTAACTGAAACAGAAACTGCTGTGTAGGAGGCTTAAAACTGGGTGAGGAACATCTAAACTCTGCTACCAAGGTGAGGTTGTGGAAGACAGTTTCATGTCATGGCAAGATTGAGCACAGCAACAAGACACAAGGTAGTTATACTGCATCAGCAAGGTCTCTCACAGACAAAGATTTCAAAGCAGACTGGGGTTTCAAGATGTGCTGTTCAAGCTCTTTTGAAGAAGCACAATAGAAACGGGCAACGTTGAGGAACATAGACGCAGTGGTCAGCCAAGGAAACTTTGTGCAGCAGATGAAAGACACATCAAGCTTATTACCCTTCGAAATCGGAAGATGTCCAGCAGTGCCATCAGCTCAGAACTGGCAGAAACCAGTGGGACCCAGGTACACCCATCTACTGTCTGGAGAAGTCTGGCCAGAAGTAATCTTCATGGAAGAGTTTCAGCCAAAAAACCATACCTCCAACGTGGAAACAAGGCCAAACGACTCAAGTATACACGAAAACATAGGAACTGGGGTGCAGAAAAATGGCAGCAGGTGCTTTGGACTCATGAGTCAAAATTTGAAATATTTGGCTGTAGCAGAAGGCAGTTTGTTCGTCAAATGGATGGAGAGCGGTACAACAATGAGTGTCTGCAGGCAACAGTGAAGCATGGTGGAGGTTCCTTGAACGTTTGGGGCTGCATTTCTGCAAATGGAGTTGGAGATTTGGTCAGGATTAATGGTGTTCCCAATGCTGAGAAATACAGGCAGATACTTATCCATCATGCAATGCCATCAGGGAGGCGTATGATTGGCCCCAAATTTATTCTGCAGCAGGACAACGACCCCAAACATACAGCCAAAGTCATTAAGAACTATCTTCAGTGTAAAGAAGAACAAGAAGTCCTGGAAGTGATGGTATGGCCCCCATAGAGCACTGATCTCAACATCATCGAGTGTGTCTGGGATTACATAAAGAGACAGAAGGATGTGAGGAAGCCTACATCCACAGAAGATCTGTGGTTAGTTCTCCAAGATGTTTAGAGCAACCTACCAGCTGAGTTCCTTCAAAAACTGTGTGCAAGTGTAACTAGAAGAATTGGTGCTGTTTTGAAGGCAAAGGATGGTCATACCAAATATTGATTTGATTTAGATTTCTCTTTTGTTCATTCACTGCATTTTGTTGATTGATGAAAATAGATGATTAACACTTCCATTTTTGAAAGCATTCTTTGTTTACAGCATTTTTTCACACCTGCCTAAAACTTTTGCACAGTACTGTATGTGTTTAACCTCACAATCTCTAGCTTGCTAACCTGTGATGATGTAGAAGTATCTTTCTCTTACTAACCAACATCTGAAAGAAGCATCTCTCTTGCTAACCTGTGATGATGAAGACAACACAATGAAGAGCACAGCTCAGCAGCCATTTTGAACAGACATGTGGCTGAAAGCTGAGCACCAATGATGCCTTAACTAGAGACATTTTAAGTAACTACAAGTCTGTGTGCCGCCTGAACTACATATCACCATTTAATCAGGTTGTATGGTTGCCAATATTCAAATGTACTTTGCATTTTGTTATTATTTATGAATATTATCAGTAATACGTTATTTTAAGTGTAAGTTAACTCCTGCTTGTCTTTTTACTACATCTAATTGCCTGAGGTTATAGATATAGAAGAGAAGGTGGGGATAAGTTATATACGATAATACCTTATAAACAGTGGTAAGTCTGTGAGATTAGGCATTCTAAGGCTACATATTAATAATACAATAGGGGAAAGTAGAGCAATATATATATTACTCTACCAAGACAAAACAACTGTTTATACTGTTTCTTTAAGATGAATGCTATGTTAGCTTAAAATTATTCTTCCACAGCATATGACTTATACTAATCCATTTTTCTTGAATTGATTAGATAGTATAGAGATAGATAGATACTTTATTAATCCCAAGGGGAAATTCACACATTTATACATCTACTATAGTCTCTAGCTCAATGATCCAGATCTGGAATATTCTGTACAAATTTAACAAGAAAATATTGAATGGATGATTAGAACTGTTGCTCTTCAAAAAGATCAAGGTACTACTTTATTATTTTAAACTCATACTGAAGACATGGTGGGAAGTTACTTTGATATTAGATGGGTGGAACAGAGATTTCTAAAGATTTTGTGCTGAAATGCTGTAAAATATGACACTGTGCATACTGGCTGCACAGAAATATAGTGCAGTGTCTTCAGTCTGTAACTGAGAAATGGCCAATATGCCAGTTTTTGATGCATCCCCAATTAAACTGAATCTCTTTTGGAAGCTGGGCTCATAATTAGGAGAAGAAACACTGATGGACCCAATGAGCTTCAAAGCTGTTTCTTCTGTTGATTGCTGGTACCAGAGCATGAATTGATAGCTGCTGTCACCATGGCTGCATCTTAATTCAATTGAATCACCCATTTTCTTTATGACTAGTGATGGTGTTTGCTGAACATTAATGGTCTCTGAAAGATCTGTAAAAAACGAACAAGAAAAAATGTTTGTATTATTTTACCTTTAGTATTGTAACTATATCTGCAAAACTGAACAATTGTCACAAAAGAAAAATCAAAAATGTTTATGTACACATAATAAACAAATATATTTTCAAAAAGCATTCTGCTTGTATTAGGAATCAAAGTCAGACTTTCAATGTTGTTGATGCTAAAACTTCTAAACTCTGACAAATTAAACAAACAAACAAATAAATAAATGCTACTAAATGTATAATGAATGTATTAAATTAAAACAAAATCTTACCTGGTGCAAGCAAGAAGATAGCAATTAAAATGGTCATCATCTTGTTCTATGTGGTATTAGGTGCTGTTCTTCTGGGTTTGACCTATAAAACCAAAGAACATAAAACAGGAAAAGTGTCAAAACAGATACATTTCTTTTTCAAATACCACCTGCACTCACAAACACACCCCTTATCACAATGTCATCTTTCACATTTCTGTGTATTTATTATAATATTCATGTTTTCAGTCTAGCACTTCTCATTAAAGAACTGTCTATTATTAGTAGTAGTAGTATTAATAATAATAATAATAATAAGAGATCCATCCATCCATTTTCCAACCTGCTATAACCTAACTACAGGGTCACAGGGGTCTGCTGGAGCCAATCCCAGCCAACACAGGGCACAAGACAGCAACAAACTCTGGGCAAGGCACCAGCCCACAGCAGGGCACACACACACACACACACTAGGGACAATTTAGGATCCGTCTACATAAAGGTTCCAGAAAGAACCATTTATTTATTTATATCGGTAACAGATTACTGTATGTATAGTATATAACCATAAATAGATGGTAACAGATCTATGCAATACAAATAGGACATGATTTTGAAAGGATCCATGTTACATATGATAACGCAGGTTAAGTTCAGGTTTTCTTAATCTGGCAATGTTGCTCTAGGTATAGCCTACCGAACGTTAAAGATTTCAGACCATAAACGGTGGAGTGCACGATAACGTGCAGTGAAAACATCTGATTTATAGTTTTCATACTCTGTCTCTGTACGTTTAGCATTCGTTTGCTCAGAGGTTGATGCGCTTGCTGATTCGTGAGCTCTTGTTTTCTCCACTCTAGCGGCCTGCTTCTTCTCTCGGCACCTTTTCACGTTAAAACTGATTAAGTCAGTGTTTGTGTTGCAATTACTTAGTACGTTTTTCTTCATTTTTCACTTAAGCTGGCAAATCTGCCTCAAGAATGATTTAAGATATGAAGAGGTAGACGAAGTGACGGCGAAGGTGGTAGGAACGAGAACGGCGTCCGTACACATGCGCTGCACGACCACCATGCTGGCAGCTGCCGAGAGTTGATTCTACAATAAAATAAAAAGAGTAATACAAATCATCACCCTGAAAGCGGACAGTAGAGGTCACGTAGCATATGTGTACCAAATATCGGGTCAATAGATCAAACGTTTTGTGAGCTACATGTGATTTAAAATCCTGGACAGACAAACGGACAGCCATGGTTGCGTTTTATATACGATTTTTGTTTCCCAACATATTAGTAAAGTAAAAAGGCTCGTGTGTCTTAAGGTGCTTAGGCACAGCCACGTGAAAGCTGTGAGTGTGCAGTGTGCATGTGAGTTTGAGAGACGTACCACATGAAAGCCGGAACTACTTGAGACACTAGAGAATGTTTAAGTTTTTTGCGTTTTTTGACCAAATGTAAATTCTTATGTACATGTTTAGAAGTAAAGCGTTAAACGTTAAAGAGGAAACTCTTCTGAATTAGTAGTCATGTTAATACTAGGGGGCTCCGCCCCCTGCTCGCTTCGCTCGCCAACCCCTGGCGTTGGGGCATGACAAAGAGTGACATGTATGATTTAGATATAGTACAGTGTGCAGGTTTGGATGATGTGTATAGAAATAAAAAATAGAGTGTTTGGCATAGAGTAATGTTTTATTGGAATATTTCTTTGTATACAACATTAGTAGTAAAGATGGTGTCTTGTCCTTGAATGAGTCTTCCTTGGCATGGATCATTTATAATTTTAACTTTAACGTCAGATGAACGTCGAACACGTGAGAAGGCAACATAAAGGTGTCCATGTCCAAAAACGGGTTCAGAGAGGTAGATGCCAACCTTGTCCATGGTTTGTCCTTGTGATTTGTTGATGGTCATGGCAAATGCAGCTTTAATGGGGAACTGTCGGCGTTTCAATGTAAAAGGTAATTCTAGGTCAGAACTCGTAAGGTCAATTCTAGGAATGAGAACAGTATTGTTAGCATGTGATCCTGTAAGAACTGTTGCTTGAATAACATTGTGTGTCATGGTGTTGACGACTAACCTTGTGCCATTGCATAAACCCTGTTTAGTGTTAAGGTTTCTTAATAGAATGATTATTGTTCCGTTTTTAAGGGTAAGGTTGTGTTGTGGTAATCCGGCCGGGTTAGTCTTGGATCTTGTTCTTTGTCCTTTATCAAGACCAAAGCAATTGTAGTTGCCGCTATACCTTCTGCATTTGCTTTTGTATTGGCCTCCTTTTCAACTTCATGTAGCATTTTTATAGACTTAGCTAATGGGTGATTGTTTATGACATGAGAGACGTTTCTCATTATAAGCTCTGTGCATTGTTTGTTTTCAGGAAGGTTCATTTGTTGATAGATTGCGTCGTGTGGATCTAGGATGTAGATTTGTGCATATTTGCGTTGTTGGTTTGTTTCAGGGTGCACTGTTCCAATGCGATGCAATATTTGTCCACATATGGGAAAGCAGTATGGGCCATTGCCTTTTGGTGGCCTGATATGTACTCCGGTAGATGCAAAAGCAAATGAACTATTGTAGGATCTAATGCAGTTCATAAAGTTTTTACTTTCAGGCACATCGTTAGTTAGAAGCTTCTGTAGATATTCAGGATATGAATGTAAAGGAGTCAGTCTAATCTGCCCCTTTTGACAACAACGTGTAAATTCATTATTTGTATTGCCAGTTGTTTCTTCTGGGAAGTTAAGTGAATGACAATGATTGCAAATGACATTCATTAATCCCAATGAATTTTCCTCAATAGTGGATTCATTATTGAAGGCGTTTTCAGCCATTTGGCTTAAGCGTTTAACATGTGTCTGGCGTTGATGTCCACTACGTGCATGTTTTGCTTTTGGCGCTTGAGTGCCGCGTTGTTGCATGTCCAGTATTTGGGACGCGCTATTTTTTTCTTTTAATTTATTCGCCTTCGCTTTGCGCAAAGTCCGTTTCAGTCTACGTCGTGCATTGTTTGTATCGATTTTTTGTATGTCTGAGACGCGAGCTCTTTCGTTTTGAAATCGTGCTTGTTTCGATGCAGCACTTTGAGACGCGCGCTGTATGCCCCACGTTCATTGTGTCTGTCCATTTGGGCACGTCTCTGTAACGGTGTTACTTGTGCTTTGCGTTTTTTGATCCGCGACATTTTTTCTCCCGGAGTTTCAGAAGCACGTTTTATGCTCCGCCGTCTATTTTGTTGTTTCTTTCGTGTTCGTGTCTTTGTTCCTGTTATCCTTTCCAAATCGTTTTGTATCCGTGACCGTGTATTCATGACTTGTTTCTTTCTCAGCATGCGAAATATGGATAAGTAATAAGGAGGATCGCACTCACTGTTAATATGTTTCCTTTTCTGCAGTTGAACGGTTAATAGTGCTTTATTGTAAGGAGATCCACCTATGCTGACACCTATGCTGCCTAGTGTGAAGGTGTTGACGTTCACTTTAGAATATGTGGCTTTGTGTGTCACTTCTTATGGATGTGTGTGGGGTGAGGATTGTTGTTGCGCGAGCGTCTTCTTTCTTTTTGTGTTCCTGTGTCTTGTTGAATCCCCCTCTTTGTGTGTGTCCCGTCCCTTGCTTGTAGGGTCTGTGGGGTGGTTTTGTGTTCTTTTTTTTTGTGTTCCATGGGCTTATTGAATCCCCCTCTTGGTGTGTGTCCCGTCTGGTGCCTTTGGGGGGGGGGGTGCCTTGCTGTTGTGCGCGAGCCTCTTTTTTTTTTTTTTTTTTGGGTCTAGTTTTTGCGTTTCTTTGACTCCTTTTGTCTCTTTTTTCTGTGCTCACTCCTTTTTTCTCTGGTCTTGTCCGTCTCTCGCGGCCCCTCATCCGCCTCTCGCGGCCTCTTTTGTCCTTCTCTCGCGGACTCTTTTTGCGCCTGCGCAGTACGTCTTTTTGCGGCTACGGCCCATGGCCGGATGTCCCTGTGTCCATCCGGTTTAGCATTCTCGGTTAGTACCCTAAGTTCTTGTCTATAAGCCGGACTCATGTATTAGCCGGAGACCAAAAATCATACGAATTTTTTAAATAAAATCGTATCATAGATAAGCCGGACTCATAGATAAGCCGAACGTACTATAACCTATAACTAATAGAAGGGAGGGAGGTCAGTGGTCTCACTCGCGCCCATTTAATTTCTTTAAGGGGGGAGAGAGTGTGAGATATTGGCGTCTCTCTCACTCCCCGCATGGCGCGGTTGGAGCGGCCGGAGCGCGTTCTTTCTGCTCTGGGCATCGCCGAGTCAACACGAGCGCGTAGCGGTCATTTAAATTGTGATTTTATATGTAAGCATATTTAAATATATATCGCGGATTTCTGCGGACAATGGGTCTTTTAATTTCTGGTACATGCTTCCTCAGTTGGTTTGCCCAG
The DNA here is from genome assembly GCF_900747795.2 of Erpetoichthys calabaricus. Classification (NCBI taxonomy): domain Eukaryota; kingdom Metazoa; phylum Chordata; class Cladistia; order Polypteriformes; family Polypteridae; genus Erpetoichthys; species Erpetoichthys calabaricus. The sequence goes on along the minus strand of NC_041396.2, from coordinate 285,810,752 downwards.
TTGATTTCATACAAGGGACGCTATTGGCAGATGGCTGAGAAGCTACCCAACTTACTTTTCTCTTTCTCTCTCTTGCGCTTTCTCTGATCCTGACGTAGGGGGATTGAGCAGGGGGGCTGTTTGCACACCTAGACGATACGGACGCTCGTCTAAAAATGCTGAAAGATTATCTTCACGTTGCTATCTTTTGTAAAGCTGATTCCTGAAAAGACATGCTGCACAGTGCTTCGCATACTTAAAAGCTCGAAGGGCACGTATTGATTTTTGACTGAAAAACAAACTCTCCCTCTCTCTCTCTTTGTCTGCTCCTGACGGAGGGGGTGTGAGCTGCCGCCTTCAACAGCTTTGTGCCGCGGTGCTTCGCATACTTAAAAGCCAAACAGACATACTGATTTGTTTGCTTCACTCCTTTGAAGAGGAAGATATGTTTGCATTCTTTTAATTGTGAGACGGAACTGTCATCTCTGTCTTGTCATGGAGCACAGTTTAAACTTTTGAAAAAGAGACAAATGTTTGTTTGCAGTGTTTGAATAACGTTCCTGTCTCTCTACAACCTCCTGTGTTTCTGCGCAAATCTGTGACCCAAGCATGACAATATAAAAATAACCATATAAACATATGGTTTCTACTTCGCGGATATTCTTATTTCGCGGGTGGCTCTGGAACGCAACCCCCGCGATGGATGTATAAGCCGGACTTATGTATAAGCCGATATTCTATTTTTTCATTTTCACAACTTTTTTCCTTAGATAAGCCGCGGCTTATAGACAAGAACTTAGGGTAATATGGATTTTACATCACTTAGTGTTTATCATTACTGTAAATACCATCAATACCATTCAGTAAAACACAGGATGTTTATACTCTGTTTAATATAGCCACAGCCTGTTAATTATTTGGATATTGCATTAAATCTTTAAGAGATGTTGTGTATTAATATGGATATTAGCCTGTTACGTTGCCGCTTTGAGTTTGTAATTGCAAATTCCTTACGTTGATAGTGTGTAGCTATAGTGCCATCTATTGGATATTTTCTGTATTGCATGGTGAAACAACATTTAATATGTACTACGTTTAATTTTGTTGTTTGCCTTGTTAGAACCATACTCACCTACTTATACCTACATGTATAATTATTCTCCCTCATGTGTATTTCTGGCATTTCAACATTAACATTAAACCAATGTTCCTACAATGGTTGGATTAGTCCCTGTGTTCTAACTGAGACACCACGGCGACTACAGCGAACTGCAAGTCAGCCTTCTCTTACGTTTTAAAACTTCCTTTCCAATAAGTACGTTTTTCACGGCGAAAAAAAAAATGGCAAAAAACCCTTCCAAGAATGAAGTGGTGCTTTGTTAAGCAATAGTTCTATTAAGAATCACACAACATTCACAATGTGAATTTCCCCTTGGGATTAATAAAGTATCTACTGTATAATAATAATAATAATAATAATAATAATAATAATAATAATAATAATAATAATAATAATAATAATAATACATTTTATTTATATAGCGCCTTTCCCATGCTCAAGGCACTTACAGAATATAATAAAGAACGGCAGAATATACAGTATATAGCATTGTACAAACCAGATAAATAAATAAAGAAGAATAAGACAGTAAATTCTGAAAAAAAACAGACAACATAATTGATGGTCTACTTCACACATACAGGTTACATTGGCATCTTGACAGAGAAGTAAACTGAGAGAAAGGTAATAAAGTCAAGTAGAGCTAAAAGCCTTCCTGAACAGATGAGTTTTGAGTTGTTTTTTCCAAATCATGGAGTCAGCTGACCTGATTAATTATCTATCTATCTATCTATCTATCTATCTATCTATCTATCTATCTATCTATCTATCTATCTATCTATCTATCTATCTATCTATCTACAACCCTAAAGAACCAGAATTTTTAAGAGTGTAGTTAAGGGTCTGGGCTATATCAGTCAAAAGTAATGAACCCGTCCTACATGGAATGGCAGATCATTTCATGCCACTAAATATGGAAAATACACTATTGTCAATTAATCTTACAAGCACATCTTTGGAATGTTAGAGGACAACCACAGCAGACACAAAATACCCACAAAAAACACACACTTCTCACAGAGACTTGTAAAAAATAAAAAATAAAAATTTTTAAACCCAGCCTGTATTTCTTCTGTGATAGGACTATACTGCATGACACTTTTAAAAATAAAAGGTGTCATGGATCTTCAGAGAGATACCATATACGTAGGGAGACCATTTTTGTTCCCAAAAGAACCATGCACATGAAGATTGCAGAAATAAAGTCAGTCAGTCATTATCCAACCCGCTATTTCCTAATACAGGGTCACGGGGGTCTGCTGGAGCCAAGCCAGCAGGGCACAAAGCGGAACAAACCCCGGGCAAGGTGCCGCAGAAAAAAAGTGTTTATTTAAATTTATAGCGTCTAAAAATATTGATGTATTGATTTAAAAATGTGAAATGCCAATAGATTTGAATTCAGGTTTTCTTGATCTCGTATGCTGCTAGCCGACTGAAATGGTTCTTTGTCAAGCAAAGGTTCAGTGCAGAATCACAGAACCCATGCAGTGCCATTATAGAGCCAATGTTTTTTAAGTGTACCGTGGTATAGTTTTATTCTATTTTCTGTTGAATTTGAAAAAAACAAAAGTAAATAAATAAATGTGTAAACTATATTAACTGTTTTATTCACCTGCTGTATTCTAATCTTACTAAATTTACAATTTACTTTGAATGCTGTTGACCAAATCCTATTAATTGTCTTCCCACGCGTACACAGTTCTTCATTCAAATCTTTCAATACCTGCATGCATTCAAGGACCATGCCAGTTCAACGCATATTTATACTGCATACTACCATCTGTTGATATTTCTACCTTTGAGGTTTTTAGCTTAAGTCTGACACGGATTGTCTCATTGTGACTTTACTGGCTGCGCAGAAGTACATTGCAGAATCTGCTGGTTCCAGTGTGTTGATTTTTAGGGATCCATTAGTTACTTTCTCCCTTATGACTTCATATTTGTCTTTGTCAAAACCAGCTTCGTACTCTGGCTTGCTCCCCTGCATTGAGTATACGATTAACCTGATTCCTTCTTTTGGGAACTGCCGATAGAAGTACATGTGGTAGTAGCTGTTATCGTTGTGTTCACAACTCAGAAGGGCTGGTTCTCCTCTTTTGCCAAATATTAATGGGGGGCTTTGAATGACTGTAATTCCGTCTCCTGCAACTAAAAAGAAACGTTTTGAAACGTCAGCAATGTATTTTGTTTCTCGTAGGATTTCACAAAATTTGGTAAACGTTAAAAAAAAAAACAGACAACTTACTGAATAAATATGAAGAAAAAATTAAAAATGTAAACATTTTTGCATCCGTTCTATTAGACAAGACCAGCCAGACTAAATAAATAACTGTATGTAGCAAAAACAAACATATATACATATAAAAAAAAAGTGGTGATTAAGGAAGGAATATGCAAACTGAAAGATAAAACTCATGAAGGGTTGAAATACTTCAAGACCTGCTTTATGGTCTCCTCCCCTTTTTGAAACAGACTCGACAGTCAAAACGTCATCTCTTTAGAATATTTTACTACGCTTTTTAACATTTCTTTTACCTTTATTTTTTGCTTGTTTGGATGGTTATTTTTAAAAGCTAATACAATTTAACCTTGCAAAGAATGTAAGGCTAGCTGATGAGGGTTTTGAACTTACTTTATTTATTTAGGTGTAGATAAATACAATTTAAACATTTATTGATGAATTATATTCTATATCTTTCCATTTTTCAGAAATACAGTTTCTAGTTTGCCTGTTTGATGATTTATTTTGGATTTATTCAGTTCACATAATTTCACCTTATAAGTTAATTCTCCACAAAAAACCGTTACTTCGATATTGAATCGAAAAGATATCTTTGCACATGGTTACTGAACGCCATATTTGTCCTCGTCCATACAGTTGAACAGAATTGAAATACAGGGTTGCGTGTACAGACATACTGTATAGACGGTCAATTCTGAATTGTAAATGTCATTCTGTCTGGCCTTGATTACTGCGAAAACCACAAGCAACGCAGCAAGAAAATAAGACATCTGTAATTATCGTTGGCGTTTGGGAAGCAAAGCCTGCAATTAATTACGACTCCTACTAGAGAAAAAGCTCACAATAGAGTAATATAACACAAGGAAGGAAGTCAGATAGCCATGCACCCTATGGTCTTTAAATGAAAGGTGCCAAAGTGCGATGCATTTACTTACTTGGCTGTCGCCTTTACCCAAGGAGACTTATACCATTTAAAGAGTAAATGGCGGCATTTGAACCCACAGCCTTTGCAGTATAAAATCTTAACCACTAAACCACATCACCTGCTTGCTAGCATCATGGGAGCCATTTTTGATTTCAGAAAGAACCATTCACATAAAGGTTTCAAAAATAAGCTCTACATTTAGTTTCATAATAGGCAAATAACCATGAATAGATGTTGAGTGATTTGTGTTGATTGATTTCATTCCTCATCTTCAAGGGTCTCTGGATGCCTACAACAACAAAGGCTAAGTTCTGGTTTTCTTAATGTGTTTGAATCCTGCTAGGTAGCCAACGATGTCTGCACGATGACATTTTCAAAGCCGAAGGAATCAGTTTCAAATGAGAACTCATTCTTGAATAAAATAGTTCTTTGTGAGACAACGAGGAATCTGTAAAACTCAGCTTCGTGTTATTTTAGAACCAGTATTTTAAGAGTGTATGTGGAGAAATTCTTGAAAGAGATCAGTAATTGAGCTTTACGTTTCCAATTCCCTATAGTGCCTTGGGATGAATAGCAAACATGCTGATTTCCGTAAAAATGTCATGAAGTTCATGATGCCAGTCCCAAAGGTATCACGTCCTAGTGAGCTGAACGACTTCTGGCCTGTCGCTCTGACGTCACATGTGATGAAGACCATGGAGCGGCTGCTGCTTCACCACCTGAGGCCACAGGTCCAACACGCCCTCGACCCTCTGCAGTACGCATACAAGGAGAAGGTGGAAGCGGAGGATGCCATCATCTATATGCTACACTGATCCCTCTCCCACTTGGACTGAGGCAGTGATGCTGTAAGAATTAGGTTTCTAGACTTCTCTAGCACCTTCAACACCATCCAACCTCTGCTCCTTAGGGACAAGCTGACAGAGATGGGAGTAGATTCATACCTAGTAGCATGGATTGTGGACTATCTTATAAACAGACCTCAGTATGTGCGTCTCGGGAACTGCAGGTCTGACATTGTGGTCAGCAACACAGGAACGCCACAGGGGACTGTACTTTCTCCGGTCCTGTTCAGCCTATATACATAGGACTTCCAACACAACTCGGAGTCCTGCCACGTGCAAAGGTTTGCTGACAAAACTGCTATCGTGGGCTGCATCAGGAGTGAGCAGGAGGAGGAGTATAGAAACCTAATCAAGGACTTTCTTAAATGGTCCGACTCGAACCACCTACACCTGAACACCAGCAAAACCAAGTAGCTGGTGGTGGATTTTAGGAGGCCCAGACCCCTCATGGACCCCGTGATCGTCAGAGATGACAATGTGCAGCGGGTGCAGACCTATAAATACCTGGGAGTGCAGCTGGATGATAAATTGGACTGGACTGCCAATACTGATTCTCTGTGCAAGAGAGGACAGAGCTGGCTATACTTCCTTAGAATACTGGCATCCTTCAACATCTGCAATAAGATGCTGCAGATGTTCTATCAGACGGTTGTGGCGAGCGTCCTTTTCTACGCGGTGGTGTGCTGGGGAGGCAGCATTAAGAAGAAGGACGCCTCATGCCTGGACAAACTGGTGAGGAAGGCAGGCTCTATTGTTGCCGTGGAGCTGGACAGCTTGACATCTGTGGTGGAGCGACGGGCGCTCAGCAGGCTCCTATCAATTATGGAGAATCCACTGCATCCACTAAACAGTGTCATCTCCAGACAGAGGAGCAGCTTCAGAGAAAGACTGCTGTCACTGTCCTGCTCCACTGACAGACCGAGGAGATCGTTCCTCCCCCCAAACTATGCGACTCTTCAATTCCACCCGGGTGTATGTGTGTGTGTGTGGGTTCTAAACGTTTACATTATTCAAAGTTATTGTCTGTTTTTACCTGCATTTTTATTACTCTTTAATTTAATATTGTTTTTTTGTATCAGTATGCTGCTGCTGGAGTATGTGAAATTCCCCTTGGGATTAATAAAGTATCCTATCTATCTATCTATCTATCTATCTATCTATCTATCTATCTATCTATCTATCTATCTATCTATCTATCTATCTATCTATCTATCTATCTATCTATCTATCTATCTATCTATCTATCTGAAGAACACAACGGTTGTGATAAGGAAACCGCACGTATATGTTATGTAGAACTTCGGTAACACCTGTACCTTTACTGCGACTTGTCTGTAGTTAAGTGGAGCAGAGCAGATGTTTCCGCAATTGATATCGCCCCAAGAAAGATGTGTGCCGTTGATTAAGTGTTTGTTTTGTTATTCTGACCTCTACTGGGTGTATCTGAAAAGCAATGATCTGCATGTTTATTTTTTCTTTTGTTGTTGTTGTTGTTACTATATATTTTAGAGTTTCAAAAGTTACATAAGTAACCTACTGAAGACTTGTTAATCCTTATCATTGGACATAAAGCACGGAATTGCCTTGGGCTGGACTCCAGTTCATCACAAGGCTTTCTCTTTTACGCAACACCACACGTCCTCACAAAAGAGTCGATATGGACTCGCCAGTTTATTTAGTCTACACGTCTTTGAGAATGTGGAAACCCTGAAAATGTCTGAATATCTGGAGGAAACTCCATGTCGAGTCGCGGAGGATATGCAAACTCTATTAAGGATATCAACCAGGCCTGTGATTTAAATCCACTGTATCCGTAAAGCAGGTTCAATATTTTGAACTTGTGTTGAACTTCTGTTTGCGTTTCTTTCTATGTCGAGCTTACATGCCTACGATTTTTATCCAATGTCTAAATGATTTGATTCTCGACAGCCAATAATGAGTGACTAATGTGATAAAATAACGAATCTTTCGGGGCTGGTTTTAGTGAAGACAATAATTTGACCATAATGGAATATGTTCAGCATCGATATATTGAAAACCTTTCAGAATGTAACTTTGTATTATAGAGTAGGAGAGCCATAATATATCCTAAAAGCATTGGGAATTTGAAACCAGTCTTGAACAAGGCCATCGTCATTCACGCCCACTTAACGTACGCACACCAAGTAAACTGATGTTATTAAACTGATGTTTTAGCTCTGGATTTGGGATGTAATTGGAATTTTAAAGGACGTGAAAACGAGTACAAGTGCAAACTCGAGACAAACAATGATTGTGTGGTAATGGAGCCCAAATCCCTGGAATTTTGCATTCTGTTATAACAGCTGGGTAGTGCAAAAGAGAAAAATATGCAATTTGACACTCCTTCTTCGAGCGGCTAAAGCGCAACACTGCGCTCCAAGGACAAGAAGAGGATACAGCATCCCCTGGAAAAAACGATAATTTGTGTGAGCTTTAGTAGTAGGTTTGTGAAATGCATATAAACACAATTCAAATAAAAATGAAATGAAATAAACCAGGACCAGATCAGCAAAATGAATATGTCATTAATGTTTTAAAGTTTTTGACAGATAACGATGTGATTTGGGCCGCTGTGGTATCTCGCTGCGCAAAAGTACGTCCCGCTGTCTTCAACTTTGACTTTTAAAATCGTTAGAATGAGTTGGTTTTTTCCATGACCTTTTAAATGATATCCCTTTTTAAAGTTTTCCTCATTTTCAAGCTGTTCGTGGTAAACATATCCAATGAGTTTGAGCTCTAAATCTCCCCTCGTCCGTTGGTACCAGAGTATTTGATTGAAGTTGCTGTCGCTGTGATTACAAAACAATTCAGTAGAATTTTCAAGTTTTGCAAGAACGAAAGGCGTCTGATAAACGCTGTTACCATCCGCGAGATCTGTAAGGAGAAAAATAGTCGAGTTTATCAAAGGAACAGTATATCTGCATACAAAAATACACCTAAACTACATACGGTACGAAGGACGTTCAAAACGTTTCCGCACTTTCATATTTTCATTGGAAACGGTGAAGGCAGGAGAAGTAAAGGCATTAAAAAGCTGGTACGACGCTGAAAAAAAAATCGCAAACGAATGTGACTTTGCAGCAAAGTGGTGTAATTTGTTTTAGAAATTCTTAATAAATATATTTTAAAAAGTGCGGCAACTTTTTGAACGTCCCTCGTATATCAGCTATCTTTGTGATTGTACTAAATTTTAAACATTATCACTTTCTAATAAATCAAAAGAGAAGATTCGCCAGTGCTAAATCAACTCGTACAGTGCTAAAGTAACACTTCAACGTGTATATACAGAAAAAGAATATGCAGATAAAGTGATAATGTAATTTTAACGAACTTGTTGTGTTTGTACAGAAAAAAATATACATCAAGTAACAAAACTGAGATGTATAAAAATGTAAGAAAAAATAATATCTTGAGCAATCTTTATTTCATCTTGTGGTAGGTGCTCACTTGACATAAACTGTAGGGTCACAGCGAAAAAAACAATCGTTACAGTCATGACTGGTGTGAAAGACAACGATCTTCACTGCAGCTTTGCATCTGAAATACACTATTACGCCGGAAACTATAAGTTATAGCATCGTGTCAGGTGATATTTGTTTCCGGACCTCTTTTCGTTCTCTCTTGACCTTCAGTCTTCCGTGTCCTACTATGCACTATAGAAGATGATGTGTCAGATTCACTTTAAAAACACTTAAAATAGTGCATCACATTTCAAACGATATTTTGAATCGTTTTTTTTTTCATTTGAATAACAGCTCATACCTATATTTATCTTAAATAAAATAAATAAAAGGGTGTTGTGTCATGTTAGCCATTGTGAATGTAGTGAAAAATCAAGCAAAATGATATTTATTGGCTAGCTAACTAAAATGATTACAATATACAAGCTTTCGAGGCAAATCAGGCCCCTTCTTTTGCTTCGAAAGCTTGCATATTGTAATAATTTGTTAGCTAATAAAATGTGTCATTTTGCTTGACTTCTCTTAAATAAAATATACGGCAATATAATCGGTTTAAAATTGTTTATACTTTACGAAAGATTCTCTGAAGATTTACACACACTGAGCACCCATGTCATAGTTCGTAACTAACACAATTATCGTATTTTACACAATTAAATGGTTAATTTTATTTATTTATTTTAACTTTGGAAAATCCAAATCGTGTGATCTTTTTCTTTCGCGAAACAAATAATGTAAAGATTATGATGATACAGTTTATCTAACAGAAACAGCTATCAATTTGTACATACATTTTTCAATACATTTAAGCTGCTCAATGGTTATTCACTGCTTTTAATATTAATATATGACAATCTATACAATATCTCCAAAGAGGTTCTTTCGACCTTGTGTAAAGCATATAGTTACTGTATTATTTGGACTGATCAAATGAAGCAAAACATTAACTGCGCATTCCTAATCAAAATTAGCGTTACATTTAAAGAAACAGATTTTGTTAAACGCCAGTGACGCCAAACGTATGACAGACGTATTCCATCTAACAATTTAGCTCTATTTTTACAGTAATGTAAATTATTCAACCAATCAGCTGATCACCAAGGACGTTAAACGCTAACAATGAAATTCAACACAGATTTAAGCTAGGTATATTGGTATGGTTATGGGCCACTAATGTACAACTACACAATAGAAAGTTGATCATCCAAGTAGTAAGGTACATGCTAATATTTATTACATTTAAAGAAAAATTAAAAGCAAAAATAACAAGGTATCCTCATTCAATCCCTTTATATGATGCATTACATATACGAGGGACGTTTACAGTTTCCGCACTTTTTTTTAACTCTATTTATTAAGAATTTCAAAAACAAATTACATCACTTTTCTACATAGTCATCTTCGCTTGTGATGTAATTATCCCACCATCGTACCAACCTTTTAATACCTACTCCTCCCGCCTTCGTGTCTCCAACGAAATTATAAAATTGAGGAAAGTTTTTGAACATCCCTGGTAATATATTATAATATGCATATTATATATCTATATATGCTCTTCTTACTCACATACATGCAGAAAATAAATAATGACGACTTTCCGAGAAAGCAAAAACATGTTTTTTGTTTTGTTTTGTCAAAAGTGCTAATTTCTAACACACCAACTGCATTTGCTTTTATTCCAAGAGCATGTTCTTCCGTGAGGTACCTAAATATAATACATTTATCCTAAATAAATCTCTGTAAGTACAGTTAATAAAACAAGTTGCACCATGTCTCCTGGTCCATTCACTGCAAAAGTCTGCAAGCTGTGCTCTTAATACATCTGAACTATTCACATTAATACATGTTTAGGCACCTCAAATGTTTTTAGCCCAGTGAAGGAAGACACTAGTAAATGGCAATATGTCCAAAGAAGAGAATGTCCCCACAGTATTTATGATTTATCTTTCTCAAGTAATGATTTGATTTGCAAAGAAATGCAAAAACTGCAAAGAGAGTCAAATGCTAAAAGTAGTCATGCATATAAAAGAAGAGTAGAGCCGCTGCTCCTCCGCATCGAGAGGAGTCAGATGAGGTGGCTCGGGCATCTGATCAGGATGCCTCCTGGACGCCTCCCTGGTGAGGTGTTCCAGGCATGTCCAACCGGGAGGAGGCCCCGGGGAAGACCCAGGACATGCTGGAGGGACTATGTCTCTCGACTGGCCTGGGAACGCCTTGGGATTCTCCCGGAAGAGCTAGAAGAAGTGGCCGGGGAGAGGGAAGTCTGGGCATCTCTGCTCAAGCTGCTGCCCCCGCGACCCGACCTCGGATAAGCGGGAGACAATGGATGGATGGATGGATGGAAGTCCAGTACAAAACATCTAGGTCTCTTCTGGAAATAAAGGAGGACACACAAAATGGTGGCTACCAGAATTAAGTGGACTTTTATTTGAGTACTGGGATGTGGACTGCAGACATTCTATAAACAAGAACAGACTTCCTCCTTGACAAAGGAAATGGCCCAGGAATGGGTCTTAAAATGTGCTCTGTTAAATTGACCAGTTTAATATTGAGTTGAGAACAAACACTTGATTGGCAGAAGGAAAGGTAATAAGCTCTGCATGTGGAATGGAGACATTTTGTTTTATTTTAAGATGAGTAAGTATGGGGACACCATCTGGCCTGTGAAGTCAGAAGCAACAATAGTGTGTTCATTTTTTTCTTGTTGTTCCCCTTTTCCTCTTTTTTAGTTTGTGTTGATTTTGAGTTAATAGACACACTATCTTGTCAATAATTTAGCCTCCCTGGCACATTTCTGGGTTCAGTGAAACCACAAGAAAATTCTTTATTACTTACACTATAAAAGCCTTTTTGGTAGGTCTGTGTTCTTGCCACCTCTGTCAAACTTAAAAGGTGTCATTTTGACACTTAAAACACTTCAAATGATTTTTTGTGGGTGTTCAATTTGAGGGTAATAATTTTATTTTATCACTTTTAACAACTAACAGTGCTATAGGCAATAATCCCCCCACCCCATTTTTGGTGTTAGGGAACAGTCTCTTTCATACAATACACTTCAGTGAATAAAGCTTCAATCATAAAATTATGTTTCTGAGAAACATAATAAACAGATCCGTCATCTTATGGAACTGTCCAAATGTCCCGCATTAACCCAAATTCTGTGTCCTTGCAATACAGACACAATAGCTTCACCATTGCCAGTTCATTTAATTCCAGGACTAGTCTTCATAATGTATTCTTTGACTTGCATTTTATGCAGGACCAATTTCTAGACTATTTTATTTAGGGTGGTGGGGGGGCTTCTCACCACTTTAACCCACTTAATGTGTACACAGAGACTTAGCCCAGGCAGTGTGGCTTAGTGGTTAAGTCTTTGGACGCCAAACCCTGCAGTTGTAGGTTTAAATCTCACTGCTGACACAGTGTGACCATGAGCATATCAATTCACTTGTACTCTTAAAAATAATGGTTCTTTAATGACACTTTCTGAATCTTTATGGGTTATATGGTTCCTTGTAGAAACATTGCTTGACAAAAAAAAACAAAACATTTCTAGGAAGGGTTCTTTCTGCTTTGAAAAACTTCCCAATATGTAATATTCTTAAAGTAATTTGTTAAAGAACCAAAAAGTGATATGAAGGTAAATGATAGTCATATAGCCACTGCATTTGATTAGAAAACAGAGAAAATAAGCAAATTTACAGTAATATTGAAAGCTGCAGAAAGTAGGGGGCTATGACAGCCCCCATTTTTAAGGATGTAGTAAGAAAAACTGTGTACCCAGGTGGCTCATGTGGTTACTACTACTGATGTTTATCTGGACACATCTTTAGTGTTGTTCCTGTAATCAGCAGTTGTTTGGGGTCTTTCAGTATCATACACCCACCTCCATGTGACCCAACTGGGGCTGATCAGACCCCTACTTGTGTGCAGCTGACCAGTTAGTTACTTTACTGCCCCACTTCTCCTCTCTTGAACCACAGTCATCAAGATGCTTTCTGTACTTCAGTGATATTGTAAATGGCTCTTCCTTTCATCTTTCCTTTAAATTCTAATGTTCTGAAAGACCTGGCTAAAGGTTTTACTGGAAAACCACTTGTCTTCCAGTCTCCTTGTCTGTAATTATTAACAAGTCCCTCATAATTGGAGCACTTCCTTTCAATGGCTTCATCCAAACGATCTTTCCAAGGGACTGTTAGGTCCAACATTATGATACCAGACGCAAGGAAGACATCTTGTCTTGGTGTTGTCCATGTAAAGTACTGGAGGAACTGTTATTGTTCCTCTTGTTCCTTCATCAACAATAAGTCTGTTGCAGACAGCGGTATTCCTGTGTTTATCTTTGCAGAGGCTGATGGTTGCTCCTCAGCTTAGATTAAGGTTATGGCCTATTTTATGGGACAGGACTTTTTGCTCTTGTCTATTCCTGCTGTGATGGTTTCTGCGATTACCGTCAGTACTGATCAAATTGCCAGCAGTATACCAAAGTGCCTTGGAAGAGCAATTGAGTTAATGATCTAGGGTTTATGTTTTCTACAGAACTGACATTCTGGTATCTCCACTTGTTTTGTCTTGGTCGAGTAATATATTGCTCTACTTTCCCCTATCGTATTATTAATATGCAGCCTTTGTCAGAATGCCTAATCTCACAGATTTACCACTGTTTATAAGGTATTATTGTATATAACTTATCCACACCTTCTCTTCTATATCTATAACCTCAGGCAATTAGATGTAGTAAAAAGACAAGCAGAAGTTAAGTTACACATAAGATAATGTTGTATTGATAATATTCATAAATAATAACAAAATGCAAAGTATATTTGAATATTGGCAACCAAACAACCTAATTAAATGGTGATATGTAGTTCAGGCGGCACACAGACTTGTAGTTACTTAAATGTCTCTAGTTCAGGCATCATTGGTGCTCAGCTTTCAGCCACATGTCTGTTCAAAATGGCTGCTAAACTGTGCTCTTCATTGTGTTATCTTCATCATCACAGGTTAGCAAGAGATGCTTCTTTCAGATGTTGGTTAGTAAGAGAGAGATACTTCTACATCATCACAAGTTAGCAAGAGAGAGATTGTGAGGTTAAACACGTACATTTTTAGATGTTCTGTCCAACCCATAGAGCCAATAGGACATCATGGTACTTAAAAGCATCTGATCCAAGCCCATTCCAAACAACCATACTTCAGACCAATGGGGGAATACAACATCTTAAAACCTGCCACCCCCCAAGACCATATGTTAAAGTAACCTGGCCTCCTTGCGGGGGGGTTGAAAGACTTTAGCAGAGAAACACTCACCAAACTGGTTTAAAGCACACCCCCCAAATCCTGTCGTAAAATTCAGAGATCCATTTCTTGGGTTGTAAACATGAATGCTTCTCACTAAATTACATTGCTTTGCCTAAATTACAAATAAAGACATACAAAATATTTACCAAGTTATATGCAAAATCTCACATCACAACACCACTTAAACAGGTGTACAGGCTCATTGGACTGGCTAACAGATGATAGACTGCCGGGACAAAAAAATGTTTCCTTCCTTCTGGAAACATCAAAATGGGTAATTTGAATTGACCCCAATCCACACTCCCACCTGCATACTGTGGTGCATGATTACTCTTGAGGTAAAATATGCTGTTAATCCTTTCTGGTCTGACTTTTAGCCCACCTTAATTAAAGGATAAGTGTCTGTTTCAGTCCAGTTGCTATGTCTTTGTCATTCCAACAGATGGCATATCAAACATTAACAGCGCTTTTATGAATTCCATATGAAGTGGCATATAACTGAAACATGTGCATTTACATTTGTCATTCCAGCAGATGGTGCACCACAAACATTTGTAGTAATGCTTTTTATCACTACAAATGTTTGTGAAATACCATGTGTTTGAATGACAAATGCAATGCATCACTACATGTATTACGAAAAACATTCTAAAAGATAGTACACTGAGGACTACGTTGATTATGACTCCATTTTAGACAGGTAGCACAGGTGATAATAAAGAATCTGTCATGCCATGGCAGTCAAAATATTTTTCTCAGGGAGTGGTTGGAATCATGTGCTACACATCGTTATGACAGTAAGTGATATAGATCAGCACAATATTAACAACCCCCATTGCAAAATGTGTCAGTACCTATACAGGATACTGGACATTTTTAAGTTGTTTTCCTTTAATTAGTATACTGTACTAAAAATATTTATTTAAATTGGATCTATGCCCAGAAGCCTTAAGATCTAAAGAAGGAATACAAGCTACTGCATTATCATGCCACTGGGCCACGCAGTAGTTAAATGCATGCATGTTATCTTAACTACAAAAAAAAAAAAAGTTACACATTTTATTGAACTTAAATGATTTTATTGTCTGTCTTCACTTAATCTAGAACATTTAATTATTGAAAACAACCACCTAAAAACATTCAGGCTGTTAGAGCTGTGCTGAATAGTGTAATGAAGACTTGGTTGAATGTATATGTAAAAACTTGGAAAATGTGTTTAATTGCTGGGTGGCATACAATTTTCAACTTAACCTTCATCCTTAAAAATAATGGGTTATCTATTGGCACCTTACTGGGTTGTATAGTTCATCTTAGTACCATTGAAAAATATTTTATTGTATGAAGGGCTCTTTGTGAAACTGGCTTTTTGGACATAAAAAATATTCCTAGTATGAGTACAAAACAGAAATGTTTAGACTGTACCTACCAAGATAAAACAGATCAAGTAAACGTGAAGTTAAACTTGTTTTACAGTAAGCAACAAGAGTCTTTTTAAGGTCAGGAGCTTATATATAAATAAATATTGTCCGTTCCATCCGTCGTGTTTAAAAAAAACTGGTCCACGACAAATATATCCATAAGGAAGCCTTTAATAACTAACTAAACAATATCAAAATATTCAGCAATACATTTGCATTTAATTTAATGAAATGTATGCTGCTTAACAGGATTTTGCTTTAGCTCAGAGTAAGGAGCAGAAACCCCATGACCCTGTGTTCAGATTCAGTGGGTTGGAAAATGGATGGATGGACTTCAAACAAGGTTCCTAATATTGAACAAAACATACATATTTGATGCACAGTATATATGTGGCCTATAGCACATAGATCTTTTTTTCTCAAGCTAGATATGTAAAGATAATGGTGGGAATACAGTTGCATGCCTACAGTCCTTTTTGCTGTCTGAACCACATATTGTAGCTCATGTATGGGGTGACCAAAATCATTATGGAGGAAGTGAAGATACTTTAAATTACTCCTCTGTAAATCTGGACCAGAAGTCACTGGAACAGATTAAATATTGTTAAGTGGAGTAAAATCATACACTATTGAGCTCATTGTTTCATGTTTTAAATTCCTGGTTTTCATCCAGATGGTCTGGCTTTAACATCTAGTGTTTGAAATGAGTGCATTGACCTGATTTTCTGTGCATACAAAACTGGAAAGATAGAAAATAGTGATTAGGCAATGAATGCTTTTTGAAATGACTTTTTAAATGCATTTAATTGCAGAAGTACAGAAAACTTTATGTTGGCAAAAGGAAACACAAAATAGATGACACTGAAATAAAATCTAAAAAAGATTTAGTTAATATTTTTATTTTACCCAACACGCAGAGGTATCGTAACTATGAGTATAATGGGAAACAAAATGTTCACAGATTTGGTAAAACCTTTAAATAGAAATCAATGAAGTTATGATCACTAGTGATACTGTACCTGAAACTATTTGTAGTTCCTGTTACCATAAAAAAGCGCAGCAGCACTATAGAAGCTTGGCAAAGAAGATGGACAAAATGCATCCTTCAAACTGGACTGCATACCCAACTAAGGAATTAAACTCATAGTCCTGAGCAACTGTACACAGGCCTATTACAGGTCTTTAACATTCTTAAAAGCTTTAGTGATTCTGAACCAAGAGATCATGATAAGACCAACCTAAAGAGATCAGTTTTGTGCATGACTTACTTAAGGACATTACTGGTGATTCAACAGAAAAAATAAAATAATAATTGAT
Organism: Erpetoichthys calabaricus; assembly: GCF_900747795.2. Taxonomy (NCBI): domain Eukaryota; kingdom Metazoa; phylum Chordata; class Cladistia; order Polypteriformes; family Polypteridae; genus Erpetoichthys; species Erpetoichthys calabaricus. Next base: position 285,794,123 of record NC_041396.2, on the reverse strand, counting down.
CTATATATCACCTTTCTTATGATCAAACTTAATTATTTGCTAAACAAATAAGCGGAATGAACTGAATATTTAGTCTTATTAATTAAATGACTTGGGATCTTGCATTCTTCTTTTATAAGAGTGTCATAGAATAAAATCCCAAATCAATAATATCCAAAGCCAGGAAATCACGCAGAGTTCAAAATCCTTCTTATTCCAATTTAGACGTTTTTAAAAAGATAATAACTGGTATGCTTGGTCCACAGAATGAGCCCCCTGTTCCTGGGCTCTGAGACATTTTTATACATAGCTTAACATGGATAAGATACTTTGAAACTCCTGCTTATGCCAACGGACAATGGCGTTTTACCATCTTTGTCCAGTAACTTTTAGTCAATCTCAATAATGTCCATTATTCATTTTGCTAATAGCCAATACCATTCAGCATTTTGCCATCTCTGCCCAGTAACATTTCAACCATGCCGCCTTATTGTTAATCCTCCACCCAGTCTTTGGCATCAGCTTTCAGGATGTCATTTTATATTGGTGGAGTAGTTACATATATGACTGAATGCATATCGGTGTTAGATAGATAGATAGATAGATAGATAGATAGATAGATAGATAGATAGATAGATAGATAGATAGATAGATAGATAGATAGATAGATAGATAGATAGATAGATAGATAGATAGATAGATAGATAGATAGATAGATAGATACTTTATTAATCCCAATGGGAAATTCACATTCTCCAGCAGCAGCATACTGATACAATAAATAATATTAAATTAAAGAATGATAATAATGCAGGTGAAAAACAGACAATAACTTTGTATAATGTTAAATGTTAACGTTTACCCCCCCCCCCCCCCCCCCCCCCCCCCCCCGGGTGGAATTGAAGAGTCGCATAGTTTGGGGGAGAAACGATCTCCTCAATCTGTCAGTGGAGCAGGACAGTGACAGCAGTCTGTCGCTGAAGCTGCTCTTCTGTCTGGAGATGATACTATTTAGTGGATGCAGTGGATTTTCCATAATTGATAGGAGCCTGCTGAGTGCCCTTCTCTCTGCCACAGATATTAAACTGTCCAGCTCCATGCCAACAATAGAGCCTGCCTTCCTCACCAGTTTGTCCAGGCGTGAGGCGTCTTTCCTCTTAATGCTGCCTCCCCAGCACACCACCGCGTAGAAGAGGGCAATCACCACCAACTATTTAAGGCTCAGTACAACTGAGTGCTTAACCTACTGTATATTGCTGAGATTACAATATACTTTAAAAATAATGTCTTATAAAATGCAGAATCCCATAATAAATCAAGTGCATAATTAAAATAAGTTCTTAAGCATATTATACTGTACATTCTAATTTCTGTGTGTACTATATTCTAATTATCCAGTGTGTTTGTGTATAAAAATATCCAGTAAATATTCATGTAGCTATATTTTCATAAGAGAAGATAATGTTTTTCTTTTGTATTGTGAGCAAAATCAGGCCCAGGAAATCATTCCATCATGATGATGAACACATTGTGTGTAACTAAAGTATTGAGAGGTGTTTTCTAAACTTAAAAACAGTTTTAATACTTTTCACAATGTTCTGTTGCACACACCAGCTAGGCAGCTGTAGTCACTTCATCTGTTATGGCACCTTGACCTTATCTATAATAAAACCTATCAGCATTGTGTCATGAGTGGACTTCTACAAATTGTCAACAGGGCAACAAAAGTTCAGTCATTGGAGGAACAGGGAGGGTTTGGATAAAGTTGGAGACTTGTGGTGTAAAGTGCTCAGGTTCAGGCAATCTGACTGATATCTGCCAAATTCCTGACTTACAGAGTACTGAGATAATCGCTGGCTACTCTCAACTATTAATAGAAAAGGTAGATTTGGAAACTAGAAATATTATATTATTTATATTATTTTCATTGAAAATGTGATTTCATTAAACAAGCTAGCAAAAATTAATCTATACCCAATTTAGGAAATAGTTTAATGACTGTTTAAGGTCTTCGTTTTCTGGGATTTAGGCAAAGAAATTATATTTTTAAGGAGATGCTTCAATGATATAATATAGAGTTGGGGCTCAAAATTAATAAAAGCAATAGTTATTGTGTTAAACTGCAGGCGTTCATACCCAAACGGATGTGTGATTTTGGCAAAACCAGAGCTTAACTGTTTGCTTTTGAAGGCAGATGAAATGGAACAGATATTTCTAACAGTCGCTTTTTGAGATTTTTTTGCATTTCAATATTTAAAGTCATGAAAGGTGGAAAATGTGATGTTTAAGTGCACAATTCCTTTTGTTATTCTGACATCTACTGGATGTGTTAATTTCATAAAACACAATTTTGAATTTCCTATGAGAGTGTTGCATTTTTTCATTTCTACGAGGGACGTTGTAAAAGTTTCCGCACTTTTATATTTTCGTAAGAAACGGTGAAGACGGGAGGAGTAGTAATTGGGCAAAAGCTGGTAAGACGCTGGGAAAATTGCATCGCAAACGAAGGTGTCTATGTCGAAAGGTGATATAATTTCTTTTTGAAATTCTTAATAAATAGAGTTTTTAAAAAGTGCGGAAACTTTTTGAACGTCCGTCGTATTTTATTTATGTATTGGGTTATCTTTTCTTGAGTCTCAAACTTTATGAGAGAAAGATCCTGACAAATGATTTTGTAAAATATGTTGTATCACTGACAAAGCAAAGCACACAATTTACTTATACTTTCAAAAAGCCTTTGACACGCTTAAGATTAATTTGGAAGCTATAGAGCGGCATCACAGGTAACCTAAAAAAATTGGATCTCCAGTTGTAAAACCAGCAGGAGACAAAGAGTACTGATGACAGGTGAAAGCTCCACGCGGAGAGAGGTCACCAGTTCAGCCGCTCGGGGTCTTTCGTTAGACTGTTACTTGTCCTAATCTATATTAATAACGTACTTTCCAGAAGTCAACTTTTGAAATTTACCGATGATGCTAAAACCGGATGGATAGCTAATCAATGATGAGGCAGCAAAAACAATTGAAAAAAGATTTGAACAATCAACGGAAGTGAGAAAATATTTGGAAAACGAAAAACAAAAAGTGCAAGGTGCTACAAGTGAACACAATGAACGTCAAATATAAATAAATAAAAGATGTGAGACACTCTCCGCAGGACACAAACTCTGAAAAGGTTGGCTAACACAAAATTGTCTTAGCAATATGTACAAGCAATTAAAACATAAATCAAATGTACTGTTAATTATAAATTGAGAGATGTGATGTGATGCTCAGACTATGCATCACTGAGACTACATGTGGAGTGTTGTGCGTATGAAAAAAAAAAGAAAATGAAAAAAAGACAGCAACACCTAAAACTGTACAGATACGACCAACCGACGGGATATCAGGATATTATAAGGACATATCATGATGTTCAGTCTTCAACGGACGAATTTACATGACCTAATCCAGGACTTAAAAATTCTCAAAGATACCGATAATCCTGCCAAAATCTTTCGACCCAAAGATAAACCTCATACATGAAGGCACAAGTGGAAATTAGAGAAAGGTGCATTTCAGACGGCAGCACTGTTTTATTCAAATAGTTTTTGCTTACTCGGGGCAGACAACTGAGCCGTCCATGATTTCTTTAGAAACCGTTAATGAGGTTATGGATTAGATAGATATTGAGACATTTTAGCCAGCAAAACAAATTAAAGAAAATGATGGACAGAATGGTCTCCTCTCATTTGTCAGATTTCTTATGGTTTTATGAGGGTGACGCTCAAATTAGGCCGCAAGGCAGGAAAAAGCCCGCAGGTGTGCTCGGTATTCCGTTGGAGTATTCACAAAATTGCATCGCAAACGAAGATGACTATGTAGAAAAGTGATGTAATTTGTTTTTGAAATCCTAATAAATAGAGTTAAAAAGCACGGAAACTTTTTGAACGTCCTTCGTATATATATATATATATATATATATATATATATATATATATATATATATATATATATATATATATATATATATATATATGTGTGTGTGTGTGTGTGTGTGTTTGTATTACAGTTTCAAAGCAATGATGCAACAGTTGCGAATGTGCGGTTTTTGACGGGTAGAGTAGCGTTTTCCGTTGCCGTGATCTCTAGCAGCACAATAATATACGCCACTGTCTTCAGCTTTGACTTTGGAAATGTGTAGAGTAAGGTTTTTCTTCCCATGCCCCGTTAAATTGAATCGATCTTTGAATATTTCTTCAGGATACATTTTATCGTAGTAAACGTATCCAATAAGCTTTAATTCAGTATTTCCTCTTGTTTGTTGGTACCAGTATATCTGATTGTAGCTGCTGTCGCTGTGATTACAAAGCAGTTCGACTGGATTTCCAAAATGCGCAAAAATTAGGGACGGCTGATACACGCTGTTACTCTCTGCGAGATCTGTAATGAGAAAGAGTGCATATTAGACATAACATATCTTAAACTGCATTGTTATTTTGCAAATAATGTGCGATAACATGAATTCGTACTTAATTGCAGGCATAATATTGCGCTCAAACAAATGAACACAGTCATTTTCAAAGGACTTGTTAACTGAAAAGCATTTGCCGGTAGCAATGCCTTTAAGAAAGCCGTTAAAGGAAATGATGTCAAAGTAGCAGATTAAACAACCTCTATAATCACCTGGTTGTCACTGTTAAAAGTAGTTTGATTATCCATCCATCCATTTTCCAACCCGCTGAATCCGAACACAGGGTCACGGGGGTCTGCTGGAGCCAATCCCAGCCAACACAGGGCACAAGGCAGGAAACAAACCCTTGGCAGGGCGCCAGCCCACCACAGGACACACTCACACTAAGGACAATTTAGAATCGCCAGTGCACCTAACCTGCATGTCTTTGGACTATGGGAGGAAACCGGAGCACCCGGAGGAAACCCAGACAGACACGGGGACAACATGCAAACTCCGGGAGGACCTGGAAAGTAAACCCAGGTCTTCTTAGTGTGAGGCAGCAGCGCTACCACTGTGCCACCGTGCCGCCCTAGTTTGATTATTAGTATGATTTTTATTTTTGGCCGCTGAATTAAAAAAATGAAAGCCATTTTTGTCCATCATATAATATTTTTTGAACTAACACATCTTTTAACCGTCAATTATAATTTTTTCATTGTTTTGTGCTGTGTTTATTAAATGACAATATTTTATTTTAATGATTATTTATTTGAATCTAATATTTTATAATATTAAAATATATTAGCTTTGAAAATCTCTCTAACTATAATGAGCACCGTCATATGGAGACCTGAAAGTTCTGTGTATATCCAAGGGTCAGCAAACAGGAAAAACACAATTGCCAGGTTTTCTCTGTGAGCTGGACAGCAGAGCCAAGAATTCACATTGGGTTCAAAAGGAATCGCCAGCTAGAGACCAAAACCATCTTCAGACCTATATGGAACCGTAAAGTGTTATTACTGTTCCATATTGAGCTTGGTTTAATGAAACAGTTCATCAAACACCTGTCAAAAGATGAAGACTGTTTTATGTATTTGTTCAGAAAGTTTCTCTGAGGCTAAATTGAAAGAGAGCATTTCTGCCGGACCTGATAATAGAAAGCTGATCATTGATGCAGAATTTAATGGTGCAATGAAAGGCTTGGGTATCATTGAAAAGTTTAAAATTTTAGGTAAAAATAAAAATCCAAATTGTAAAGAAATTTAGGAAAAAATTGAATTATGGTGTAAAATGTAACAAAATCAAAAATTATTGGCTATTTGATTTGAATTAATACTCTGTAAATGTATTTCTCATATAAAGGGTTAATAAAAGGTAAAGCCACATATGTTCAAATTCAAGCCATAATAATTTATTTTGTAACCTATTATAACTTGATTTGTAAATCTTCTAGAATAAATGTGTCTGCTACATAAATAAGAAAAATAATGATGGTAAGGATAAGTTTTTGCAATTTTGTTGTCCGGATAATTAGATGTATTTTTCTATAGTTCTTTCAAAATGACAAGTACAGTTTCCAAACACAAACACACACACAGCACCCCAAACTAAACCCATCAAGGATTTTGCTCTTTCAACTGCTGCTTCTAACAAATAACCACAACGTTAAAGCACATGGGGTCTTCACTGCTTTTTGTCTGCCTCAACGTCGCAGCACTTTGGGCAATACAATTTTAAAAGTTGATTCAATATTACAAGCAGGTCTAAGATTAAAGACATTACCTTTTGGACATGAATAAACAGACACATCCAGTATCATTCTGTGTTGTGTGTATTTAAAACATTTTGTGCTATACATTTTTAGACAACTACTAGGATCATGCTATTTTTCTTTTTAACTGGAAAGTTGTAATTTCTGAGTTCCTAGTCAGAATTTTCAACTGGGATGCCCTGACAAAACAGATTTGCTACTCAGGGCATTGGGTCTCATCTATCAATTCAGTGTTTTTCTGTCTTCAGATTATGAAGTCAATCCAAAATAGAAACATAAAACACGAACTTTAGTAAAAGCTGTAGTATTATGCTGTGTATTAGCAGTTCTGTCTATTTGGGTCTCATGACATTAGTCGTATACAAAATACAGTCCAACTTCTATAAGTGTACATGTTGCTACAGGTTTTCGATGCACAAAATACCATGTTAAGTGTTACTGTCAACAGGTATTTTTTCATAAAAAGCAAGCACAACAAAAACTTTCCTGGATGCATCCATATTGGTTTTCTAAATATTTTACTGGGAAGTGGTCAATTCAGGTGTGACAGAAGTGGAAAACAGCATCAACGTTAAATACTCAGGGGCTGTCCCATCCAACATTGACTGCTACAGTTCTACAACACGAAGCTGGGGTTGCTTATAAGCACAGATAATTTCCAGGAAAATATCCCATTACATGGCAATCAGCAAGTGCAGCATGCTTTGGCAAAATTCGGCACTTAACACTACTAATACGGAGAAATATTACATTCAGTGGTGACTCTTGCTTTGTACTGCTGGATAATCTTTGGTTTTCTGAGGCTCAGAATCTGGCTATGCAGATTCAAATATAAATAAGTGAACATAAGAACATTAGAAAAATTTGGATGAGAACAGGGCATTCAGCTCAATAAAGCTCACCATTCCTATCCACTTAATTTATCCAAAATGACTTCAAGTATAGTCTTGAAAGTCTCTGAAGTCCTACTATTTACTACACTGCCAAGTAACCTATTCCATGTGTCTATATTTTTCTGTGTCTCTGTGTTCTTGCTGAACTCATTTCAAAGACTCGATCCACTGCTCTAATTCCTCTCCTTTTAAAACATTTCAACCACGTCTCCTCTTAAACTACTTTTGCCTAATTTGAAAAGGTTAATTTGTTTTTATTTTTTCCTCATAACTAACCCCCTGTAGTTGTGGAATCAACCTAGTTGCTTATCTCTGGTCTTTTTCTTAGCGCTTTTATGTCTTTCTTGTAGCCTGGAAATCAAAACTGCACACAGTACTCCAGATGAGGCCTCACCAGTGTACTATAAAGCTTAAGTATAACCTCCATTGACTTGTACTCTTCATATCAAGGCACAATATAACCTAACATTCTCTTAGCTTTGTTAATGGTTTCTGAACACTGTCTGGAAATTGATAATGATGAGTCCAATGACTCCTAAATCTTTGTCATTAATTTGCACATGTAAATCTATCATTCTTAATTCTGCTATGTAATATTTTACATTTATTTATATTAAATTTAGTCTGCTTCAAATCTGCCCAAGCCTGTATGCAGTCTGTATCCCTTTTTGTAATGATTCAGTGGATTCAAGATTATCTGCCAATCCGCCTAGTTTAGCATCATCCTGGTTGTTATTTATATTCCTGCTCATATCATTTATCTATAATAAAAAATACCAATGGCCCTAGCACTGACCCTGTGGGACCCCATTCTCAAGTTCACCTAATTCTGATAAGGTTCTTCACACCATACCCTTCTCTTTCCTGTGTTTTAGCCAATTCTGCACCCATCTACACAAAACACTTTGAACTCCAACTTCTTTAAGTTTTATTCCAAAACCTCACATGGGGTATCTTTTTAAATGCTTTCTGAAAGTCAAGATGAATAAAATCATATGCACCACTCTGGTCATATGCGTTTGTTGCTTTCTCGTAGAATTATATCAAGTTGTTTTCAAAAAGGTTGTTTTGGTTCAGCTTCAGGATCACCTCAAAAAATTCAATCTGTTTGAAAAATTTCAGTCTGGTTTCCGAACTTCTCACAGCACAGAGACAGCCCTGGTCAGAGTCACCAATGACCTCCTGATGGCTGCTGACCAGGGCTCTCCATCACTCCTTATCCTCCTGGACCTTACAGCTGCATTTGATACTGTAGATCATTATATTCTCCTTCATCATCTTCACTATACAATTGGACTTTCTGGCATTGCTTTCGAGTGGATCAAGTCCTATCTTACAGACAGGACTGAGTATGTGGCCTTGGGGGATGATAAATCTCATACCCACACTGTCACCTGTGGAGTCCCACAAGGATCAGTCCTTGGGCCGACCTTCTTTAATATCTATATACTACCCCTGGGTCACATCATCCGCAAGCATGGAGTTTCATTCCATTGCTATGCTGATGATACACAGCTCTATGTGAGACTGGATTCGACTTCTCTTACACCTCCATCAACTTTTTCCTCTTGCTTGGATGAGATTGAGGCCTGGCTGTCCAAGAACTTCCTCAAGCTGAACAGCACCAAAACTGAAGCTCTTTTAATTGGCACCCCCATCAACTTTGTTCCTCTGTAAATTGTATTTCCTTTTCTGATCGTATCATTACCCTCTCCCCTTCTGTTACAAATCTGGGTGTCAAGTTAGACTCCCATCTGTCATTTGATATACATGTCCATCACCTTTGTAAAATTGCATTCCTTCATCTCCGAAACATAGCCAAACTCCATCCTTACCTCTCCCTCTGTGATGCTGAAAAGCTGATTTATGCCTTTGTCTCATCCAGACTGGACTATTGTAATGCACTCCTCATCGGGATACCCAACAAGAGCCTTTAAAAGCTCCAACAAATTCAAAATAGTGCTGCAAGAATCCTGATGAGGATGCAGAAATATGAACATATCTCACCAATCCTTCGGTCACTTCATTGGCTCCCTATCCATGTCCATATCGAATACAAACTCTGTTTACTCACCAGTGTATCCATGGAAATGCTCCACAATATCTTAAAGAACTCCTTGTATTACAATCCACTACAAGAAACCTCCGTTTTACAAATACCTACCGCCTTCACCCCCCTCTGACCAAACTTCATACAATGGGTGACCGAGACTTTGCAGTCGCTGCTTCAAGGCTCTGGAATGGCCTACCAGAGAGCCTGAGAACACAGCAGATTGTGGGCTGTTTTAAAAAACAGCTAAAGACTTTTCTATTTAGGAAAGCATATTAACAAGAACGCTATAATTATTGTTGTTTTATCTCTGTTTTTACCTTGCCTTGCCTTGCCTTTGTTTAATCTTTTTATGTTGCACTTTGAGATTTACTGCTAATGTAAAATGCATTATTATTTTTATTAAGTTAATAAAATACAACCTCTCCTGTCTGAGCCCATAATGACTGTTCAGTAAAACTCCTGTTTTTGCCATGTATTGCTCAATCTTTTCCTTAATAATTATGTCTGTTAATTTACCTGTGATGCACATTTATCCTACTGGCCTATAGTTACTTGACTTTGTCTAATTGCCCTTCTTGTATAATGGAATAATATTCATCATTTTCCAGACTTTCAGAATTTCCTCAGTGTGCAGTGATGTTTATACAGTATATATTTTATGTACTCAATTACCTTGTTAAGCATTTGGGGATAAATGTTCTCTTGTCCTGGTGATTTGTTTAATTTCATCCTATTTAATCTAAGCAGTACTTCTCCCCTACAATTTCCAAGTCACTCACTGCCTTTTTAGTAGTCCCTGTTACTACTAGGATGTAATGCACTTCCTTACAAGTGCAGACTTTTAAAAAATGTAAGTTTAGAGCATATGCTATTTAACTGTATGTATATTTTAATTCCCCTTTACTATTCCTGATACACTTCACCTCCTCTTTGACTGTTCTTTTACTACTAAAACACTGAAAGAAAATCTTTAGACATCTTTCACCTTATCTGTAATATCTCTCTTTAACTGTCTATTAGCGTTCCTAATATTATTCATGGCTGCCCTCATGCTTCCATACACCCCTTTGACAGCATTTCATCTCTTTATTAGTCCACTGTGGTGTTTATTGACCAACAATGATAAAATATAAGCTAAGTAAAGGAAAAGAAAAAACACATACAATATGAAGATCTTTGAACATATATTTTGCATTATAGTGCAATCACTAAAGGATCATCTTAAAACTTACCTCCAGATCAAATACTGAACAGTAAAAGAAGAAACACAGATGAATATTTATAAATTTCCAAATTTTGTTCAATGAGAAAAGTGATGAATCATCCATCCATTCACCCACCTATTTTACAAACCCACTCATCCTGAGTTGGGTGTTCTTGAGATGCTGCAGCCTATCCCATCAAGCATCAGCCACAAGGTAGAAACAATCATCTTGTAAGGACCCAGATCATCACAGGATTAACACACATACACGGGTCAGTTTATCAACACCAATTTACCTAACCTGCCTTGACATGATTCCTTATAACCATGATGATGACCACTCCAAAAAAGCAAGATGAGCAAGTTGACGCACACTATTAGTTGTATCAAAAAAAAAAAAATCAATCGGTGGCTCAGACATACCTAGCCTTTAATCCACAAGATGGAACTGAAAAGTTCAGGATTAAATTTTGCATACATGAGCAAAGGTATGCCTAGAACACTGCAGTGTCCAAAAGCCTACCCAAATAAGAGGCTAGTGGCTCCAAGCACAAAGAAAATTTCACATGCTACAAAAAAAAAAACTTTTCTAGACTAGGGGGCTCTGCCCCCTGCTCGCTTCGCTTGCCCACCCCCGGGTTTGGTTTACCAGATATACAATTTAAAGAGACTGTTATTTTCATGGGAATTGTTACATATGTATTATTTTCACTTTTACTTTAAACCTTTTGTAAAAACAATGCTTGTCTTTTATTTTTTTCGGCCCCAGCGTGGTTACATCTCTTTTTCGCAGGACGTATAATGCTGCTTGTGTTGTGAAGAGGGTGCGGCTGAACGCACGCTAAGGAGATGCCGTCGGATCATCTGCTGTCTTTCTGCTGCTAGCAAGCTGCGTGTTCTGCTTGTCTCGTTGCTCCATCATTTCAAAGCTTGTAAAGCAGCTGTCCTTTTGTCACTTCGTGTCTCTGCCGCTCGCGTTGTGAAGGGGGGAAAGGGGGGATTTGGGGGGGGGTTAGGGTGGCTAAACACACACTAAGGAGAAGTGGTTGGATCATCTGCTGGCTTTCTGCTGCTGGTGAGTTGCATGTTTGGCTTGTCGCTTGTCATTGTTTTAAGAGCTGGGAACACATGAAGTGTGTCTGCCAAAAGCAAAACAACAACTTCTAGGTTAGATGTCCGTGGACTTGTTTTAAATGATGTCTCACTGCGTTGTCTCACATGACATTGTAAAAACAATACTTGTCCTTTATTTCCAGCCCCAGGTGTGGTTAAATCTTTTTCTCGCAGGACGTATAACTCTGCTCACGTTGTGAAGGGGGGGTGGCCGAACGCATGCTAAGGTGATGCTGTTGGATCAACTGCTGTCTTTCTGCTGCTGTTGCTGCTGTCGCACTGCCCATCAATCATTTTAAAGCCTGTACAGCAGATGCCCTTTTGCCACTTCGTGTCTCTGCCGCTCGTGTTGTGAAGTGGGGGGTTACGGTGGCTGAACACACGCAAAGAGAAGCGATCAGATCATCTGCTGGCTTTCTGCTGCTGGCGAGCTGCATGTTTTGCTTGTCGTTGTTTTAAGAGCTGGGAGCAAGTTAAAGTGTCTTTCGCAGGACTTCAAATTATCTTCTGAGAAGATCACGTCTCATCTCCCTAGTCTCCCTTCCAAAGATTTTTTTATAATAGAGAGATAAGAAATTGAATTGAGGATATCATGGAAAGCTGGAAAGCTTGAATATGTAGACTAACTTGTGCTTGCTGTAAACAATTTAACAATATACTATGTGGCAGGAGGCTGGGCGTCATACACAGCCAGGATGCCTGGAAGGACCAGGAGAGGCACTATACATCCCCCGAACCACGAGAGGGCAGCCGCCCCGGTTAGTATGGGGGCCACAGGAACTGAGCTTGGAAGCTCAACCCTATTGGGGTCCATGGTCACCGCCAGGGGGTGCCCAAAGAATCCTACAGCTCTGGAAACCAGCACTTCCTCCACAGCAGGAAGTGCCACCGGAAGTTCATCAGAGGCACCTGGATCACATCCTGGTGGGGATAAAAGGGGACCACCTTCCTGCGGTCAGAGAGCCAGAGTCAAGTGGAAGAATGTAACACTAGGAAGTGAGGAGGAAATGTGGCCAAGAAAGGACCAGTGAAAGGACTGAGGCAAAGGGTGCTTGGTGCTGGAGCACTGTGTGTGTGCGGGGACATTGTGTTTGAGGACCGTGTCTATAATAAAATGTGTGTGTTTTAAGAACTTACCGGTGTTTGTCTGATGGTATTCGGGCTACCTCTCACAACTATAAATAAGCCTGTTTAGGTAAGCTTACTTCATGTTTAATTTTTGCATAACACTGCCATCTACTGGGGGATGGGACGCCACTGATTATCTACTTTTAGGACTAGTTTATTATCATATGCAAATTTAACTAGCTTGTTTTATATATTCTTGTTCAGATCATTTATATATATATTAAAAAGAACCATGGCCTCAGCACTGATCCACGTGGAACAACATTTTTAATTTCATTCTGAAAAAAAATTCTCTTTCCCAAACTCTTTATTTCCTGTGTTTGATCCAATGTTGTACCCACGCAGCTACCTAAATTCCAGTTCTTTTAGTTTGACGATCAGCCTCTCATGTGACATCTTATCAAAAGCTTTCTAAAAGTCAGGATAAATAAAAATCATACACACCATTCCGGCTATATTCTTTTGTTCCTTCCTCAAAGAACTCCAGCATTTCAGTAAAACACAACCTTCCCCATCTGAACCCATGCTGACAGATATTACACCTTTGTTGTTTCTTCATGCAATTCCAGTATATTAGTGAAACATGATCTCCACCCAAACTCATGATGACTATTTGTTAATACACCTGTTCTTGTGTGATCCTTGATCTTTTCTTTAATAATACCTTCCTTTAACTTAGCCTTCATGAATACTTAATGGATTGGCCTACAGTTACTTGCATCACAGATCACCATTTTTATAAGATGGAATAATATTTTCTAACTTCTAGTACTTTGCAGTTTCCCAAGTGTGCAGTTATATTTGAAGAAAAAAAAAAAGTATTTAAGGGTTATATATGTACCCTGTCTGTTTTAAGCACTATAGGATATATATTCTCTAATCCCTGTACTTTATTTGATTTCAGTTTTTTTAATACAGTCTTTAATTTTCTAGCCTCCTTGGTTTTCCCTGTTACTGTTGGAAGGTTATTGACTTCTTCACGGAAATAAACTCCTGTAAAATTCAACCCGTTTGGTTACTAATTCACTTCACCTCCTCCCTGACTATACATTAACTAACAAGTGTCAAAGATGTGTGTGACTTGTGACTGTGCATATGTTTGTAAAAGAGAAAGTCCAGATTTTTTTTTCACTATAAAAAAATCAAAATGTTTTCTTTAAATCTATATTCTTTAATTAACTAACTATCTGCTTTCTCTTCATAATGTTACATCTTATTAAAGGATGGCCTTTCTAGGTAGAAACAATTTGGATGACATAGCAACATTTACTTGTGTTGAATAATTAAACTGCAATAGAATTCAGTTAATTTGGAACTCTCTGATAGTTACAATGAAAAAGACCATTGCCTGATATGTTCACATTTGCTAAGATTCAATGGTCAGGAAAGAGAGGAAAGCAAAAACTCCAAGCAACAGCAGAAACTGAAGAAAATAAATCAACCCCACCTGTAAACTAATAACTTAAAGTTATTAATTATTGACTATACATATGATAAGACATTTCAGAAGATCTGATATCGGAAATATCAACACAAAGTCATACTTTAGATGACAATGGAGTTGTGGTGAGGAGAAGAGATCAATAAACAAATAGTGAAGTGAAAAGCGAAATTCCAGTTAATAGATAGATGTGTGACTCCCTCTATGTCAATTTCAGCTGTCTGTCTGTCTGTCCATCCGTCTGTCCGTCCGTCCGTCCGTCCGTCCGTCCGTCCGTCCGTCTATCTATCTATCTATCTATCTATCTATCTATCTATCTATCTATCTATCTATCTATCTATCTATCTATCTATCTATCTATCTATTAAAACAAGCCAGAAATAGTTAGTAATAGTAATTAAAACTTAATTACAGGGATGAAAATTACATCTTTAATAATGCTTCTACTTCACATACGTAGATGACCTGCCTGGTTCTAGAGGAGAGGCTGCAGTGAAATTGGCTTGCATGTATCATTCTGTCAAAAATAGGCTTAGTCATAAAGTATGACCAATTACATTAATTCGTCTTTGAAACTAAGACCATCTGAAAATGTTAATTTTCTATTTTGTAATCTAAAATTCTCCTCTTTAGAGGACTTTCTCCACAGATGGCTTGGTTTCCTCTGCATCCTTAGTAGCGCAGCACTGCACGGAAAAAGTAATATCCTGCAGCTCCCATCCAGTTTAACAAGATTTCAAAAAGTGCTGCAAATGAAAGAAGCTCTCCAGTGTACAAACCCAATGGACTGAAGAGTAGCATTGGCTAGTACTGAGGTTTGAACAGTGAGGAAATTGAGGGATAGCAGAGCACTAGAGGAGGCAGAATAACTGCTCAGGCAAAAGGCTTTGATGGGAATTGTGGCAACACGATTTTTGGACCTTGGCTGATTCCCAAACATCCAGGTTGATAATGCCCAGGGCAAAGAACAACACCAGCTGATTCAGTAAAAAGTGACGAAGTGTAGAGAAATAATAGACAAACAAAATGTTGTGACTTAGGCAGCAGAAAGTATGGACTAAGTTAGAAGGAGCACAACAGTGTGACATTTCTTAGTCTACAATATGGCAGGCAGATTTCCATCATGTCCAGTTCCTTGACCAAGTCATTTATGACAACCTACCAAACACAGCGAACCTTCACATCTGAAGAAAGAAGGAGACTCCTTCCTGTCTTGAGTGCCATGGAAGAGGCTTTCTGAAACAGCTTCTCAGCAGCTTCCCTCAGGGAATGCTGATATTGCTGGCATCATGACAAGGTGCTGACTGCGTAACAACCGCTATACACACCATCGAATATCAGCATCCTTCAAAGAAGACCATTGTTTTTGGCAAGGCTGGAGAAAGTCTACACTCACCACCAGTAAATTCACTGGTCTTCTATCTGCAACTTCTGACTGGCAGCTGAAAGTGAATCTGGGCAAAAAACTAAGATACTCATGACACACAATTGAGGCAACTTTACTTCCAGATATAATCATCTTGTCAGAAACTACCAAACAATGTATCACACTGGAGGTCATAGTACCTTGGGAAGAGCATGGGCCACATATCAATAAGCTGGTAGGGTTGTGTGGGACTCAGAGACAACTGAGATAATACAGGTGGCTTGTTGGGACTTTGCTGAACACTCTGCAGTGCATTCAACCTGATAGGTATAACAGGAGCTGCAAAGATGATAATCATAAAATGTGCCTCAGAAGTCACTGAGAAAACCATTAGGTGGCATTTGATTAAGATAACAGATACATGGGCTGTTGCTTCTACGATGTGGATTGGAGTCTTGTCAGCATTGTCTGGGTCATCAGGGTGAGGGTGCAAGATGTTGAAAGAGCTGAAACAATCAATGATGCCAAACACAAGCACTAATGATTTATTGCACATCCAGAGGATGTATCATCACATCCTTATTTTTCTGCACTTTGTCTCCTTTTATAATGTGCTTTTATTACTAAAATACTAAAATAACTTTGATTATTTTTCCTCAATATTATTTCTTAGTGTATTTTGATAGGTTTAAGATAATTTTAACTGTTGCTCCTACTGGTAAATCCAATGGTTAGCAGTGGATTTATTCAATATATTATAAAGCTTGAGCAGAGATGCCCAGACTTCCATCTCCCCGGCCACTTCTTCTAGCTCTTCCGGGAGAATCCCAAGGCGTTCCCAGGCCAGTCGAGAGACATAGTCCCTCCAACGTGTCCTGGGTCTTCCCCGGGGCCTCCTCCCGGTTAGACGTGCCCGGAACACCTCACCAGGGAGGCGTCCAGGAGGCATCCTGATCAGATGCCCGAGCCACCTCATCTGACTCCTCTCGATGCGGAGGAGCAGCGGCTCTACTCTGAGCCCCTCCCGGATGACTGAGCTTCTCACCCTATCTTTAAGGGAGAGCCCAGACACCCTGCGGAGGAAACTCATTTCAGCCGCTTGTATTTGCGATCTCATTCTTTCGGTCACTACCCATAGCTCATGACCATAGGTGAGGGTAGGAACATAGATCGACTGGTAAATTGAGAGCTTTGCCTTATGGCTCAGCTCCTTTTTCACCACGACACACCAATGCAGAGCCCGCATCACTGCGGACGCCGCACCGATCCGCCTGTCGATCTCACGCTCCATTCTTCCCTCACTCGTGAACAAGACCCCGAGATACTTGAACTCCTCCACTTGGGGCAGGATCTCGCTACCAACCCTGAGAGGGCACTCCACCCTTTTCCGGCTGAGGACCATGGTCTCGGATTTGGAGGTGCTGATTCTCATCCCAGCCGCTTCACACTCGGCTGCGAACCGATCCAGAGAGAGCTGAAGATCACGGCCTGATGAAGCAAACAGGACAACATCATCTGCAAAAAGCAGTGACCCAATCCTGAGCCCACCAAACTGGACCCCCTCAACGCCCTGGCTGCGCCTAGAAATTCTGTCCATAAAAGTTATGAACAGAATCGGTGACAAAGGGCAGCCCTGGCGGAGTCCAACTCTCACTGGAAACGGGTTCGACTTACTGCCGGCAATGCGGACCAGGCTCTGGCAAAGATCGTACAGGGACCGAACAGCCCTTATCAAGGGGGCCGGTACCCCATACTCTCGGAGTACCCCCCACAGGATTCCCCGAGGGACACGGTCGAATGCCTTTTCTAAGTCCACAAAACACATGTAGACTGGTTGGGCAAACTCCCATGCACCCTCCAGGACCCTGCTAAGGGTATAGAGCTGGTCCACTGTTCCGCGACCAGTACGAAAACCACACTGTTCCTCCTGAATCCGAGGCTCGACTATCCGACGGACCCTCCTCTCCAGGACCCCTGAATAGACTTTTCCAGGGAGGCTGAGGAGTGTGATCCCTCTGTAGTTGGAACACACCCTCCGATCCCCCTTCTTAAAGAGGGGGACCACCACCCCAGTCTGCCAATCCAGAGGCACTGTCCCTGATGTCCATGCGATGTTGCAGAGGCGTGTCAACCAAGACAGTCCTACAACATCCAGAGCCTTGAGGAACTCCGGGCGTATCTCATTCACCCCCGGGGCCCTGCCACCAAGGAGATTTTTGACCACCTCGGTGACCTCAGTCCCAGAGATGGGGGAGCCCACCTCTGAGTCCCCAGGCTCTGCTTCCTCATTGGAAGGCACGTTAATGGGAGTGAGTAGGTCTTCGAAGTACTCCCCCCACCGACCCACAACGTCCCGAGTCGAGGTCAGCAGCGCACCATCCCCACCATATACAGTGTTGACACTGCACTTCTTCCCCTTCCTGAGACGCCGGATGGTGGACCAAAATCTCCTCGAAGCCGTCCGAAAGTCGTTCTCCATGGTCTCCCCGAACTCCTCCCACGCCCAAGTTTTTGCCTCAGCAACCACCAAAGCCACATTCCGCTTGGCCTGCCGGTACCTATCAGCTGCCTCCAGGGTCCCACAGGACAAAAGGGACCGGTAGGACTCCTTCTTCAGCTTGACGGCATCCTTCACTGCCGGTGTCCACCAACAGGTTCAGGGACTGCCGCCACGACAGGCACCAACCACCTTACGGCCACAGCTCCGGTCAGCTGCCTCAACAATAGAGGCACGGAACTTGGCCCATTCTCACTCAATGTCCCCCACCTCCCTTGGGATGTGGTCGAAGTTCTGCCGGAGGTGAGAGTTGAAGCTACTTCTGACAGGGGGCTCTGCCAGACGTTCCCAGCAGACCCTCACAACACGTTTGGGCCTACCACGCCTGACCGGCATCCTCCCCCACCATCGAAGCCAACTCACCACCAGGTGGTGATCAGTTGACAGCTCTGCCCCTCTCTTCACCCGAGTGTCCAAGACATGTGGCCGCAAGTCCAATGACACGACCACAAAGTCGATCATCGAACTGAGGCCTAGGGTGTCCTGGTGCCAAATGCACATGTGAACACCCCTATGCTTGAACATGGTGTTCGTTATGGACAATCCGTGACGAGCACAGAAGTCCAATAACAAAACACAGCTCAGGTTCAAATCGGGGGGGCCATTCCTCCCAATCACGCCCTTCCAGGTCTCACTGTCATTGCCCACATGAGCATTGCAGTCTCCCAGCAGAACGAGGGAGTCCCCAGAAGGTATGCCCTCTAGCACCCCCTCCAGGGACTCCAAAAAGGGTGGGTACTCCGAACTGCTGTTCAGTGCATACGCACAAACAACAGTTAGGACCCGTCCCCCCACCCGAAGGCGAAGGGAGGCTACCCTCTCGTCCACCGGGGGAAACCCCAATGTACAGGCTCCAAGTCGGGGGGCAATAAGTATGCCCACACCCGCTCGGCGCCTCTCACCGGGGGCAACTCCAGAGTGGTACAGAGTCCAGCCCCTCTCAAGGAGATTGGTTCCAGAGTCCAAGCTGTGCGTCGAGGTGAGCCCGACTATATCTAGCCGGAACCTCTCAACTTCGCGCACTAGCTCAGGCTCCTTCCCCTTCAGAGAGGTGACGTTCCACGTCCCAAGAGCCAGCTTCTGTAGCCGAGGATCGGACCGCCAAGGTCCCCGCCTTTGGCCACCACCCAACTCACACTGCACCCGACCTCCTTGGCCCCTCCCATAGGTGGTGAGCCCATGGGAAGGGGGACCCACGTTGCCTCTTCGGGCTGTGCCCGGCCGAGCCCCATGGGTGCAAGCCCAGCCACCAGGCGCTCGCCATCGAGCCCCACCTCCAGGCCTGGCTCCAGAGTGGGGCCCCGGTGACTCGCGTCCGGGCGAGGGAAAACGCCATCCAAAATTGTTTTCCATCATAGGAGGTTTGTTTAACCACTCTTTGTCTCATCCCTCACCTAGGACCAGTTTGCCTTGGGTGGCCCTACCAGGGGCATAAAGCCCCGGACAACAGAGCTCCTAGGATCACTGGGAACAAATGCAGTAAAATAACCCATTAAGTTGCATGCCTTCTGTAAGTGTCACCATGGAACACATAAAAAAGACAACAAAAGGGTAAAACTTAGTGACAAACAATTCATGGAAAGTTAATTATCGTCTCAATTTAATGCAGTGCTTTTAATACTGGTAGTTAGGTTATTTCAGACTTTTAGGGCTCTGTTGCCAAAGGATCTGCCTTCACTTTTATATATCTTGGAATTTTAAACAAAACTGAACTATAACCTCTGTGGTGGGCTAGCGCCCTGCCCGGGGTTTGTTCCTGCCTTGCACCCTGGGATTAGCTGCAGCAGACCCCGTGACCCTGTGTTAGGATATAGCAGGTTGGATAATGACTGACTGACTGACTGAACCAAAGACATAGAATTACTAGACGCCTCATGACCAGCAGCATCATACGTCAACGTTGCAGCCATATTGCGAGTTGCACTGCTGTGGAGTGAAGTAATGGATAAAATGCCTCACGCATGTGCTGCTTGGGATTATACAAACCACTGTATGCTCCAAACCAGATCACAGGGATTACATTTCATAGGTAAAGCTGAACAATTGTTTTGGTTATATTTGGCCATTAGAAAATCCCATTTTATAATCTTAACTTTAGCTACGCCGGGCTAAGCTAGCAAAGCTATACATTTATGTGCTCAAGTGAGCCTCCAAACAACTTTTTGGCTAAATGTATTTAGTCACTAACTATGTAGATTGTTGTTAGCTGTTAACATTTCTCAAACTTTGAAAGTTTCCCAAAGAAATCCACCTCAGGAAGCAGTGGGAGGTAGCCCTTAGACAGGATTTTGAGAAAGCTGCCCTCTGATGTGTGCCGTGCTAGTTTGGTAACAGATGCTGTACCGGCATCATATGATCAAAGCTACCACTTGTTCACATTAAAAAACAAAGGAGGTTTGATGATTCCTTTTGAGGGTACAGTCAAGGTGGTCAAAGTAGCTGAGCGTGTTATCCGACAGTCGACATTAGGGCAAGCTGTCAGTGTATCTTTGATCAATCAGTTTGTTCGGGCTGACATTGGTTCAGATGATGTGTTTTTTCTCAAGGAGCACATTGAGGAAACACAGTTTGAAATTGACAACCATCATTTTATGCTCATGTCTTTAGTTGTGTCTGTCTTCCACAAACTAAGGCTGCACAATATTGCCAGACTGAATTCATAAATTACAGAGTGGCAATACACGGAAAAATTTATGTAAGACAGTTCTGTTTCATGGATTTTAGATCCTATCCTGTATATATTTAAGTAGCCACATTGTGTGTGTGAGAGAGAGAGAGAGAGAGAGAGAGAGAGAGATTGAGAGAGGAATGAGTGAAATGTTTTCAGAAATTATTAAGCCAATTTGTATACAATAAAATTGTTTATTTTTGTCATTGAGTGTATCATTTCACTGTTAAAAAAAAGACATTGGTCAAGTTTTCGTCTCAATAATTAATAATAATAATAATACATTTGATTTAATAGGCGTCTTTCTTAGCACTCAAGGACACCTTACAATAAAATTAAACATTAGTAAAGTTAAAACAAGAGAATGATAAATCAAAAAGCAATAATTAGCAAACAAACAAAGATAACTGGCAGTAACAATGCAAAATTCACAATTGGTATGCCAGTTTGAAAAGATAAGTTTTAAGGGTAGTTTCAAAATGTGTTATTGAATCGAGCAGACGTATATGAGAGGGAAGAGAATTCCAGAGTTGAGGAGCACTATGAGAGACTCTTGAGCTCCCATAGAACTGAGTCTGATGTGTGGTACAGAAAGTCGAGCTGCAGATGAGGATTTGAGTGAGCGAGAGGGAGTGTAAGTCTGTTGGAGATCAGTGAGGTTGTGGAGAGCTTTAAATGTTAAGAGCAGTATTTTGTATGTAATCTGTAGTTAACAGAGAGCCAGTGAAGTTGAGAGAGAAGAGGTGTAATATGTTCAGTGGATTTAGAACAGCAGGTTATTATCCTGGCAGCAGAATTCTGAAGAAGTTCTAAGCAATGGATAAGTTTTTGTGGGATGCCAGATAGAATAGCATTACAGTAATCTATACATGAGGTGACAAGGGCATTAACCAATACTTCAGTACTGTGTTGCATAAGAACAGGACAAAGTCTAGAAATGTTTCGGAGATGGAAGAAGGCAGTCCAAGAAATGTTACTTATATGGGTGGAATTATTTAATAATAATATTAATTATTATTATTTAATAATTGTCATTATTAGTGTATACATGGATATAAATAATTGCATTTAAACGATTCGCCAAAAGCTGTTGTATGTAAACGATACTGTTTTAAACGTATTTTTTTTCATCAGAAAACCCGGTTTCCACGTTTACCTGTATTAGTTTAAATGGCACTCTTGCCACTCGCAATATGGCGTACGCGCTAACGTATCGTGTCGACTGGGCAACACAGTGAATGCGGCGTCTATCTATATATGTCTATGGACTGACTGACTGAACCTTAACTTTGCAGTGCATGCTAGTCCATCCATGAATCCATACATTTACTACTGGCTCATTAATTATATCACTAAATGCATTATAGAAAATCCATCTTAAATCATTTAATAATGTGTTTCTAAATACTTATATCTTTGATTATATGACCCTTTTAATATTAGTACTATTCCCTTGAAGCTACACAAGTTACGGAAACACTTCCCAAACTTACTGTATGAATCATTTCACTGGATAAATGTATCGGAGAATTATGAAAAATGATCTAAACAGACTAGCAATTGTCACTGTTTTAATCCCACCATGTGCATTCGCTCTCTGCTCTGGGTGATTTTGTGCGTTGCAGCGGTTTGATCTGCGCCACTGTGCGTACCTGACTGAGCAATAGTATGTCCCGCTGTCGGCTGCTGTTGCATTTAACATTGTAAGATGTCCTTCCTTTCTTGAATCCCCAATCAAACTGAATTTTCCTTTTAAGTCTTCTTCAGGATTCACTTTATCATAGCTAAGATATGCAATTAGCTTCATTTCATTTAGTTTAGATAACTGACGATACCAGTACATGAACTGATAGCTACTGCCACCATCATGTTTACAAGTGAGATTAGTTGTGTCGCGGACTTTCAGTAATAATGAAGAAGGGTGCTGTTCAACAAGGATACCATCCGAGCAATCTGTTAAAAAGTAGAATTTAAGCACATAAATAAAATAAACGAACAGTACCAACAATATTGAAAAAAAAATCTTACTACTTACATGGTAAAACCCATAAGGAAACGACGCTAATAAGAAATTCATACATCTCCATTAATTATCCGTTTGTATGATAAGAAAAAAGTTATACAACATCAATGAGTCAGGAAATTACATTTTTATATAGTTTGATATCCTCCCATCAAACGTTTCTGAAATTCAGTCTTTACGTGGGAGGAGCCCTGGTACAGTAGTTAGCAGTGGGTACCTTCTGGAGAAAGGCGTGACTCTCTCGCCGGTGACACCAGCTTCCACTCACAGTCTCTTTGTCAGACTAGTGAGATGACTTGTACTTTGTATCTTTGAGTTTGCTCATAAATGAACTGGCGTCACAACAATGATTTTTTTTTTTCTTCCAAGTTCTTGCACTCCCAGATAATCTCTGCTTTCTGAGACATTACAACGTAAAAAGTCTGCTTTCAGAAACAATTTGTAAAATGTTTACATAGTACATTAAGATCCAATCTGAGCGGTAATGCAAAATAGAGATATGGCATAGCAGTTGCATTATTAGGCACTTACAATCCATCGGGCGCTGCTTCGCTGAGCAAGATCCTGCATGTGTTGTCAGGTCACTAACGTATTCCTTAGTCTTTTGTTGTTTTTGCTGAGTTGTTAATGCATATGTCCTTATAATTTGTATTATGTGTAATTGTATTTTTCCCGAAATATTTATTTTTTAGATTATAATTTAAGATAAACAATTAATTTTAAAACAACATACCTAGACTAATATCAGAAAAAAAACATACCTCTTTGAAAGCCATAATTAAAATATACCGACTATAATGATTATACTTACATGATGGAATACAAATAATATTGACATGATGCGACTTATAATGTTTAAACCTGATTTATAAATTGATGGATGGAGGACGAGCAGCAGATAGATATAAAATCAGTACTAATTTATCTTTATTCCAATAAAAGTCTTTTCACAAGGCGCATTACTGTGGATTATGCTGCTGTATCAAATAAGGCCTCAGATAAACATTTAAATGACAGATAAAGCAAATAGAAGAAAAGCATTTCATTATTATACCAGACATACTGTACCTATAAAATAATCAGTTATACACAGAAGAAGATGATAGGGAATTTTAATTGAAAATAATATTGCAAAATAACAATGGACTCAGTGAAGGCTATGTATGGAATACCTTTTGTGCAAAAATGAAAAAAATAAAACAGTTATGAAATAATAAAAGTATGGTGATAAATATATACTTGGATCAGCCACAACATTAACAACATTGACATCTGAAGTAACATTGATTACCTTGTAGTAGCACCTGTCAAGGTGTGGGATATATTAGGCACCACATGAGCAGTTAGTTCTTAAAGTTGATGTATTGGGAGCAGGAACAATGGATCTGAGCTACTTTGACAAGAGCCCAATGGTGATGACTTAACGACTGGGTCAGAGAATCTCCAAAATGTTAGGTCTTGTGAAGTGTTCCTGGTATGTAGTGGTTAGTACCTACCAAAAGTGGTTCAAGGAAGGACAACCAGTGAACTTGCAGCAGGTACATGGGCAACCAAGGCTCATTTTATGTGCGTAGGGAGCGAAGGCCACAGCCCATCTGCCACAGAAGAGCTACAGTAGCACAAATTTTGAAATGCTGGTCATGAGAGAAAGGTGTCAGAACAAACAATGCATTGCAGCTTACTGTGTATGGGGCTGCAAGTTCCACCTCACAACTTATAGGAGTTAAAGGATTTACTGCTAACTTTTTGGTGTCAGATACCTCAGGAAAATGTCAGAGGTCTTGTGAAGACCATGCCTCAGCTGGTCAGAGCTGTTTTGGGGGCATGAGGAGGACCTTCACAATATTAGGCAGATGGTTTTAATGTTGTGCCTGATAGGTGTAAACAAGTCATTAAATTGTGAAAACATTCAAAATTAGATGAAAGTCATCTTATTATTATGAAATGTATTGTCATAATTTGATTCTGGTTCAATAATGTATTGCCTAACATTTAAAGAGCATTACAGATTTATTTCATAATAACCTTATTTTTAAAATCATTCTGGTAGGACTTCACCAAACAACATGTTTCTAAGTGGCTATTTTAATAGCCAACATTATTTATTTTTCAAAGTCTCTTTTCAATGTGATTATAGATAGATAGATAGATAGATAGATAGATAGATAGATAGATAGATAGATAGATAGATAGATAGATAGATAGATAGATAGATAGATAGATAGATAGATAGATAGATAGATAGATAGATAGATAGATAGAGCTTTATTTCTATCTAATTTAGCTTTTAACTGAAGCTCTTTAAATAGATAGATATTTACACACAATATATACTAGACACACACCAAAATGACTAAAAGGGAAGAAAAATTAAAAGAAAAAAACATTATGACTTGATAATCATAGTTACAGTGTTGCTTTACAATGGCGTATTGCCATTGGTATAAAGAAGCCCCAGTAGCGTTGCTTAAAAAACGTCTGCTGAATGATTTGATTGATGAAAGTCATCAATGTTAGTGTTTCATAGTGAGGATGACCAACATTGTTCATAATGACACAGTTATTTTAATTTTCTCATTTGTAATTACCTACGAGGGTTCAAAGTGCATCCCATAACTGAGCCTGTCCTTTTAATTAGCTTATTGATTTGGTGGACATCCCTTGAAATGATGTTACCAGCACAGGCAACCACAGCGTAGAAAATAGCACTGGCCATCACAAAGTTGTAGAAGATGAGTTTCACTACCCACATTCTCCTAAGGGAAAAGAACCTACTCTCCTCTTTCATATATAGTTATTCTGTGTTATGAGGCCAGTCCAAACTCTCAATGATGTGGACCCTTAAGTACTTACAGGAGTACCCAACCTCTACATTTACTCCCTAACAGGCTCTTTGGTGCAGTGAACATCAATAATCAGTTCTTTGGTTTTGCTGATGTTTAGTTGCTGACAATTCTTTTTGCACCAAGAAGCAAAGTTCTCAACCTGACTCCTATTGTCTGTGTTACCTCACTTGTCAATACACCTCATTAGTGCAGAGTCATCTGGGAAATTCTGCAAGTGATATGACCTGGTGTTATATTTATAGTCTGAGTTGCACAGAGTGAAGAGAAAAGGAGGCAGGACTGTTCCTTGTGGTGCTCCAGTGATGCTCACATCATAGCAGAAACACAGCCCTTGAGTCTCAGAAACTGTGAGATGCCTGACAGTTAGTCTATTATCCAGGACACTATATGCCCATCCACCTGCATATCTCTTGGCTTACCCCTTAACAGAGATGGTGGGGATGGTTTTGAAGGCACAAGAGAAATCAAAAGACATGGTGCTCACAAAGACGAAAAGACAAAACTTTGTCCAGGTGAGAATAACCCTACTGGAGCAGATAAGTGCATCCTCCACTCCAATCTTTGTCTGATAGGCAAAAATTCAGTGGGTCCAGGTGATCTAGTACAAGAGGTCTCATACAGTCTAGGACCAGCCTCTCAAAGGTCTTCATAATGTGAGACATAAGTGTCACTAGTCTTTAGTCATTAGGTAAAGAGCCATCTGCCTAATTTGGAACAGCAACATGCAGCATTTTTTTCCACAGTAGTGGCACTTTTACAAGACTTAGGATAGATTGAACAAGTGACAGAAGATACCACAACATTGGTCAGCGCAAGTCTTAAGAACTTGGGGACTGACTCCATTTGTAGGTACTTTCCTCAGTTGTTCTTGGTATTCACTTATGGAGAGCCCATACTGATGGTCAGAGGTGGACCTTTCACTGGAAATTCCAGTTGATTGGTAGGAGTTGTTGATGTAGTATGGATAGTGTGGAAAGTCTGGTCATTGGAAGAAGGTAGCAGTGGCAGTGGCAGTGGCGGGGTGGTGGGTTGGATCTGTTAAAAATGTGTTTGAGTGTGTTAGCTTTGCCTACGTTCTCTTCTACCACTTAAGCCCTGGATTGCTTGAGTACAGTAGTTATGCCCAGTCCTTTCCAGACATCCTTCATGTTTTTCCAAGTGAGCTTTTTACTATTATAGTTTTGTAAGCTTCCTTTCCTTCATTTAGTTTTTCTTTGAGCGCTCTCTGTGCATCCTTCAGAGCCTTTTCGTCGCTGAATTTGAATGTTTTTGTTTTTTCTCATTCAGGAGAATTTTTAGCTCCTTAGTAATCAAGGATATGTTGTTTGTATAAAAACACACTGTCTTTGAGGGTACGATAGTTCGACACAAAAATTAATACAGTCTTTAATGCAGTGACTGAGTTCCTCAGTATCATTCCCATGTAACTCACAAATCCATTTCCCTATCTGTCATTTGGAAGCCTTCATTAAGAGCCATTTCAGCCTCTAGGTTGTGGTTCCATCACTTGTCATTCATGACAAAGACCAAATGATTAATCCTTTCTTGTTGATTTACTTTTGGCTGGCTTTAGGAATAGTAGTCCAGTTAGTCTTTAAACATAAGGCCATTTTGAAATAGCCTTCAATATTTGAATATTAAATCACCTTACAAGTCAGTGTGCAACCATGGGGTGGTGACTGACCAGCATTTTCTGACCATGTTTCTACTCTTTCTCATTCATACAGGCTCATGCTGTTAAACATTTGCAAGATCAGACTTTATTTGATAGAGTATGCAGCACAACCTCTGGTTCAGGCTTTGGTTTTGTCACGTCTGGACTACTAAAACTTGCTTCTGGAAGCAGTACCCGCTTGTGCTATCAAGCTGCTGCAAATGGTCCAGAATGCAACAGCCTGTCTTACATTTAAATAGCTGAGACAGAGACACATCTCTCCTCTCTTCAGGTCGCTACATTGGCTCCCTGCAGCAGCACACATTAAGTTCAAGTCCCTGATGCTTACCTACAGAGTAGTCAGTGGTTTAGCACCTGAGTATATGGAGACACTGGTGAAGCCCTATACTCCTTCTCGCCCACTCAGGTCTGCCAGTGAAGAGTGTCTGGTGATACCACCACTGCGTGGTATCAGGTCTCAATCCAAACTCTTTTCCTGTGTAGTTCCTGTTTAATGGAATGAGCTGCACACCTCAAGCCTTACTGCTGACTCCGTCAATTGTATTCAAAAATCAAATGAAAACTTATCTGTTCTGTGAATATCTGTTGTGACCACATGGTGGTGCCAGAAAGCCCCAAACCTCAGACACAGTGAAACACTCACGTTAAATGAACAAAATACATTAGTGGACTTATATTCCCCACCAACACTTCCTCACAGATTTTTCCCCAAGAATCAGCCACAATAACACAATTAGTAAATAATAAGCACAATATATTCTTCATCCTTCTGTCCTCCATTGAGTTTTGCCCACTGCCTCCATGACTCTTACTTCTCCAAGCGGGATTCCTTTATGCTGGACCTGACAATGCTTCTCGTACCATTCTGTCTCTTCTAGGAAGCACTTCCAGGCCAAGGACATAGTAGGATTTCCCTCCCTCGAAAGCGCCCTCTATCAATATCAAGGGACCCGTACAGGGCTGCACTTCCAGGCTCCATTTCTCTAGCACCCATGCAGGTGTCCCAACTGGGTTCTCATACAATGACCATTGCCACCTAGCACATAGGGGATGGAACCACTCCCAAGTTCCATCCTCTACTGATCCATCCATTATTTTAAACTGGCTTGGCACAGAGTTATCTTTCTGCCCTGCAGGGCAATCCGTTCATTGTTCCACTTGAGCCTCCCGTCCAGTTAATGGTATGTCCCCTGATCCTGCCGGGATGCCCATTCTTCTCCTACACTGTCTAATTGGTTGAAAAAAAAGTTGCTCTGTAATATGTTAAATAATTGGTTAATTTGTTGTTAGATTAAGTTTAATTGCTTTAGTGATTTTATCCTATGACTGTAAATTTATTAGTTTTCACATCTTTTCACTTGTGGCAATCAACTTTTGTTACCTGTCTCACTACATTTGCTGAGCAAATAGGCCCGAGCCTAATGTTACTCGATTGTGTCTACTTCTTTTGAAAGTCGCTTTGGATAAAAGTGTCTGCCAAGCAAATAAATGTAAATGTAAAGTGAATACATTACTGAATATAATAAATGATGACTTTGTATTTCCAAATAATAACGTTTCGTTTACTTTATATTCTTTTTTTTCCCCAGGGTAATGGCTCATTGTTGTGCCTAAAGTCTGTTAGCTTTTCTGGAGACGGAAATATCATAAAACTCTTGGTCCAGATAACATTTCTCTCTCCACACTTAGTCATCGTAGACGTTGTTCTGATAATTTAGATCCTGTACTTCACTACATCTTGCAGCATTTACACTCTGCAGCTACTTATGTCGGGGTCTAATTTGAGGATTTTAGCTTTATGTTTAATAAAACCATACCAGACTTTCTCTATAGCAAACTTCTCAGCATGAATGTGGACTATGCCAAATGTTTCTGTACCCTCTACCTTTCTAAAAAGCAGACTTTATAGAATTTTAATCGATTATATTTAAATGATACATGATCATTTTTACAATTTAATACAATTATATACTTAAATGAAGTTTTAACAATGGATTATTAAAAACGTAGGGAAAAGAACTGAAGGTAATTAGGGGGGAGAGAAAGAGAGAAAGCTATCTCTAATCTATCCTTTTAATCCTTACAATTATAAGTGCCAAAGTAACAATAGGCTTCATGGTAATAACTCCTGGGGATATTGGAAATTAAGGTCAAAGCTGTCTTATTTTCAGTTAAGACTACAAAATGACAACAAAAATTCAGAAGAAATGTCTCCAAGACCAGACAGTTAACTTTGTGAGCTGGAATGTTAAAAGCCTGTATCACAAATTAAAGAGAAAAAAGTATTTTCTCACCTAACAGGTCTAAACACAAAAATTGTATTTTTACAGGAGACATACTTATTAAGCAAGGATCTGTTTCAGCTGCACAAAGACTGGACTGGCCAAATGTTCCAGTCCAGCTTTTGAAAGAAAACTAAAAGTGTGGGAATTCTTATACATAGAACACTCTCATTTGTAGTATCAGATGAAGTATCTGATCCTGAAGGGAGATATATGATTGACATAGGTAATTTATTTAACTGTAAAGTGATTTTAATAAATATTTATGCACCCAATGTTGATGATAGGGAATTCATGCAAAATGGATTTGCATCCATTCCAATGTAAATGCTCACAAAATTATAATGGATGGTGACTTTAATTGTGTTTTAAATCCAGACCTAGATAAATCTCCTGCTACAGGGGAGACTGCAAAGACAATTACACAGTTTGTAACTGACCACAACTTATCAGACCCTTGAAGATTTCTAAACCCAAACTCAAGAGCATATTCCTTCTGCTCACCAGTGCATCATTGCTACTCAAGAACTGATTATTTGTTTGCAGATAACAATTTCTTGCCTACGATTAAATCTTGTAAGTACAATGCTATTGTTATTTCTGACCATGCCCCTTTGATTCTGGAGCTAAAATCATTATGCCTCATATACTCATCTCCTAGATGGCATCTTAATCAACTTTTATTAGCAGATGAGAACTGTACAGAATTTATATCCAAGCAAATCAATATTTTTTTAGAGACAAATACATCCTCAGAGGTTTCTGCAGGAATACTCTGGGAAACTATGAAGGCCTTCTTATAAGAGGACAGATTATCTCATATCTTTCCCACAGAAATAAATTGGAAACCAAGAAGGTATCAGAGGTAATCAGCGAAATTACTTGAATAGATCAAGAACATGCCAGGTGTCCAAGTGAAGCACTTCATAGGAAAGGGCAGGCTCTGCATTCAGAACTCAACCTAACAACTAAAGAAACTGAACAACTCATATTTAAATCAAGACATTATTATTATGAACATGAAGAGAAAGCTAATAAGATTTTAGCTCAACAAATACACAAGTAAGAAGTTCGCAATGCAATCCCAGCAATCACCAACACAATTAGAGACCAAATCATTGACGTTAGGAATTTAATGCACAAATTTAGAAACTACTATAAATCCATATATTCTACTGAGTTTAAAGAAGACAAGACCCAATCTAATGCTTTTCTGGATGCATTACAGATACCACAAATGGATACTCTTAGTGCAGAGGAACTGGATAAACCTCTGGCACTATAAGAATTACTAGATTCTATAAACTCACTTCAGAGTGGGAAAGCAGCAGGACCTGATGGTACCCTGCCAAATTTTATAAGAAATTCTCAACTCAGCTAGCTCCCCTTCTATTAGCAACATTTACAGAAGCTAGAGAAAATAAAATTCTACCTCAAACTTTTCACCAAGCACCAAGCATTAATTACTGTCTTTGAGCGTGCTTCAAATTAACGTCATTCTTGACCAAAATCTTTAAGTGCCTTTCATACAGCCTTGGTGTCACCATTCCTCCTAATCCACTAACAGCTGTGTTTGGTGGACTCCCAGATGGGCTTAAAGTGGAGAAGGACAAACAAACTGTAATTGCTTTTTTACTACACTGTTGGCATGTAGACTTATCTTGCTCAACTGGAAGAATCCTAACTCTCCTGTTCTATGTCAGTGGGTAACTGATGTTATATACTATTTGAAATTGGAAAAAAACAAATTCGCACTTAGAGGATCTGTACGGAAGTTTTTTCAGAACCTGGCAGGATCTATTCAATAACATTTTAGAATAAGCATTTAAATTGAGGAAGCAGGTTCTCTCCCCACTTTAACTCCTTTTATCTTTATTAATTTACTGTATCTATTTACTTATTTTTACTAGCTTTAAGTTTTACTCTGCTGGCCTAGCTCACCTTCTCAGGGGTGAGGTTGATTTGTTTTGAACCTTTTTTTGTAAAATTTAGTTGCTAAGATTAAAATGAAGTAGATGTGTAATGAACACCCCCTTAAAAAGCGAGAACAAACTAGTGGGAAAGCCTGAACACCCCTATTATGAAGCGGTGATAAGATCAATAGGAAATCCCATAGGACACTCCTATTAACAAAGCAATGTTTTGACTAAAGGATAATCGATATATATACAAAGTTACTGGTGGCTGTATTCAGTTGGCTAAGATGAATTCTCTATATTAAGAGTCATATTACATGACCCCTGCGGTGGGTTGGCACCCTGCCCGGAATTGGTTCCTGCCTTGTGCCCTGTGTTGGCTGGGATTTGCTCCAGCAGACCCCCGTGAGCCTGTGTTCAGATTCAGCAGGTTGGAAAATGGATGGATGGATGGATTACATGACCCATTAGATAAGGTACTGATAATAGGATAATATAAAAGGTGATGAATTATTTTTTATTATTCACTCCATGCACTGAGACATTTGTGCATATTTATGTGCAAATATAGAATCATTCTGCATTTTCATCTGGTCCCAAAGAATGATTTATTTGAATATAGAAGAAAGTTTTTACATAACAACTTTAGACAGTGAGGATAGGTAAATATCAGTAAGGGCCATTGACCCTGAGTACAACTGCTGAGGTTTGTGGATGATATCATCTTAACTTGCCTGATCCCAGATGGGGATGAAGTGTCAAATAGGAGGGAGGTGGATCTGCTGGCCAGTTTGTGTACCCTGAACAATTTAACTGGAAATTTGTAAAAGTTATTTTGGATTTTAGAAGACACTCCTCACCTCCTACAACCCTAGTTTTATATGCTGTCACTGTCAACAGGCTGGAACAATTTACATTTATTGGCACAACTATCACTTGCAGACTGAACTAGGATGAAAATGTAACTGCTCTTATCAGCAGCTGATGTTTTTTCTCTATTAACATAAAGTTTAACTTTTCTCAGTTCGTGATGGTGCAGTTATATTGAGTTGTCATTGAAAGCATCCTCTCTTTCTCCATAACAGTCTGGTATGCTCACTCAAAGCATAAACTGCAGTGTGTTATTTGGGGAGCAGAAAAGATTGTATGCCTCAAACTGGTCAACCATTTAGTTCCAGTATACATCAGGGGTTGGTAAATGTGCTCTAAACATAAGCAAAGACTACACTCACCCAGGCAACCATCTCTTTCAGTTATTAACACTGAGGTAATGTTACTGGTCAATAAAGGCAAGGACTACTAGATATACAGTTTTTTTCCTACTGCAGGTACTATGGTTAACACAGTCTCTGACTCATTTGTCTCTTCCTGATTTCTATACTCCTCCATTCAGTATAACCTATGTTCATTTTGTGTTTGTGTTTACATAGGACTTACTTGATATACTGTATTACCTGGTGCGAGTGCAATTCTGCTTTATTATATTGTTTAATATCTGTACTTTGTGCTCTCACTCCCTCAACTCATTACTACTGTATATAATGTTGTGATGGTGTTGTATATTATATGTTGTGTTGCTTGATTACTGTATATGCACATTATCATGTGTTTGTATAGAACACCAAGTGAAATTCAACTATGTTGCCTGGCAAAAAAGTTTAAAGTTCACATTCAAGTTCAAGCATATCACTATACTTTTCATGTGTTTATTTATTTCACTATTGATATTTTTTGTAATTCATATGGAAATAAATGACCTTCTATACAATGTTGATCATCTTTTAGATGCATCTCTTTAGATACATCTTTGTGTTTGTAGATAGATAGATAGATAGATAGATAGATAGATAGATAGATAGATAGATAGATAGATAGATAGATAGATAGATAGATAGATAGATAGATAGATAGATAGATAGATAGATAGATAGATAGATTATGCTTTATTTTGCCCAAAAAGAAATTACAATTTTACTAGTGCTCCTAAAAAATAAATACATGAATGAATAAATATACTAAAAACAAACCACACCCACTGCACCCCTACTCCTCAAACACACATAAAGTCTTCTGGCTTGGATAACAGTGAGCTACTGCTGTCGGTAACAAGCTTGAAGGTAGCAGTAAGATGAGGTTAGACCTGTGCATGCTAGACGATAGGTTTATATTTAAAGGCATTAACATTTGGATAAAGCAGGTTCTTTGTTTGGGAATGGAAGATGCATAACAAATAACTGTAAAAGTTAAAAATTAAAGGTTAAGCCAAATTACGGTTATCTCATCTGATTACCTTAAACTGCTTCTCCTGAATAGTGTTGTTGCAGCAGCAGCAGGCCAAGCATTTCAGCCTAGAAGTCCCTGTCACCAGCTACAGACTCCAGATTTACTAGTGCTATTCCCAGGCATTCCTGATCCAGCCAAGAGATTTAGGCCATGTTTCCCAATAACAAATGTGACAGTTCCATTTATCCACTTATTCCTAGTGTTTCACCAAGCCTTTTTGTTTATACTTCAAAGGCTTGCAGGAATATTGATGAGAAGCAACAACCTCTGACGAGTGAAACTTACATACGCCTCATAAAAGCTCCACTTTAATAGGAGTGGGCATCTAAAGTTTTGGTGAATATCAGCACATCAGACCCAAGACATGGACAATCACTGGACAAAGCACTAGTCGTCAACCATAGTAATCATGCTGTATTTAAACACACGCAAACTTCACACAATAAAATTGCTGGTGTAAAATGAAGTCTTACAGAGTCAGGGCCAGATTAATACCTTTAGAGGCCCTAAGCACTTAAAATATTTTGGAGCCCCTAAATATGTAAGATGCACTTACTCTCAGTGGATGACTGAACAGAATATAGCAATGTAAAGCAATAAATATAAATAAATAATGCTGTACAAGAAGGAACAATTTAGTGAAAGTAGAAAATAAAAAGTATTATACTCCTCACTATTTAGAGATAGATAGATAGATAGATAGATAGATAGATAGATAGATAGATAGATAGATAGATAGATAGATAGATAGATAGATAGATAGATAGATAGATAGATAGATAGATAGATAGATAGATAGATAGACACTTTATTAATCCCAAGGGGAAATGCACATACTCCAGCAGCAGCATACTGATACAAAAAAAACATTTTTTATTTATTTATTTATTTATTTTTATTTTATTAATTTTCATTGTAATCATTCTATGCAAATAGATCAATTTACAACCTAACAAAATTGAAGACAAATCAAATCTTTAAAAACAATATTAAAGAGTAATAAAAATGTAGGTAAAAACAGACAACAACTTTGAAAAATGTTAACGTTTAGTCCCCCCCCCCCCCCCCCCCCCCCCCCCCAAAGGGTGGAAATGAAGAGTCGCATAGTTTGTGGGGAGGAACGATCTCCTCAGTCTGTCAGTGGAGCAGGACAGGACATATTTAATTGAACCAAATTCGGCAACATTTTGCAAACTGAATACATTTGGAACAAATGTTATCTATCTATCTATCTATCTATCTATCTATCTATCTATCTATCTATCTATCTATCTATCTATCTATCTATCTATCTATCTATCTATCTATCTCCCTCACCATTGGTAAGATATACCAGTCACATACCAGAAGAAAATACTGTAGTAAAGGACACCACTTTTCCTCAGCAATGGTGACTTCATCCAAATAAAACACAGCAGAATTATTATTATTATTATTATTGTTATTATTGTTGTTGTTATTATTATTATTTGTGAAAATTATGTGCTAGTGTTAATATATTAAGTTGGTTCCGTAGATAGATGAATGGATGCTAACAGCACACGTTAAGAATATTCTTCTGTTAGCACCTGAGTAAAAACCACACTGATGGCTTTAAAATAAGTTGTACTGTACTGTATAAATTAAATTTTATTTCAGAATGTATTTCAAATCATTAGGGTTCAAATTAGTTTCCTTTGATTTAAAAAAAAACTGGTTGTGGCTCCTTTGAAGATATCAAGAAAGAAATAGTAAACGTTTTCGATTAGATTTTTAATTTCTAGAGGCAAGTGTGCAAAATGGAAAATGTTGAAAGTTTACAATCTGTTAGACGAATCATGAATCACGGATTGTTTCCTGCCTTGTGCCCTGTGTTGGCTGGGATTGGCTCCAGCAGACCCCCGTGACCCTGTGTTCGGATTCAGCGGGTTGGAAAATGGATGGATAGATGAATCAGAGAATAGAGGGCTTATATGAGAAAGATTTTGATAGTTACTCTGTTGCTTCTCAGCTTCATCAACCTATACATGCAGCTTATCGTCACTTTATTGTGCGGTTCCTCGTAAAACCATTTCTCTCTGTAGAGGTTTTTTTTGCATACGAAGTTGGTTCTTTTAAATCTGGAAAAGTTTCTAATATGTGGACAAAAAAGAAATCTTTAATAGGAGAACCAGCAGGATATGACAGATCAAGAAAACCCGAAATCAGCCTGTTTTATGAGACAAGAATCGTTTTAAAATTAGGAACCCATTGCCATTTAATCAATCTGTTACCATTTGTATGCAGCTGGTTACTGATCTAAATAAAACGTTCTTCCTGGAACATACTCGTGGATGTTTTTTTATGAGAACGAACATTTCCCCCTATACCAGTTCTCTGAAGAACCACTTTGTCACCTGTATTTTAAAGAGTGTATGAACAATTTTAAACCCAGCCACCGTGGTGTTTTCATATTTACCTTATTACCTTTTTTACGAGAGGTGCTTATGTTAGGTTTATTTCTAGCTCTAAATTTGCCTAAGACTTCCTTTGATGGTTTTGTTTCCCATTCAGGGTTAACGTCTGCCTTTAAGTGCTACGGGAATCATGCAAAACGTCAGATAACGCTCACATGAAAATTGTATGCTTGGGAAAATGGGTAAATGATTTTTTACTAGTCGAAGTGCTTCATGAAACAAACTAGTAAATGTGCATATATTCATAATATTGTGGTGTAAAAGATCTAATGTTTTGTAGATATAAAATGTATACTCTTTCATTTTCAAACGGAAACTGCAGGCTTCTTGTGGCTGAAGACTGAACAGATGTTTTTTTTTTTTTTTTTTTAATGGAATTATATGTACTTTATGTTAATAATGATGTGTGTGTGTAATGTTTACAGTAATATTCATTCAATTATTCTAATCACTGTTGGACATTTAAACTATATACTTATATTTATGTTGGGCATACTTTAGTTTATGTTCTGAAAAAGTCTATTGTGTATGACTACAAATTGCGTTGAAGTGTTAGTTTTTTGGTCATTTTTAATGTTAATTAGGCACGAGTATTTGATTTTGTATGCCCTCAACGTTACTACTCCCAGATTGGTAAAATGCGCTTTCCAATTTGATTTATTTTAATGAGAACTTTATACTCTTCACCTGAGATTAAAAACACACATATTAAAAAAAGAAAAAAAAATGCTTTCAAACTCGTTTAATGTACGAGTAATTCAAGATCTAGGTATAGATGGAAGGATGTGTATAAGGTTGCACCCAATCAGCATCCACAAGGCAGGAATCATCCCTTAACTGGCGTCTGTTCTTCTTAGCTCGTATTTTATGCATTTTATATGACGTCAGTTTTCTGTTTATTTTGCTATCTGTAGCAGTTTTTAATTGCACAGTCAGCACTCACCCAAAGTTAATTTTCTCTTACAAAAGCAATAACGTATTATTTTGTACTACATTCAAATATTCAGAATTGAGTGATGCGCAGGTTTTTGCGAGATGAGAACGCGTTCTGCGCTACTGTGTTCACTCGCTGCACAAAAATAAACGGCACTGTCTTCAAACGTAATGCTGTCGATGCGTACAGTGAGTTCTTTGCTTCCGTGCCCATTTAACTTGAATCGTGCTTTAAAACTGTCTTCAGGATACATTTGATCGTAGTTAGCATATCCAATAAGCTTTAACTCAGTATTTCCTCTTGTCTGTTGGTACCAATATATTTGATCAAAGTTGCTGTAGCTGTGGTTACAGAAAAGTTCGACAGGATTTCCAAAACTTGCAAATATTACAGGCGTTTGGTACACGTTTTTACTGTCCGCGAGATCTGTAATGAGAAAAGGTGCTCGTCAAACATTCGTATATACAATTTATATAAATAAGTTCACACATCTGCAAAATTAAAAATGTCTGAAATAATATTAACAGTTTTTGCCTTTTATCTAAGGTTATTTTATAATCTTTTTCAAGCGAATTCTTACTTATCTGCATGTATAACATAAGGCCTGCGCATAAACAAATATGAAGTGCCATTTTCACTGAACTTGACAACTAAATTCATTTGTCGACAGCAGCGTCTTTAGCAAACCGTTAAAGGAAATGATGTCAGAGTATAGTGTTGAGGAAATTCCTCTTATTAAAAACATATAAAATGAAACTTCACCAATTAGTCTACATTTTCATCTCGGTGCAAATATGGGACTTATTTCAGAAAGAAAACTCAGAAGCCAATCCATATACAGTATGTGCTGAAGTGTGACTGTTTATCTATTCACCCATCCTTTTTAATCCTTTTGCATAACCATACAAGTACAGGGCAACGACAGACGAATACACAATACATAAACCTCATATATTCTTTCTAGGGAGATTGAGACTTCTAATTTGGACAACAAGGAAAATCCTAGTATGAGAAAAAAATCTATATTCCTACAAAGAAAATGTGCACTAATACGGGAGTTAAATCAGTGAGATTATATAATATATTATGTTATTATATTATAGTTCCATTGCTTGACAAAGCACTATTTCATTAGGCCTATGGGATGGGTTCTTTGAATATTAACTTGGTACTTTGTCTTTTTAATACCTTCCTAATGTGATGAAAATAAAAATATTTAATAAATGTAATCTGCAGGTCACTAACAGGCTAAGAAAGCCTGGAGTTAGCCTGTGTTAACAGAATATGCAGAACGTGTCCTTTTAAAATGATGACCCATTGGTATTTGAGAAATCTGTTATGGTCCATTCATGGCTGTTGACTGCGTAGAGTCAAATAAATAAAGGTTTTTTTCTTGAACTTTCATGTGGATGGTTCTTTTCAGAACCAAAAATTGTTTCCTTATGGCATCGCACTGAAGAATCACTCTAGTACCTTTATTTTAAACACTATAATTTTACAGGTACATGAGTGACTGTGCTACCAGTCATTTAATCATCAAGAAACATTCAGAAGCATAGACCATTGTTCATATTTGTCTCAGTATGAGCAATGCAGTCAACAATTATAACCATATAATCATTAATATTAAATTGAGCTGCTTCATTTTTATCTTAAAATTATGGTGAACCAAACAGACTCAAGCAAAATAGTTCAGTGATGTGACTTTTAACATATACCTACAACATATAATTAAATAATTTCATGAAATTATCACACTTAAATATATAAAAAATGTCAGTGGTCAACTATTTTAGCCATTAGATGTAATTCAATATTTACATAATTCACTGTGTGTTGTCAATAGAAGGAAACATTGCTTTTCTGATATAGAGTGTCAGTGTATTAAAAATGACTCCACATAAATCAGCAAAAACATTCAGAACACACTGAGAACATAATTTTCTAATCACCTACATTTATGCAAATCTAGAATTCTGTACCATTCTGAGTTTATGGTAATGTAGCAATAATTTATAAATAAGTCTTGCACATTGAAACAATTAGTTGATACTGTTAGCTAAAACTCTGCCTAAATGTAAATTTACATGTATTTATATTTATTATCATTATTTTAACTGTTTATTGTATTAGTTTTTTTTTTATCTGAAAATATCATTAAGGTATCATGGATTTTTTAAATATCGTATTTTATTATCCGCAGGATTACTGGTGAATGTATATTCATTTTTTGTGTAGCATCACACTTCAGGTTTTATGATGTACTCTGTTGTGTTGTTCTTGTGCCTCTGTCTGAGGGTCAGTTACAAGTGTCAACAGGTATGCGCTGGTGTGTGTGTGTGTGTGTGTAGATAGATAGATAGATAGATAGATAGATAGATAGATAGATAGATAGATAGATAGATAGATAGATAGATAGATAGATAGATAGATAGATAGATAGATAGATAGATAGATAGATAGATATTTTTTAATGAAAAGTTTCAGACCC
This sequence comes from Erpetoichthys calabaricus, assembly GCF_900747795.2. Classification (NCBI taxonomy): domain Eukaryota; kingdom Metazoa; phylum Chordata; class Cladistia; order Polypteriformes; family Polypteridae; genus Erpetoichthys; species Erpetoichthys calabaricus. Next base: position 285,754,628 of record NC_041396.2, on the reverse strand, counting down.
TTTAGTCTTTCTTATAGCGCATACTTCTCATTCCTGGAATCAGCCTAATTACTCTTAACTGGACTTTTAGCACTGTTATTTCTGTATTGTCTTATGGAGACCAAAACTGTACACAACACTTCAGGTTAATCCTGATGATGATTTATATAACTTAAATGTAATCTGACTTGCACTCTACACAATGTGATATATAATCTAACACTATATCAGACTTGTTAATTGCTTTTGTACACTAACAGGAGGTAGAAAGTGAAGAGTTTACTACTACACAGGTGCTCTTTAAGTTTCAAATCTCCCATTGTGTTTTCAGATCTAACATTTTTACTTCCTATTTGTGATAGTTTTCATTTTCTTACATTAAATTTCATATTCCAAAAATTTGCCAAAGCTTGCATGCTATTTACTTCTCCCTCTCCAGTAAATTATCAGATTCTACATTATCTACAGTGGTGATTTTAAAATGAAAACTCTTGTGGATTCACATACAGTAGACTTGAAAGAAATACATGGTCTGAAGAGGTTGTGTGTATGTAAGAGTGAGTGAGTGAGTGAGTGAGTGAGTGAGTGAGTGAGTGAGTGAGTGAGTGAGTGAGTGAGTGAGTGAGTGAGTGAGTGAGTGAGTGAGTGAGTGAGTGAGTGAGTGAGTGAGTGAGTGAGTGAGTGAGAATTAAGCATTTGAAAAGCATTACTGATGAGACATGACTCTCTGGTTAAATCCACTGGCATGAGCACATAATCAGTGGTTGGTCCCTGAAAGGATAATTTGCTCATGAAGATGGGAGAAGAGACTGAAGATTGTGTTGACTCTGAGCCCTTGTAGGCAGTGTAGGATGCAGCCAGTAGTATGAATGTTTGGGCTGGGGAAACAACAGAAAAAAGACCATCAAGGCCACATTGAAGGAACCAAGGTCTGGAACAGTGGCAACAACTTTGGAGGGCAGCCAAGGAAGCAAATAGCATCCAGTAAAATACATTTAAGTGACTGAAGGATCCACACCACATTTCACAATTTATTATGTTATCATCACCAGTGATGATAAAACATCTGCTGAATAAAGGGAAAAAAACACAAATACACACATGCAAAATAAAGATCTAGTAACAAAGTATAAGAATCAAAGAACAGTATTAAATAATATCTTAAAATCAAATGGTCAACACCAAATTCAGAAACTCAAATGCATATCCATAAATTTTCAAGTTTTGATCAAAAGACAAAGTAATAAATCATATTGAACATAAATAATAGACATGAATCATGATAATGACGATGCCTACTCCAAGATAGCAAGATGTGCAAGTTCAAGTACACTATAAATTGCATCATCCATCCATCCATTTTCCAACCCGCTGAATCCGAACACAGGGTCACGGGGGTCTGCTGGAGCCAATCCCAGCCAACACAGGGCACAAGGCAGGGAACCAATCCCGGGCAGGGTGCCAACCCACCGCAGGACACACACAAACACACCCACACACCAAGCACGCACTAGGGCCAATTTAGGATTGCCAATCCACCTAACCTGCATGTCTTTGGACTGTGGGAGGAAACCGGAGCGCCCGGAGGAAACCCACGTAGACACGGGGAGAACATGCAAACTCCACGCAGGGTGGACCCGGGAAGCGAACCCGGGTCTCCTAACTGCGAGGCAGCAGCGCTACCACTGCGCCACCGTGCCGCCCTTAAATTGCATCATAATGAAAATAAATAAATAAGTAAATACATATTAATAACTTGCTTAAAAAGTCTCTAACTTTTAATTCCTGAAGTGGAACTGAAAAGATGAACATGCAAAGGTATGCTTAGCACATTGTATAGTCCAAGAGCTTCCCTTAAATATGGCAACTGGCTAATGGCACAAGGCTTGAAGAAAATTTCACATGCTCCAAATATATATATATGATGTGATATGTGATATTATATATATATATATATATATATATATATATATATATATATATATATATATATATATATATATATATATATATGGAAGAGAAGGTCTGTGATACGGTTTGCATATTTGCAGCTGGAGATTCACAAAGGGAGAAAAAATGAATCACGTATCATAAAGTAGTTTTTATTCCTGAGCTTTCAACCCCTGCCAGGGGTCTTCATCAGAGGATAATGCTTATACTTACAAGAATCAAAGGCAATATATAGCAACATATTAAGTGTGTGTGTGTGTGTGTGGGGGGGGGGGGGGGGGGGATGGTGGTTGGAGGTGACTAAGTCAGTATGACCAAGGGGGGTTGTATAGTTTATTTATTTTGTACATGTTCTTCTTAAGTTAGCATATGCTGGATTTATGTCCAAGTGTCTGTTGATGGCGTTTTCATTTGATAGCCAAGACTCAGTCAACTCTCTGGCACTTTTAGTACTGGCCTTAAATTTTACTTTCACCTAACTTAAGAAGAACATGTACAAAATAAATAAACTATACAACCAGTCTCTCCCCCCCATTTGGTCATACTGACTTAGTCATTATATATATATATATATATATTTATATTTAGACAAAAAAAATGCTTTGAGGATATCATGGAAAAATGGAAAATTTTAAATTTAACAACTGAACTGAGTTTGCTGCATACAGTTTAACAACGTAATAACATTTATTTTTTGTATAACAGCACCATCTGCTGGAAGATTGGACACTAATAATGATCTGCCTTTCAACCTAGTTTATACATTATCAGTAACTTGGTAAGTGTATTCTCATCTGGATCAAGTATATATATCCATCCATTCATTTTCCAACCCGCTGAATCCGAACACAGGGTCACGGGGGTCTGCTGGAGCCAATCCCAGCCAACACAGGGCACAAGGCAGGAACCAATCCTGGGCAGGGTGCCAACCCACCGCAGGACACACACAAACACACCCACACACCAAGCACACACTAGGGCCAATTTAGAATCGCCAATCCACCTAACCTGCATGTCTTTGGACTGTGGGAGGAAACCGGAGCGCCCGGAGGAAACCCACGCAGACACGGGGAGAACATGCAAACTCCACACAGGGAGGACCCGGGAAGCGAACCCGGTCCCCAGGTCTCCCAACTGCGAGGCAGCAGCGCAACCCACTTCGCCGCCCAGATATTCACTATATCTAAATATAATACCTTAAAGAACAATTACAATGAGTTACATAACTAACATTAAAACTGATGTACTCAGTTATGGAGTACTGTTTTCTTATCTGTACCCTAAGATGAAACTTGTACCGTATCTTTCTTGAGATTTATCTCATGCTTACTATACATTTGAAGCGCAGGATTTCGGAGGTTCCACTAGAGGGAGATAGCAGCAAATTTGTTTGGTGAATGCAATTTTGTCTTCGTCTTGAAGGAAACGTGTTGTTTGCGGATGTTTACGTGTGGTGGTTGAGATTTGTGACAGAGGACAATTAACAAAGCGTTTTAAGATCCGATTATTATTTTACCATTTTGTAATGGACGATTGATTGTGTTTAAGGTCCGTGGGTGTGTATCCCCATGAAGCAAAAGCGTACTTCACAGCTCCATTTGTAGTCGGGTACACTTCTTCAGTACTGCATGCTGCAAACACAAACCCAACACCAGCACCAGCTTGTTTGGCATGAATGCAAATAGCGGGTTTCAGTTGAGCGGAGATTAGGCGACGTTTTGAAAACAGCTTTGACAGGGCATAGGCATAGGGGAAATGAAACAGCGCCTGGACATAAGCCTGTCGGCGTCGTTCTTTAAAGACGAGCTGGCCTCCACTATCGAGCACGCCGTGAAGGGCGCCGTGGAGATCGTGGTCTTGGAGATCACCAAATTGGTCGGTGGGAAGTTCGCTGACTTTCGCATCCAGCTGGCCGAAAAGGAGCAGGAGAACGAAAACCTGAGACTGCGACTGGAGATCTCCGAGAACGAACTAAAGGCTGCGCGGCAGCACAAGGAGAGGTCGACACCGGGGAACCACAGTTCGAGGAGTAGCAACAGCAGAGATGGGGCCCTTGCTTTACAGCCTTTTTCAGAGCAAAACCCCAAACTGAGTCCTGCCGAAACAACAGTGTCTGTTTTTAGTGACGAGGTAGACGCGGACTCAGCCGGAGTGGACGAGACCATCTGCCTGGATTCGCCGGTGTCCAGTCCTTCAGGTTTTGGCAGATCCACGGAAAAAGAATTCCAGGAGGGGAAAGTGAGTGACTTTGAGGATCTGACGGATTCCAACCAGGAGCTGGACATTAGAGTGCAGGACTCTGAACAGATAGTAGCAGCATGCATCGATGAATGGGGTAGAGCCATTAAAGGTACAGTATATGGTTTCTTTATGCGAACTGATTTTTTTTTTCAGTGAAACGATTCTTGAACATTTCGTTTCCTACACTGTATTTTTAAAAAGGGTTCATATTCTAAAAGATGTGCAGATCTGGTTGCAGATTTGCTACGTGTGGGTGTGTGCGTGAGTGAGCCCCTGATGCAGGAGTTCTTAAAATTTTAATTCTGACTACCCAAATAAGAACATCGGTACCATACTGGGACCCAAGAAGATGATTATTCCCATAATGACAATAGACCATTAAAAGTAATAATGGCATAATGGTTATTTATTAAAAAAATGATAAAAGTTTTTGTTTCCTTTTCAAGCATGTTTCTCACTTGAATATTACTAAAGCAGAAAAGCAGAAAGCCAACATACTGTTAATAAAAAATACGTTATTATTCAAAACATTGAATAGAATTGTGATGTATATTAGTGCCAGTGTAAATGCTTAGTGTAAAGTTTATTTAAGCTTAAAGAAACCGAATTTTCTTTGTAATGGGGGCAGCACACGGTTATGATTTTTAAAAGGGCAGAATGACTGGTCACTTAACTTAGTCATTTGACTTAAACAGCCAGATTAAGAATACAGCAGTCAAAATAATTAATCAAAGCTATTTATTTACCTAATCTTAAATAACATCTCTACATTTTTCCAAATGAGTTCCACCATTATTCCACCCTAATAAAAGGACAAGTATCTTTATATCTATGTGTCTGTCTGATTGCTATGTCTCTGTTATATGCCACTGTGCTACCCATCTAAGAAAGGTTTAAATCTTCTTCTTCTTCTTTCGGCTGCTCCCGTTAGGGGTTGCCACAGCGGATCATCTTCTTTCATATCTTTCTGTCCCCTGCATCTTGTTCTGTTACACCCATCACCTGCATGTCCTCTCTCACCACCTCCATAAACCTTCTCTTAGGCCTTCCTCTTTTCCTCTTCCCTGGCAGCTCTATCCTTCGCATCCTTCTCCCAATATACCCAGCATCTCTCCTCTGCACATGTCCAAACGAACGCAATCTCGCCTCTCTGACTTTGTCTCCCAACTGTCCAACTTCAGCTGACCCTCTAATGTACTCATTTCTAATCCTATCCATCCTCGTCATGCCCAGTGCAAATCTTAACATCTTTAACTCTGCCACCTCCAGCTCTGTCTCCTGCTTTCTGGTCAGTGCCACCGTCTCTCACTACCGTCCTGTAGACCTTCCCTTTCACTCTTGCTGATACCCGTCTGTCACAAATCACTCCTGACACTCTTCTCCACCCATTCCACCCTGCCTGCACTCTTTTTCACCTCTCTTCCACAATCCCCATTACTCTGTACTGTTGATCCCAAGTATTTAAACTCATCCACCTTCACCAAGTCTACTCCCTACATCCTCACCATTCCACTGACCTCCCTCTCATTTACACACATGTATTCTGTCTTGTTCCTACTGACCTTTATTCCTCTCCTCTCTAGAGCATATCTCCACCTCTCCAGGGTCTCCTCAACCTGTTCCCTACTATCGCTACAGATCACAATGTCATCAGCAAGCATCATAGTCCACAGGGACTCCTGTCTGATCTCGTCTGTCAACCTGTCCATCACCATTGCAAATAAGAAAGGGCTCAGAGCTGATCCCTGATGTAATTCCATCTCAAACTTGAATGCATCCGTCACTCCTACCGCAGACCTCACCACTGTCACACTTCCCTCATACATATTCTGTACAACTCTTATGTACTTCTCTGCCACTCCCGACTTCCTCATATAATACCACAGCTCCTCTCAAGGCACCCTGTCATATGCTTTCTCCAGGTCCACAAAGACGCAATGCAACTCCCTTCTCTAAACTTCTCCATCAACATCCTCAGAGCAAACATTGTATCTGTGGTGCTGTTTCTTGGCATGAAACCATACTACTGCTCACTAATCATCATCCCCTTCTTAATCTAGCTTCCACTACTCTTTCCCATAACTTCATGCCATGACTCATCAATTTTATCCCCCTGTAGTTACTACAGCTCAGCACATCCCCTTTATTCTTAAAAAGCACCAGTACACTTCTTCTCCACTTCTCAAGCATCCTCTCACTTTCCAAGATTCCATTAAACAACTTGGTTAAAATCTCCACTGCCATTTCTCCTAAACACCGCCATGCTTCCACAGGTATGTCATCTGGTCCATTCCATTTTTCATCCTCTTCATAGATGTCCTTACTTCCTCCTTGCTAATCCGTTGCACTTCCTGATTCACTATTTCTACTTCATCCAACCTCTTCTCTCTCTCGTTCTCTTCATCCATTAGCCTCTCAAAGTACTCTTTCCATCTGCTCAACCCACTCTCCTTGCTTGTGAGTACTTTTCCATCTTTATCCTTTATCACCCTAACCTGCTGCACATCTTTACCAGCTCGGTCTCTCTGTCTAGCCAATCAGTACAGGTCCTTTTCTCCCTCCTTGGTGTTCAACCTCTCATACAACTCATCATACGCCTTTTCTTTAGCCTTCGCTGCGTCTCTCTTCACCTTGTGCCTTATCTCCTTGTACTCTTGTCTACTTTCTGCATCTCTCTGACTATCCCACTTCTTCTTTGCCATCCTCTTCCTCTGGATACTCTCCTGTATTTCCTCATTCCACCACCAGGTTTCCTTTTCCTCCTTCCTCTTTCCAGATGTCACACCAAGCACCCTTCTTGCTGTCACCCTTACTACATCTGCTGTAGTTTCCCAGCTGTCTGGTAACTCTTCACTGCCACCCAGTGCCTGTCTTACCTCCTCCCTAAACTCAACCTTGCAGTCTTCCTTTTTCAACTTCCATCCTTGACTCTGCCCTCACTCTCTTCCTCTTCTTGATCTCCAACGTCATCCTACAGACCACCATCCTATGCTGCTTAACTACACTTTCCCCTGCCACCACTTTGCAGTTTTCAATCTCCTTCAGATCAACTCTTCTGCATAGGATGTAATCTACCTGTGTGCATCTTCCTCCACTCTTGTACGTCACCCTATGTTCCTCCCTCTTCTTAAAATACGTATTCACCACAGCCATGTCCATCCTTTTGGCAAAATCCACTATCCTCTGACCTTCTTCATTCCTCTCCTTGACACAATACCTAACCATCACCTCCTTGTCTCCTCTATTCCCTTCACAACATGCCCATTGAAATCCGCTCCAGTCACCACTTTCTGTCCCTTTGGTACACTGTTCATCACTTCATCCAACTCACTCCAAAAATCCTCTTTCTCACCCATTGCACATCCAACTTCCAGTGCATATGCACTAACAACATTCATCATCACACCTCAATTTCCAGCTTCATAATCATTACTCTGCCTGACACTCTTTTGACCTCCAAAACACTCTTGACATACTGTTCCTTCAGAATAACCCCTACTCCATTTCTCCTCCCATCCACACCATGATAGAACAATTTTAATGGAAGATTGTGGGTTCGCTTCCCGGTTCCTCCCTGTGTGGATAGCGCTTTGAGTACTGAGAAAAGTGCTATATAAATGTAATGAATTATTATTATTATGATTATTAACCTATGATCCACCTGGCCTTACTCCCCTTCCATTTAGTTTCTTGCACGCACAATATATCAACCTTCCTACTCTCCATCATATCTGCTAACTCTCTCCCCTCACTAGGGTTTAACCCTTTAAGAAGGCTTTAAATCTAAATCATCAAATTATACCTCAGGGTTTTAGTGTTAATGTTGGTAGTGCACCATTAGAATATTTTGTAATAGATGTAGTAATAAAGTGTGTTGTATTTTTAATTCCAACAGATGGCATATCAGAAACATTAGCGTTGATTTTTAGGAATTACATACACAGACAATTATCCTTTTATTTTTATTATTGTATCTTATATGTCATACAAACTGACATATAACAGAAACATTTGCATTGCATTTATCATTCCAACCGATGGTGTATCATAAGCATTTGTAGTAATGCATTTTATTGCTACAAGTATTTGAGATGTTCCATCTGTTGGAATGACAAATGTTAACAATTTTTTACTACATACTGTACATTACAAAATACATTCCAATAGATGGTGCACTGCAAAAGATACACAAGGTCTATGTTGTATACTTGGATTTCAAACTGTCTTAAATGGGCAGCACACCTAGTGGCATATAACAGACACTGCAACCAGACCGTCACACAGATACACAGGCACTTGTCATTTTATCAAGGTGAATTTGGTGGGAAATTCGTAAAAGCAGTACTAAGGTTTATGATGCGCCGTCTGTTGGAATTAAAAATGCAATGCATGTTATTACAGCATGCATTACAAAATACATTCCAGTAAATGTTGCACTGCAAACGTTCTTGCTGAGTACACTGAGATCTATGTTGCTTACTTAGATTTCAACCCGTCTTAGACAAGTAGCACCTTTTCCTAAATTTGTGCACAAATCATTCACTATATCCTAGTTTTCATTTAAAAATTAAAAAAAAGGTAAAAAAGGTTGAGTCACATAGCTAAATTATTCCTAAAAATCTATGCACTATTTGTGTTTTATGTAGGTGATAGGATAAATCTTTATGTACAATTCAGGCCAGTTTTAAATGTTTAGTGTTGTACTGTTGAGCTGAATGCCAAAGTCAGCTTTATAGCCTGTGTGACATTTTTGATAGTTCCTGGTGTCCTTACAGTTCTCAACGGTTTGACAAACACATTTTGCACACTATCAATAGACTGACATTTATCTAATCACTTTAAAATAGTGTTAAGAAAAGGAATTTGTCCTTACGGAAGTGCATTAAGCTTAATACAAAATGTTCTTTGCTCCCTGCTCAATGTATGCCATAACATGAATTTGCAATGTGGCACTGTGCTGTTGTACATCACCGCTGAAACTGAATATATATACACTGACCATACTGTATCACACATCGCACACCCCAAAAATCATCACAATGTTGAGCCTCTGCAGTTCTTTACGTTCCGACATTTCATACTAGTGCTGTAGACCCTTCACTTCACAAGCTTGTTTGTAATTGTCTCCTCTTTCCCCCTTTATTGTAATTGTGTTCGCTATTAATTATTTCATTTTGTTGGTGTCACGAGGAACATTTGTTATATTTTCTTACTATAGAAATGAAAGCTCTCTATGAGGTGTCAGTGGCATTTCTGGGATACATACACTACTGCAGTCGATAGATAGATAGATAGATAGATAGATAGATAGATAGATAGATAGATAGATAGATAGATAGATAGATAAATGATAGATACTTTATTAATCCCCAAGGGGAAATTCACATACTCCAGCAGCAGCATACTGATAAAGTAACAATATTAAATTAAAGAGTGATAAATATGCAGGTAAAACAGACAATATCTTTGTATAATGTTAACATTTACCCCCCTGTGCGGAATTGAAGAGTCGCATAGTGTGGGGGAGGAACGATCTCCTCAGTCTGTCAGTGGAGCAGGACATTGACAGCAGTCTGTCGCTGAAGCTGCTCCTCTGTCTGGAGATGATACTGTTTAGTGGATGCAGTGGATTCTCCATGATTGACAGGACCCTGCTCAGTGCCCGTCACTCTGCCACAGATATCAAACTGTCCAGCTCCATGCCTACAATAGAGCCTGCCTTCCTCACCAGTTTGTCCAGGCGTGAGGTGTCCTTCATCTTTATGCTGCCTCCCCACCACACCACGGCGTAGAAGAGGGCACTCGCCACAACCGTTTGATAGAACATCTGCTGCAGAATTTGCACTTGGACCAACTCTGGCCATTTTAGTACACAGTTGTTGTGACCCATTGCAAACACGTCTATGATACCAACTTTAAGACACACTGCTTTGATGGACTGGCACACTGTCATGTTTTGCCCCTACTGCAGTGAGATGGGCTCCAGCAACCAATGACTCTTTATTGGATTAAGTAGATGTTACAATGCAGTGTAATGATTTATGTCATATTGCCCCTCTTAAATTATGCTTTATCAGAAAGGAGGCTTTACTTCCAGCAGCCAAACCACCTGCACTTCAGAATAGCTAATCCATCTGAAGCTAGGCATGTTTGGATCCAGTCAGTACTTGGATAGGAGACAATCTAGGAAAAACTTTGGTTGCTTGTAGAAGAGGTGTTGGTGAGACCAGCTAGGAGTGCTTTACCTTAGTGTGGATCCCAGTGCTCCAGTGCAGTGACGGGAACACTGAGTAAAAATTTGAGCTGTACTTCACATGAGATGTAAAATTTAGGTCCTGACACTCTGTGAACATAAGAGATCTCTGGGTATCTTTCAAAAAGAGTAGCATGTATCCTGATGTCCCAGCTAAATTGACCACCATATCCTTCTCCATTCTGCCTCTCTAGGTATCCCTAATAGCTAATGTTAGCTAATAGCACCAGTGTACTGTGCAAGAATGGCTGCTGTCACATCATACACATGCACATTTGTGGTGGTTAGAATGGTTCCCCATAACAACAACAACATTTGTATTTCTAGAGCATGTTGTTATACAAAGAATGTACCGCATAGTGCTTTGCAAGAAATGTAAGAGAAAACTTTCAAGAATAAAAAAAAAAATAGAAACAGGTAATAAAAGCACTAAAAATAAATGGTATACCCAATAAAGTAAATAAGAGTAAATCAATAAGCATATAACACAGATTTACAAGAAACAGATGAAGTATGGTTCTTGATTATGTTTTTATGTCTCTGGTGATAAGTCCAATGCTATAGTCAGATGGCTGGTAGACCACAAAAATAAAACTTCATGGGAACAATACTGGAGGAAATAAAATCGGTATGGGTCCCAAGGCCCATTGTACCTTGCATACATTTTCTTAATTTCTCATTGTGTTCTAATCTTCATCCTAAGACATTTGAATCAATGGGTCTCTTCGGCAGTTCCAGCATTACAATCTGTACTTTGATCAGGTGGTGACATAAATTTAGTAAAGAAATCAGAGAATGATTACAAATTCACAAAGAATATGATGTTGGTGTGTATATATAATTTTTATAAGTATTATTAATATACTGCTGTGAAATAAACAAATTGAAAAAGTGGGTTTTTAGAGGTTTTTTTCAAATGTTCCATGGTATTAGCCTGGCATATCTTTATCAGTAAATTGTTCCAGATTTTTGGTGCATAATGTATGTTGTTAATGTAAGTAGATTAGAAAATCACTATATAAATGAAATTAATATTATTTATTACTTAATTTCAAGGTTAAAATGTTAATGGTTTCATTTAACTAGTGCAGTGTAGTGCTGGGTGGTATGACCAAAATTCTATTTCACAGTATTTTTCAAAATTATCCCGGTTTCACGGTATTGGACGGTATTTTTTTCCCATGCACGAGTGGATGTTAACTACATTTTGTACTGTAATTACTGGCTAAAAATAACCTACCGTAGATACTCGCGTATAAGTCGAAAAATTTCTGCCTTAAAATTCATTCAAAAAAACAGGGTCAACTTATCTGTGGGGCAACACAATTGTCCATAGAATTTGGGTAATGACATTGTACACTCAACGCTTCACGGTGTTAAGTCACCGGTCATCTGCCGTTTCCCATGGTCTTTGAAATAATTATAAGCCAGCAATACTATTGCTAATTAGCTAGTTTTTTTCTAATTTCATTACATAATTCTTTAAACTGTGAAATACTTGAATTTGAGCATTAGCTTTTGCAGGTTTTGGATAACAAACATACCATTAGCTGCCACGTGCAACCAGATTTGGAATCAAAAGAACCAAGGCAACGCACGCTATCAATGTGATGCAAGCGCAGCCCGCGATTCAAAAAATTTCTCTGCCTACCTGTTTGTCTCGTCTGATAGTAGCTGAAAAGCCGCAACAGGAGAGAGCAGCCTGAAGTAGTCCAGCAGCGGTTGATCTGTCGTGTCCAACAGCAAGCCATGCTGTCTTGTGAAGTCCGGTAGTCAGTTCGGCTCCCACGGATCAATGTTTGGGTATTCCTCCCACGCGAACCTTGCCATAGGTGCATCGGCTGCGTGAATGCGATCAGCTGGTGCGGCATCGGCTGGTGTCCAATCAGCTGATGCCAGCTTCTCACTCTCTTGCTCAATTCCTGATCACTGTCAATAAAATCCGATTCTGAAAAATCGGAGTCTGACTCAGCGATAATGTGCAAAACACTGTCTGCCGAGTGTTTTCTTTTCTGCACTCGCTTTGCTCCCTTGTGACATATCGACGCCATCTTTCCTTTGTTTACATTTGTTTACATTTTGCAACTCACGCACACGCAAGGATTAGTTGCCGAGTCAACGAGTCTAGCATTTCTCCAAGCACAGAGGGAATGCCTGCGACGTGACAGTGAGTTTTGTCGCCATTAACAGCTGATTGTCGCCCTCTGTCTCTGATAGCTGTCAAGTTTTACCCTCGACTTATACACGGGTCATAACAAATTTCGTAATTTTCGGCTTAAAAATACACTCGATTTATCTGCGAGATCGACTAATACACGAGTATCTACGGTATTCCATTATCATGAGAATTGTACATTGTACAAAAAAACATTTTAATGTGCACACAAGTATTAATACAGGTTTGCATGGCCCCATAAAGTGATAGTTTTCAAGGGGGTGGCACTAATGAAATGAAGGAATCACATTGCATGACAGTTGCAGTCAAAATGTAGATCCTTTTTATTGAAAAAATTTTGCAAACAACTTATACTATAATTTTGACAACATATTTTCAACCATCCAAAGAGGCATTTAGATTTAGTAAAATATTCAGAGGTGCTTGTCAAATGTTGTATTGCACTGAACATGTCTTACAAAAGGAATAAATAGCAAATATTTTTTGTAAACCAACTACACTTTGTTAATGTTAACAATCGCTGTCCACTGACACGTTAAAGTGACTTTTTAAACAACTTTACCATCATTAAACCGCATAATATTTAAACTAATAAATAACAACAATACAATAAAAATAACAGTGCAACTTCCAGTAATAATACTATTACTTCCAAGACTTCAAAACCCAGGTGCATTACACAGTATTCACCAAATTAAAATAAAACAAGTGCAACTTGTTGATGACATCTTTACCAACTGAACCATCATTAAGGCAAACTGCATTAATATAGACCTTGCTTCAAGCTAAGCTATATACATAAATAATAAAACTTCAACTTGCATTTATAATGCTATTTGTGGTACTGTATAGCCCTATGGAAGCGTTATTAGGGCCACAGTGAAGATAAAAAAAAACTATATGCCGAGATTAAAGTCAACATTTCCACTTTATTCTCATAGTTTATTTTGTCATTAAAGTAGAATGTCGTAAACTAAACTTCATCCTAGAATCAATGTTTAATTCACTAGATTTTCTCAAATCCCGTCATAAGTTAATGCAGCACATTAACTGCTTTGTGCTAAGTGTTCCCTGACCCAGTTGTTAATCGCTACGCGCTTCTTAAAATGATTTCCTCCACACTAAGAGGAGGCGCCTGCAGTGATCGCTGTACAGAATACATCCACTTCATGATATTCCTGCTCTCTGAAAATGTAGAATGCTAAGATAAATTTTCATGATGAAATGCATTAAAGCAGGTATTAAACATGCACAGTAGTCCTGCTCCCTCGCAGTAAGGGGCCCCCAGGTGTACGTTCAGTGTAGAGAACTTTATGGCAGGTGTGACGAGGCTCCAAAAAACTGGATGTATGAATGGGTATTGCACAGGTTTAACTTAAATATTGGGTTTGTGATCTGGTGGTCGGAGACACGGACACAGAATTCAATGGATGTTCTTCTGAGCGGGCTTTCTTTATTGCATGCGTGTTGTCTCTGTCTGATGTACCAAACCCACAGTTCCTATCTTTCCTTTTTCTTTCTCCACATAACCAATCACCACACGATAAACGTCTTTGTGAAATTAAACATAGTTATAAACTTAGACCACAGAGTGTTCAGAACTTTAAAAAAAATCTTCGTTATACATGTTTAATTATGCCATCCATTCTGGGTTGTGCCCATCCCAGTAAGCATTGTGTGTGAGGCATTCTAAATGTTCGGGGAGCAGGAATATCATGAAATTAATGTATTCTGTGTGCTGCCTGCACCTCCTCTTACTGCAAGAGGAAGTCAGTTTAAGAAGCAGTAGCAATTAACGTGGCTCCGGGAACACAACACAAAGCATTTAATGTGTTACATAACTTATGACGGGGTTTTAGTAAATTAAACTAAACTTCATCTGAAAATGAATATTTAAGGTGCTCTACTTTAATAACAAATTACGAGAATAAAGTCAACATGTCGACTTTAATCTCAACAAACGGCGAGAATAAAATAGAAATGTTGAGAATGAAGGCAACATGTCGACTTTATTCTTGTCATAAGCGTCGAGATTAAAATGGAAATGTCGAGAATAAAGTCAACATGTCGTCACACTATTACACAGTACCCAGGTACATTACACAGTATTGGAAAAAAATAAAACAAGTACAACTTGGCTTGCAGTATTATCCAGTAGTATAGAAACAGTATTCACACATTTGAATATAATGGTCCACATCCGACCTTTTAAATCCTAAGTATCTGCAGACAACAGACGTGACTCCTTTTTCCAGCAAAAGTTCTTCTGTGTCATCATTTTCAACTTTATCGTCTGCTACAGCTTCAGTTTCGGCAATGTTCTCTGTCCATTTTCACCGCGCAGTACCCCCACTACTACATGTAGTCCGTTGCATGTGTTTAGCGGTGTAGCAGTGAAAAAGAGCCCCCGCGCAACACTGGTGTAGCAGTGATAAAAGTCCCCCTTAAACCACGTTCCACGCCACGTTCCGAACGTTGTTTAGGCAATTTAAACCGGTGTTGCGGTATAAGAAAAATCCATATCATAACAAAAATAAAAAAAGGTTTTCGGTATGAACCGATATACCGCCCAGCAATAGTGCAGTGCCTGTTTTGTCAGTAGCAGGTTAAAAAAAAGTAATCAACTACATTTAAATAAGGATATCACTTCATACAGTAAAAACATGCTGAAGAGCTTGGAAATGCAGGAGATCCTCAGAGTAGAACTCCTGCTTATCTCGATGGAAACAAGCTAATTAAGGTGATGGTGCCCCAGAATGTGTTAAAGGCAAGGCACACTGAGAAAAGACAAACGAGCAGATCTATGCCAAGTTGTAATGAGAGCTTGGTTCAAGCTCTTGGACCATTATTTCACAGACGTGAAGCAACATTTTGAAGTCATTTGGTATATTTATCGCCTTTGTTATGAAATACAGTATGCCTTATAGTAATATAAAAATAACTTCTAACAATCATTGTTTAGTGCATTCCATTTAAGTTAGAAATGTACTGTCCTGTGTCCCTTCTACAATGACATACTTGTGTATCTCTTTAGAATACGGACAATAATGAAATGCCAATGAAAGACACAAAAAATACAACCGCATCATACTGTATACACTAGTGAAAAGTTAAAAAAAAAAAACAAAACCCTGTATGTGTCACATCAAAAACTTTAAGACTCAGGTTGGAGAATCATCTAAGTGTGTTTAGAGCATGATCTTGCGCAAGGTGATGTAATGTGGTGTATTTGGTACACAGGGTATTACCTTAGTATTGGATGCTGCAATACAGGCCTGTGCTGTGGCATGCAATGAGCAAACAAATGATGAATGCCCTCCTGTACAGTCAGTTCATGGCCTTTCAACCTGGAAACGCAGCAGGTCAAGGTTCAGCGCCATTGTCTGTGTCTGAAACAGCATCCAGTCCAGTCACATTCATATTCAGTTGGGAGAAAGTCCAGTGTGTGTGTTGGCCAGGTGAGTTGACAAACAAGCTCTAGACCACGTGGAGTAGCTAGAAGAACACAGCTCCCATTTTACGCAACTGGTGTTCCCAATATATACGGCACAGGTTAATAACCCCTCCATAAGACCTGGGAGTGAATGATCACTATAGCTGATTGCACCCCACACCATGATAACTGATTTAGGGCCTGCATGTCACAGACATGTCAAAGACAGAAGAATGTAACCAGTTGGCAGATGTCTCTTTCATATGTACACAACCAGACAGAATCTGGATTCATCACAGCTTTGCCATTGATGTGTTTGTAATCTCATACTGTTCCCTGCACATATGGAGCCTGAATGTTCTCCTCTTGTCTGTGAAGGTTTTCAAAGATGTTTGATGAAAACAGGAGATTCCAAATTATCTCTGTATCCGTGTAAGTGTATGCATAAGTGGACAATGTAATGGACAGTTTTTTGCCTTGCATCTGGCACCGAAAATTTAATTTCTAGCCCCATATAACCCCTGAAGTGGTTTAAGTGGATTAGAGAATGTTATGTTTTATTTTTTTGTAAATAAGATACAATAAATAATCACAATATACAATTAATTGAATGATATCTTTTGGTAAAGGTTGATCGTGTATTATTATTCTAATACTTTTTACTTTTTAGGTACTGGAGGAGGAGGCGGATCCCCCACACAACAGACACTTAATTTGTCATCATTGTGCATTCCAGGAGATGTTTCTAATCGTCACTGTCAGCGGAATTTAAATCAAATTACTGAGCTAAGCACTTATAACGATGAACTGACCGCCAATCAAAGCAAAGAAACTGAATGTAATCAGATTAAAAAAGAATTTTTGAATCCAGAATCCATTCCCTCTGACACAAAACCACAGAAACTAGAGCCAATGTGCATTAAAGAGGAGGCAAGTGACCTTGAAACTGTCCACATTAAAAAAGAACTCTTGGATCTAGAGCCGCCTTTTACAGGAATGAGCTCAGCAATCCAAAATGGAAATTCAAGTATTACGTGCCTGCAGTCACCTAGCATGGAGAATACATATCATCACATTAGAGAGAGAACCGAGGAAGATCCATCAAGTGCATTAATGATAGACAACATGATTCCATCAACCAGCAGTGGAACATGTAAGTGTCCCAAATATTTTCCAGTTCCATCCAAGTTGTGTTTTTATTGCTCATACTATATAAGACAAAATACTATCCATCCATCCATCCATCCATTTTCCAACCCGCTGAATCCGAACTCAAGCCCTTTATCAATTATTATGTAATGTGGGCTTCACATCACTGTGAGTTTGACAAAATCACAAAAATACTGAGGAACTTTGCTAAACTGCACAAAATGCATTGAAGGCAGTGGGGAAGGAGGAGCTGAACTAATTTTGATTTGAGATTAGAGATCTTTATTTTCACATACACTGTAAGAGCATTGTGCAATTCATGTGCCACAGTTGTGGTGATGTATAAATAAATACAGTAAATAAGAGCATCAAAAGTTAGATTAATAAGTAATATAAATAAATCAATAATGTAAATAACACAAGTAAAAAAAAAAGTAACATACAGTACAATCACACATAAACCAGCAGGTGGGTACAGTACATAGTTCAGGGAAAGCAGGATCAGGTCACTGGGAGTTCATTGACCTTATGGCCTGGTGGAAGAAGCTTCTTCCATGAAGAAGATGGAAATGTCTTGTAAACCGTAATACATCTTTTGTTATTATTTCACAGAGCCTCATGTGTTTTCTTTCTTGTGGAGAGCTCCTTTAAGGCTTGATTTAGATGGTAACTCCAGCACATGGATAATTATGCATGCAAATTAGCCATTTGGCACAGGGATTAATGTTAGATATCCAGTGGCAGTACTTTTTTTTTTTTAAATGCATTCAGGGCGACACCATGCATTCTTGAAGCATTTTGACAAGGGTCTTACAGTACACATGCAAGGGTGCTGGGGAAAAATCGTCTCCCTAAGCCGCCTGCAAGGCAAATTTATAGGAAAATGTTCAATGAACAAGGTCATCGGCGAATACATCATATTCACTGTAAAAAACACTTTGGCGAATATTGGTAATCAACACAATTGATATATAATTCAAATGATATCTCTTTTATTGTCATTTTATGTGAGCATAATAAAAAAATGATGCTAATAGTGGTCTGAAATTTAAGTGACATGCAGTGTGATTATTTGCATACCTGGGCGTATTGATTTTTGTGTAGCTCAGACTGCTCCTTCTGGATAACACACCTGAATAACTAAAAGAAAGGAAAACGAGAAAAAAAAAAAACTTCAGACTTGGCTAAAGATTAAAAGAGCAGTTACAGTGATGTGTACTGCTGTACGTACGAAGGAACCCCAATAGCATTTCTTTACACACTTCTGCTGAATAATCCATTTAACTGAAAGACTTAAGTGCTAGTGTATCAGAGAGAAGATGTGCAGCATTGCTCATCATGGATGTCATTTTTGTAAATATTCTGTCCTTCACTACTATCTCCTGCAGGTTGAGAGTGCATCCAGTAACTAAGACTGCCTTTTTATTTAACTTGTTGATTTGGTTGGCCTCTCATGAAGTGATATTATCCCGCACAGCATACCATAGGGTAGAAATTCACACAGGCCATCACAGAGTT
The DNA here is from genome assembly GCF_900747795.2 of Erpetoichthys calabaricus. NCBI lineage: Eukaryota > Metazoa > Chordata > Cladistia > Polypteriformes > Polypteridae > Erpetoichthys > Erpetoichthys calabaricus. The sequence goes on along the minus strand of NC_041396.2, from coordinate 285,735,929 downwards.
CTAGAATATGTAAAAGGAGCACAGAGCTCCTCCTCCACATTAAAGTAGCACAGTTTTCTAAGAAAAGAGAACCTGTTCTTTTTTTATATAGTTCCTCTGTATTATGAGACCAGTCCAATTTGTCATTGATGTGCACCCCACATCTTGCATTTATAATTAACAATCCTTTTACCTGTATGTAGTATTTTTCTCATTTCTATATCAAACTGCATTTTCCAGGCGTTTGCCCAGGTCTTTTTTGATTTGTTTTGCTTCCTGCAAGTTACCTCTAATGCCTTTAGCTTCTAGTTTCAAAATCTTTTTTGAAAATCAAAGTAACAAAAAAACCAAGGAACAAATTTCCTTGGCAAGATCTTCATCTGATAAACTCATGTTATTTGTGACTTAGTTTACAATTTTTATACAAGTACTTATTTATTAATATATTTCATATTATCATTTCCATTAATCTCTGCCACAATCAGGGAATACTGGTTACTCTCTGTGTCAACATTAGTGTTGATTCGCAAAATTTGTCTAATTCAGAGATAATTTTCTGGGATCACCTATTTTTTTTCCCTGAAAATTCGCCATACAGCCGGGGTTAGGCAAAGTGTTTTTCCCAGCACCCCATGATACTTTGTGAGGCCATTATGACATCACAGAGCTGTAGTATTCAATGTTGGATAGGGATGTCACTACTTGATCTGTGCTACATGCCCAATTTGCATTACGTGTGTGCAGAATTTTTTATGTATGTATGTTGTAGGTGTACTCTGCCCCACACATTACAGTGCTGCCCAGTTTGCTTCATGCACAGGTGAATAATTTATGTTATATACATGCATACAGTCATGACCGAAATTATAGGCACACCTGGAATTTTCCCAGAAAATGCACCATTTCTCCCAGAAAATTGTTGCAATTACAAATGTTTTGGTATAGACATGTTTATTTCCTTTACGTGCATTGGAACAACACAAAAAAACAGAGAAAAAAAGCCAAATCTGACATAATTTCACACAAAACTCAAAAACCGGGCTGGACAAAATTATTGGCACCCTCAACTTAATATTTGGTTGCACACCCTTTGGAAAAAATAACTAAAATCAAGCGCTTCCTATAACCATCAACAAGCTTGTTACACCTCTCAACTGGAATTTCCGACCACTCTTCTTTTGCAGACTGTCCAAGGTCTCTCACATTTGAAGGGCGTCTTCTCCCAACACCAATTTTGAGATCTCTCCATAAGTGTTCAATCGGATTTAGATCCGTACTCATTGCTGGCCACTTAAGAACTCTCCAGCGCTTTGTCTTCAACTGTTTCTGGGTGCTTTTAGAGGTATGTTTGGGGTCATTGTCCTGTTGGAACACCCATGACCTCTGACACAGACCCAGCTTTCTGACACTTGGCCCTACATTGCGCCCCAATATCTTTTGGTAGTATCCAGATTCCATGATGCCTTGCACACAGTCAAGGCATCCAGGGCCAGAGGCAGCAAAACATCTTAGAACCTCCACCATGTTTGACTGTAGGTACTGTGTTCATTTCTTCATCGGCCTCATTCCATTTTCTGTAAACAGTAGAATGATGAGCTTTACCAAAAAGCTCTACCTTGGTCTCATTTGTCCACAAGACATTCGCCCAGAAGGATTTTGGCTTCCTCAAGTACATTTTGGCAAACTCCAGTCTGTCTTTTTATGTTTCTGTGTCAGCAGTGGGGTCCTCCTGGCTCTCCTGCCATAGCGTTTCATTTCGTTCAGATGTCGACGGATAGTTCGAGCTGACACTATTGCACCCTGAGTCTGCAGATCAGCTTGAATATGTTTTGAAGTTGATTGGGGTTGTTTATCCACCATTCGGATTATCCTTCGTTGCAGTCTTTTATCAATTTTTCTCTTCCATCCACGTCCAGGGAGATTAGCTACAGGGCCATGTGTTGTGAACTTCTTGATTATGTTGTGCACAGTGGACAAAGAAACATGAAGATCTCTGGAGATGGACTTGTAGCCTTGAGGTTGTTGATATTTTTTCCACAATTTTTGTTCTCAAGTCCTCAGACAATTCTCTGTTCTTCTTTCTGTTCTCCATGCCTAGTGTGGCACACTCAGACACACAACAGAAAGGTTGAGTCAACTTTTCTCCATTTTAACTGGCTTCAGGTGTGATTGCTATATTGCCAGTACCTGTTTCTTGCCGCAGGTCAGTTCAAATGAGCATCATATGCTTGAAATAAAATGATTTACCCACAATTTTGAAAAAGTGCCAATAATTTTGTCCAGCCCATTTTTGAAGTTCTGTGTGACATGATGTCAGATTTGGCTTTTTTCTCTGTTTTTTTGTGTTGTTCCAATGCACATAAAGGAAATAAACATGTGTATACCAAAACATTTGTAATTGCAACAATTTTCTGGGAGAAATGGTGCATTTTCTGGGAAAATTCCAGGGGTGCCGATAATTTCGGCCATGACTGTACGTGATGTCATTACCCTATTGGCATGCGTTAAAAAAACAGACTTGCAGAATTTAAATTTGGGGGTACATTGACTGACCATAATGAAAATATTATGAAAATACTTTGTTGTTCTGCTTAGAGTCGTTGTGTCTTTAATACTTTGTTGTTCTGCTTAGAGTCGTTGTGTCTTTATTGCCTAAATTTAGCATATAATTTTCCTTGTCATGTAGCACAGATCAGGTAGTGACAGAAACAGGTATATAATGCTGATCTCATGAATCACAGGCCCTGTAGCTGTGTGTTAGTCGTAGTGATAGGAGCCTTGGAGACGCAGGGAGAGGTAAAGAACTCCTTATAGTGGCCTCAGGGTACAGTTTTATTTATGGGAGACAAGGTGGTTCAGAGGCAGACACTGCTACCTCACAACCCAGGTCATTTTTTTGTCCACAGTAATTGGTCCAGTATAGTTGTCAGATGCTTAACTAGTCCTCAGGAACACTTAAAAGGACAATTACACTATTATAATTAAACTAATTGCTTTTCCTGCCCTGTTGACCTCAATAAATTTCGCTGAATGTACCGAAATTCCTGAACCTTTCCTCATTTTTGCCAAACTTGAGGTGAAATAAATTGAACAGGATTCTCACATCACAAGTTACCATATATGTTTTTGAAATCTATGGCCTAAAGTCAATGCTAACACAAAAAAGGAAACTGTCTGACCAACTCTGCTGTTGAATTTGTGGTACCTGCAAAATGACAATAAACCCAAAGTGAAATATCCCTAATTATACACATATATATTTTTCTTTTAAATAAGCTGAACTAAAATGAATAGTCTTGGTTACTGAACAGTCTAGTTCTTCTGCCTGTTTTTTTGCTGCTAATGTTTTTACACCATTTTATGATGTGTGTGGTTTGAAGTAATAATGTGGAGGTTGCCAGTACTTACTAATTGTGTTTGACATATTATTTGGAGTTTATTCATCATGGGCTGGTTGTCTGTAATGTTTTTTAAATGTAAATTTAATAGTGTTGCCATAAGCTGTCTATTTCTAAACGAAAAAGATTATTCTCCATCAAAGGTTACAGGTTCTGACATTGTGATAATCCAATTAAAGGTGCAGATATACAAAATTACTAAAGTAATGCTGACATAACAGGCAAGGACATTTGTTACATTATTTGTAAAGTTACTCGTCATGTTGTCACAACTCCATAACTAAAATTTCTAAAGATAATGGATACTATATTACAGCTCATCTTAAAGTTACTGTAATTATCATTTTACTTATCACTCTCCTTTCTGAAGTAATTCAGACTTATTTACGTGCTGTTCTTGATGTTTGGATCTTCATCTGTGATGATGAAGATCACTAACATCTAATTTTCAGTTTCTAATGCTTTACAGAATGAGCAAATCTTTCAAAAAGCATAAGTTTGTGGTGTCCTGGTTTATTTTGCAAATCAAGAGAGGTAAAAATGTGCTGTTTTGTTTCTAGTGGAGCCAAGCTGCTATACATTTTTTCCCATCAATGTTAGGTAATTGTGGTATGTTATATACAGGAAATGGCAGTACTGTATATTGTTAACAATTTGTTTTGAGTAAGTGTTGAAAGTAAAGCCTGAATTTCTGCTTGGGTGCTTTGCAAATTCAACATGTCAATTCAATATGACCAATTTTACTGTCCCAAGAGAGAAAGTTGGTGTGTCAGTAGGTTTTACAGAGAGACAATGACAAAACATTAAAAGCACATCTCAAAAACATAGTCATCAAACATAAACTTGTTACAGATATTTAAAATATAGCAATAAACAGAATACTTATGGTTGTAACATCAGATTCTGCATGTTACACACAAAAAAAAGACAAAAATTGATACTTGGCTAATGATTGATACAAATGCTACTTGTTCGTCCAGTGATTTAAGCCTGTGGATGTTTAGATAGATAGAACTTTATTAGACCTGAGGGGGGAAATTTGGCTTTTTACAGAAGCTCTTTAAACAAATAATAATACAAATAAATATACACACCCACAAACACTTGAATGACTAAAAAGCACGAAAATTAAAAGAAAAATTCTGACCTGGCTGTCTCGGCACAGTGAGGCATTATGCAGGCATATTGCTGTTGGTATAAAGGCGCCCCAGAAACATTTCTTGACACACTTTTTTCTGAATAATTTGTTGGCCGAAAATTCTTATTGTTAGCCTGTCACAGAGAGGATGTACAGAATTGTTCATAATTTCACTCAGTTTTGTTTTTAGTCTCTCCTTTACTACTACTGTACTTCCAGGCGGTCCAGAGTGCATCCTAGAACAGAGCGCCTCCTTTTACAGCATAGAAAATTGCACTGGCCATCATAGAGTTGTAGAATATGTGAAGGATATTACTTCCCACATTAAATGAACGCAGTATCCTAAGGAAGAAGAGCCTGCTCTGCCCTTTCTTATATAGTTCCTCTGTGTTCCAAGACCATTCCAACCTGTCATTAATGTGTATTCCAAGTACTTGTAGTAGTGGACCGCCTCAACATCTGCTCCTTGTATAGTGATTAGACATAGAGATTCTTTGGTGTGACGAAAGTCAATAACTAGATCCTTGGTTTTGCTGATCTTAAGATGCAGATTAATTCTCTTTGTTTTAAGAACCCCATTATTAATGATGAACTTATTTTGAAGATTGAAGGCTTTTGTGACAAAGGAATATTTAAACGGAGGAACCTTGAACCTGTAAACTGATGGCAATGACTGAAATTGAAAATGTAGTGGATGAGTGCTGTATGAAAGAATACATTTTGCTTTCTGTAATACTTGCTTATTACACAGGTTTGTGCGATTTGACTGTTGAGACCTTGTTATTTTACTGCTCCATTTTTCAATTGATTTATTCTTTTTTGTTACAAGCATTGAGACTTGAAATCAGGCCAACAGAGCATACTTAAAAGACATACTCAATACAAGATTTCTAAAAGAGTGGCATAATGATGGGACTTGCACTAAGAAGACTCTGCTTTTTTAGACAGTACAGTTGATGCACTGCTATCACTTTCTGCAGACGGCTTATGTATTTCCATTAAAAGTCAGTTTTGAGTTTGATTGTTCCCCAGGTATTTGTAACTTTTAACAATCTCCCCTGCTTGGGCTTTGATGATTGTTTCTTGTGGGTGACTGGTGTTTCTTCTAAAATTGAGTATTATTTTCTCGGTTTTTGTAATATTAAGCTGTAGAAAAGATTCCTCACACCAGTTTACAAAGTTATTTACAACTGGACCAGGACTAGTTTAATTTTTATTAAGCAGGTTTAAAATCACTAATTTATTGGCAGTTTTTTAAGATGAGCATATTTTCAAGTTTACTACAACAACAATTATTGTAGATAATGTACGGAATAGGTAAAGGAGCACAGCCCAGAGGGTACCCTGTGGATAAAGACGGCATGTCAGACAAGCAGCCATTGACTTTCACTCTTTGAGGCTTGTCTGCTAAATAGTCATTCCGATACTCTACCACAAGTCCAAATTAAAATCTTTTATACATTTCTGTGAACGACAGTGGTGGTTGGTTGATATTAAAAGTTGATGAAAAGTCTACAGGCAGGGACCTCATGTACGTTTTGATGCCCCCCAAGTGTTTATGCATCAGATGAAGAAAAGTGACAATGGCATCCTTTGTTCCTCTATTATACTAGTAGGCAAATTGAAATGGATCCAACAAACCTTGAGCTTCCCTGTCAGCATGCTCTTTATAAGTTTTTGAAACAATTTCATAAGCAGTCATGTCAGGGCCACTGGTCTGAAATTATTTAAGTTTTAGGGTTTGTTGAGAACAAATATGTAGGTTTTTAAATATACAGTATGAATACTTTGAAGTGAAACTTAACCAGTTACCTTCTGCTGAATGCACTGGAGACTTTTGACAAATGTGCTTCAGCTGTAATATCTTACTACCTTCTTTATTCTTAAAACTGACCACAAAGTATTACTCTACAGTCTTCTGTCTTTATGGGTTTTTTATTGAGCTTTTGATTATCTCAGCTGGGATCCTTGAAAGAACAAAATAAACATTTAATCTGTTGGATAATGCTATGGTGATACACATTTAATAAACAGAACTTTAGATAAACTTTATTAATCCCATGGGGAAATTTACTGTGCAGCTGCCAAAGAAACTGTTAAGCAAAATTCTGCCTTGAGGATCATTGCACAAGAAGTTTGTTTATTGCTGCATGATTTTCAGTACAACTTTGGATTGTTTCTGATCTGAAGATAGCAACCCTAGAACAGCAGAACTGTTTAAGTAATTTACTTTCCAGTAACATTGTCTTTCTTTCTGTCTCTGTCTGTCTTTTTTTTCCTTTTTTATTTTTCTTTTACGTTCATCTGAAGTGACCTCTGAAGAGAAGGACATCCAGAATACCACATCTTTTTACAATGCCTCTTCCAGAATTGAACGACGTAGGAAGGTGTGTCTGAAGAATGGTCAGGAGCATTTTGTGAGGAAATTGAAAACTCGGTCAGCAGATATCAACAGCCCATTCCAATCCACCATGAAAGTGCCACTTTCCTTTATGACCTCATCAAATGCACATGTACCATACGTTAATAGTTCGGAAATACCGGCAAGTCTGAATGACTTACAGCTAAATGCAGATATTGGAAGAGATTTTCATTTGCTTTCCACAGGGAAACCCAACCAACGAATGCATTCAGACGAAAAACTTTACTGTTGTCTAGAATGTGGAAAAACTTTTTCCCACTCTGGAACTTTTAAACAACACCAGCGTATTCATACTGGCGAAAAACCATTTCGGTGCTCTGATTGTGGGAAATACTTCCGTCACTCAGGGACTTGCAAACGACACCAGCGAATTCACACGGGAGAAACTCCTTACAGCTGCACTACCTGTGGGAAAATGTTCCGTGATTCTGGAACATATAAAAGACACCTGCGGATCCATACAGGAGAAATGCCTTATTTCTGCATGGAATGTGGAACAGGATTTAGGAGCCCTGGAGCTTTGGCTGTACATCAGAGGACTCACAGTGGGGAAAATGTTATGTTACAGACTGTGGCAAACTCTTACTAAAACATAACCACTGCAGCTTTAGACACTACCACAAATACAGGGCAGTAGTCAAGAAACTGAAAGCCTGGAGTTTGTAAAAAGAACTTCTGTTGATTTGGTTTTGATATTTGTTTTGTGTTTTCAATGTAGGTGTGTTATTATGTTTTTTCACATGTACACTTATGTGAATAGGGGTTTTAAATCAATTTTAACAATTTTAATGTGATCTGACACTTTTGACTGTGATCATTAATTTCATATAATTTAACCAGCATTATGGCATATTCAGTGTAAAGGCTATGTACTTAGATGGCTTGAACAAAGAAGTTATTTACAGTATGTTCACTAGATACCTTGGTGAATTCCTCTTTGAGTGCTAAAACTTGCTGTAACCTGGAGGCACTGGTTTATTACAGGTGGAGCTCCATTCACTAGATGTTTCCTAAATAAACCTGTAAATGTATATAATTATGTGCAGTCTTACAAATTATTTGAAACAAGTCCATTATAATTTCAGATGCTTTCTTAATTATTGAGTTGAATCAATAAGTATATGACATAGTTTTCAGGAGTAGGACTTAAAATGCTTTTTTGAATTTTGTTACACTTTATTTATAAACACATTTCTCTTTTGATCATTTCACATTACATTATAACACAACTGTTTGAGTAACAGAAAAAACTGCAAAAAAATAATGTAAATGGCATTAGAGACGGAACATTTTGCTACTGTCTGTTATTCCAGTACAAGCATCAAACCTGAGCCAGTTTCAGCAGTGCCATGTACAAGGCTGGAGCCAACAGTGGATTGGACCGTTACTTCTTTGCATGCATCAGACTAGTGGTTATTCATAACAAGTTAATTTACAGTTTCTAGTTTAGCAATCATGGTCATACTTGGGACCTGGTAGACGTTTGGAGTATCAGCAGAAGACATATGCAGACACTAAGAGAATATACAAATTCCATTTAAACATGGCTGAGCCAAGTCCCCGGATCTGCAAGATCGCAATCCTCACTACAGTACCACTGTGCTGCCAACTCAAAAACTAGCATTCTCAAAGAGGTAAATTTTCCCTAAAATACAAGGTGCTAATTTTGATGCGGATGTTTGTGTTCCCATAGATTTTAGCTGTGTTTTCAGAAGTAACACTATGAAAATGGAAAAGGAGCCGCATCTTCTGTACACCATGTAAAACAGGTTGCTAGAACATATTTTCTAATGCTGTTAAGAGATTTGATCATATTGCATTGTGTGAATTCATAGATATCGGTAAGTGGTTAAATGGCATCAAATTGGTCGCCATTTATGGCCCAGTCATTCCTAAAGCGTTATTCTAGCATTTTAGCTCTAGATCCAAATCTTCCTAAACAGCTTGTAAAGTCAGTCATTTTCCAAACTACTTAGTCTTGGAATAGGGTGTTGTGGGGGGGGGCTGGAACCTATCCCAACCAGCATAGGGCACAAGTCAGGAACAAACCCTGGAAAGGGCACCAGTCCATCGCAGGGCGAACACACACAGAACTCAACCACACACGAGGGCCAATCTAGTATCAATCTAACTAACCTGCATGTCTTTGGACTGTGGGAGGAAGCTGGAGGACCCGGAGGAAGACCACGCAGTCATGGGGAGAACATGCAAACTCCACACAGGGAGGACCCAGGATGTGACCTCTGGTCTCCTTACTGCAGTGCCACCCTGCTTGTAAAATTATTTGCAGTTATTTTCAATAACACTGTTCATACTTAATTACTTTAGCAGTCCAGGAAAGTTGTTCAATTGAAATCCGTAGTAATGCTTGTAAAAATGCTAGTTTAAAAAAGATAAATAAATACATTTTTCCAGGGTTTTTTACAGGTGGTCAGTGCCTCTTTCTGGTTGGACCAGGAGTGAAGCATCTCATCAAAACTAGAAAAAAAATGCTGGTGTTGTTTTGTCCATTGAAGCTTCAGTGGTGACAAGCATTGAATAACTGTTATAAGTATACATTTATTTTTATTCAGGTTAAAGTTTACTAAGTTTATTACAGATGTTTTAACACATAGGCAGAGTGCATGTCTGGATTGATCAAAATTGATAAGTGTGTTTAAGTGCATATGACTGCCTTTTTTAACACTGAATACTAGAAATATATGTTCTTAATTGTGAAATTTTACTAGCACGTTTGGATCTTGATGTGCTGTGAAGTCAATAACATCCATCCTCAAACTGAACTCCTGTGTATGAACACTGACAGCTGTGCCACCAGATCACACAGTTTCAAAATGTCTATATAATATATATAATAATAAAACAGAATTAAAACTAGACTAATAGGTCTCTGTTACTGGATGACATGCAGCACACACTTTTCTGATTGGCTTTGCGATTGAGCCCTGCAAAGGATTGGTGGAAAGTCCTGTACATTTACATCTTGCTTTACACCCAGTGCTGCTGGGATAATCACTGGCTCCTTGTTACCCTAAACTGGGCCGATGTAATGTACCCCTCACACACACGAATGAATAAAGGGATATAAATATAACATCTGTTCAATTATTGTCTTCATAACATGCTATGCACGTGCTTACTCTTTCTCACTAAATGTCAGTAGATGATCCAATCACATGTATGAATAATGTCACACCAACAGCAGACAGAAATTTTTATACAAATTAACATAATGATTCCCCCCTGAGTAGTGGGAATAAGCTTTCATAAATATCATTATCACACGTCACATGCTTATAGACACTCCTGTGTAAATGTAGAATTTTTGTGGCTGCTGCCAGAGTTCATCATAAAGTCCAGAATTGTCGTCTAGACTCCATTAGCTGCAATATCTGCGCTCTCGATGCCAGCAGCACCTCCTGTCTAGTACTGTGATCACCATAATTAAAAGCACTAACGTCATTGAAGACATTCTGAAGACACAACTCTTAACCCATAAACTGATAAAATTACGTCAAATGTATTTTCCCTGCAAAATACTGTTTTGAAAATGCTTGGAAAAAAGAAATGAAAATCAACTGTAAAATGGCAACACTCAAAGCAAATGGCATCTCAAAAATGCCCAACAAATGCTGGAAATTGTCAACACTCAAATGCGAATAAACCCTTAGAGTTATATACAGTAGGTCAAGCTCAGCTGAAGACATAGTGTAAAAATCCTACAAAATGCTGTTTTAAAAACAATGTAAATTAAGAAGAAAAAAAGCATGAAAGCAAAAAATAGATTTGAAGAAAGAGATAATTTTTTTAATACTGTTGTGATCACTGGAAATAAATAGTTAAGGACATTATCTTATTTTGCTTTGTAATTTAAGTGCAATGGTTAGCATGGTTGTTTCACCATTTCAAAGTTATGAGTCTGAATCCTGATCCAGACATTAACTGTGTGGAGTTTACATATTCTCCTTCTGTCTGTGTGTTTATTTCCAGGTACTTCAGATTTCCTAAAATATCTTAAAAGTGTGCATGTTAGGCTCATATGTATTAACATTTTGTGTTGACAAATATTTAAAAGTTATAAAATTAGAATTATATGGAAAATGTGTTTTCAGGATTGCACTTTGTTTCAGATGTGAACATTCCTTATTGTTCTGATTTTATTTCAGTGAAGATGGAACGGTGGTTAGTGTTGTTTTTGCCTCGCGTCTATGCAGCCGATTTTAAGTGTCATTCTACTATTTACTAACTGTTGGTTAGGTTTTTTTTTTTTTTAATATAGTTTATTAATCCTCAAGGGGAAATTGTCTTTTCGCATTACCTTTGGAGATCAGAGCACAGGGTCAGCCATTGTACAGTGACATATAAGTTAAAGGAGTTGTTCAAGGGCCTAGTGGAGTAGTATGGTTTGTTATTTCAAATCACTCCATGTTAGCTTATGGCAACAGGAGTATTACAGAACTCAATAAAGTAATGACTTTAGTTTAAGATCTTGACACTTTAGTCCCAATGATAAAATAGTGTTTTACTTACCTCTGAATTATTTCTTAACATTTCAATCCAGTAGGTATCCTTTATAACCAAATGTACCAAATTCTGTATGGCAACAAATTACAAAAAGTGAACCTTAAAATGAAACATCAGCCTAAAACATGAAAGTATGTACTGTATTGCCCTCATTCATCCTATCTACATTAAACAACTTTTTTTTTTAATCTGGTGTATGTATACTTCAAGGAAATTTGCTTGCAAAGTTCAGTTTTTCATTAAGCTGTCTACAATAGCACTCTATTAGCACTGTAAAAATTTTGAAACTCAAAGTGCATTGGTGAATTATTCAAAATTGTTGTTAAAACATAAATATTTGGTGCAGTTTCAATAGCTGAGTAATTTACTTGTACAATTTGACTTGCTTTCCTCTTCTATACCTCCCATAAGTGCTCCTCATGGCAAAATGAATCCCCAATACAGGTTTATTGAATTGCCAGCAGATTTGCATTGTGCAATTCATCATAGATTTAACTGTTCATCAAGTGCTTCTTCCAAAAATTTAAAAGCTCAAGAAATATTAATATTAAGAAATATTAATTTAATTAGCCACAGATCCTCCACAACAACCAAGAAAGAACTAACAATAGTTCATCAATTGATGCCATTTTTACATCAGTCGAGTTGTGTCTGTGACTGCAGTTTCAGCCACCATAAATAAGTCTGGGCTCGGTTTTTAACTATGTGATATTGTATTTTATGTAACCCACTAACGCATATGATTACAACTTATTATCACTGTTATTTTTGAATATGACTTGTTACAAAATAAGCAAAACTATCTGTTTTTGATGAAAAAAAAAATTGCAACTTTTGCAACAGATAAGTCCCTGAATGCACCAGAATGTTAAGACATGCGTGCATTTTTTGACTTGTCATTTGAAAGTGGATAGTTCACAAAACACTTATAATTTGGTGTACATTATGTATGCTTTGTGATTTTTCTTTTAACTGCCATTCTTTTCTTTCATCCAGGCACCCTTAAATCCAGCATGTAGATGAACACACCATACATGAAAATGAAGTCTGCAGATAAAGCCATGCACCCTGTAGTTGTGATTAGTATCGTGCAGAAAAAACTACTTTTCATCGCACTCACATACTTAAGTGGTGTATGTGCTAAATTGGCCACTTCCTAATGTGGATTAAGGCAACTGTGTGCTGATTCACTGCCACACAGCAATGTCACAACTGTAGTTAATTAGGAGCCTGGAAGGTGAGGGCAGGTCACTTTGAAGGTAAAGAAGTGTTCTCCTATGAACACTGTTGGTATCAGCAACCTCTGTCACTTCCTGCTATCCACCATACTAGTCTTCACCATCGCTGAGAATAAAAATAGCATACTTTGTCAGAAATCTAAAGTGTTAATTAGGCGGTCCCTGACCCCTTGAGACTTCCCGTATTTTGAACCTTGCATAGAACATGTTCGTTCCACCTTGTAATGGAGCCATGAGCACCACTACCCAATGTGTCCCTCTGCAGCTTCCATTCTTCCTTGGAGTATGTCTGCTGGAAATGGAACATGGAAGTAAAATCTTCATCATATCCAGAACTCTCTAAGAGGAAGCATATTATACTCTTCACATACAACATTGCAGACAATACTTTGTCAGTCTATTTGTATGTGTGACTGTGTCTGCCACAGTTCAGATGATTTAGGCTCATCAGCAAAGTGGCAAGACATAAAAATTAGGGGTTTTGCCTACTGAGGTTATGGAACACATCTGAAATCCAGAAAGGCATAGTCATCCATCTTTACATTGAGATGGCCGATGCTCTTGCAGTGAGCATCTCTTCATCCTTTAACCTCATTTCACTGTATATCTACGCCATACTGTATGTCTACATGTACAATGGATTCAGAAATTATTCAGACTACTTCACTTTTTTTAAATGGATAAATCTGCCATTGTTTCCAACCAATCAACACTCAGTAGCCCATAAGGACAAAGTGAAAAATGTTTTCAAAAAAGTTTGGAAATTTATTAAAATCAAAAGCTGAAATCTGCCATTCATATAAGTGTTCAGACCCTCAATTCAGTACTTTGCAGATGCACCCATGGCAGCAATTACAGCTTCAAGTTATCTTTGGCAAGCCTTTTCAAGCTTTGCACACCAGGATTTGGGCAGTTTATTCCCTTCTTCCTCATTGATCATTTAAGCTCCATTAGATTTGATGAGAAGCGTCTGTAAACTGCAATCTTCAGGGACCTCACTTATAAAACTTTGTGTGGATTTGAGTGTGAAAATATGTGCACACCATAAAACCATAATAGATAGATAGATAGATAGATAGATAGATAGATAGATAGATAGATAGATAGATAGATAGATAGATAGATAGATAGATAGATAGATAGATAGATAGATAATAAGACTTATAAAACCAGGAGTACCTGCAATTTACTGTTTACAAATCACAATCTCCTTGTAAATTTGCATACGTGAATGCACCTTGAACGCCACCCTAAAATACCCATATATGGTGCATGCTAATCAACCTTATACATATGCAATAATGAGGCAGCACAACTTCATTGGCTGGTTGAGCAGCCTTCCACCTGATGCTTCGAGACACTGCCACCTGCATTCAAGAGTATCTGGCTGTGCTCTGCAACTGGGTGAGCAAGATAATGCGTGGCATATAGTTGCCTCTCCTCTGTGTTCTGGGGGTCAGAGAAAGGCGTAAGCTGCCAGAATCTGGACAGGTAGTATTCTATTATCTGGCACATATGATGACATGATTGCAAATGCAATGAATAGCACAGAACATATGAAAAACTGAGGGTTCAGCCAGTTACCTTACTAACAAACCAGCCGCCACATATGGCACGATTATGTCTGCCAAAGCCACTTTGCCACAAAATAAGTGAATCATGGGTTAACCCAGGCCACTGAGACATGAAGTTTGTTAGTCTTATCTTGGCATCACTGATGACTTGTGCATTAATGGAATGTCAAAGCTCATGGTTAACAAGTCTCAAGATAACTTTTTGTTAAAGCGGTAAATAAGTAAACGGAAGGGATTTGTCTGTTTTACTGGCAGTTTACACTGGACTTAACATGTTTCAGAACTTTTGAAGTAATTCCTGTAACTCTATCTTACATACTGTGTGAGGGAAAATTTGATTTTCTTGGCACTTTTCTTTGGGTGACACCTAGAAAAACTGGGAAATGTCATTTCAGTTGCAACTTTGAGGTCTGACCCTTACCTTTCCAGATGCAAACTCCCCCCCACACACACACACCAGTTAAAGCTCAGTCAAAGATTTACAGTTTCAATAGAAGTGTAGAGCGAGGAATTAGTGCATTAGGAGTAGAAAAATATTTATTTGTATGCTTTTCAATGGAGAAGTAATTTTTAAAAGTTTTATATCATGATTATAAAGATGATACCTAGTATCTGTATTTGGTGTATTTATGAAGTTAACTGAATGTGAATTTTAAAAAAATACAAAACAATAAAATGGAGAAATCAGTAAAGTTTGCCACTTTTATTCTTGTAATATCTTGTTGTATGTCAGATACTGACAGTTTTTACCAGGCTTCTTTTAACTTCACCTGTTTGTTGTCTGGTACAAATCTTGTAATCGATATTTAACCCACTTCCTATTGTCCAAGTGACTTGAAATTTTGCACACTTACTCACTTCCGATGACAATACATAAATCAATAGTTTCACTAATTGATCAATTAATCCATGTTAATTAAGAAATTAAATTTTCATATGAAGAATAGTTAAAGATTTCACCAATAGATGGCACAAGTAACAGATAGAAATATTAAAGGAAGTGTTAAAATATCGATTACAAAATTATACTAAAACAAACCCAAGACTAAAAAGTTGAAAAAGTTCATCCATCAATAAAATCTTAGCAAAAGCGTCCACACTTTTATTTTACGAGTGATGTATGAGAGACTTATTTTTTACTTTTTAGTACACTTTTTAACTTAATATAAGCGTGGTTTTTAAAAAGTTTTTTTTTATATATATTATTTTAGAAATGTAGTTTCAGGGTAGTGGATGTTCAGTTTTTTAGGTCACCAAATTAATAATCTGAATCACCAAGCACTGTGTCTTTTGCAATCTCCAGAATATAGTATTTTATATAATATATAAGATATAATCTTAGAATATAGTATAGAATAGGATATAGTACTAGAGTTAATTGAAATTGAAATAGACATGAACTAGTTTTATTCTCACAAAGGGAATTCATTTTATATACAGGGCCTGCAAAGAGTATTCGCCACCTTGAACTTTTTTCCATTATAATGTTTTATAACACTGAAATCAGTTGGTTGACACCAGTCTTCAAATTAAGACTCTTGAAGCTTTAAATTTCGAAATGAAAACAAATCTAAATTGATCTAGAATGATCTACATATGAGGTCTGACAATTAAGTTCCTCAACTCATCCTAGAAAAATTGCTACATACCTCATTGCTGAATATCACTACGGTCACCTGCAAAGTACTTCCCTTGGGAAGCTAAGCCAGCACCTAGTCCACCCTTCAAAGCAATTCTGGAATGGCCATCAGAGCTGTTGTCGTATTACACTTGGTGTCCTGAATGTCATCAAAATGTTTTCCTTGCAATATTTTCTTTATCTTCTGGTAAAGAAAGAAGTCATTGTGGGCCAGAAAGGTTGAGTAAGAAGGGTGTTCCAATATAGTTATTTATTTACTGGCTAAAAACTCCCTCACAGACAGTGCTGTTTGAGCAGGTGTTTGTTGCTCTAATGCAGGGGTTCTTAACCTTTTGATGACTCCTGACCCCCAATGGATTGTCCAATATGGTCCCATACCCCCTTTACTTGACTTTCGAAATAATCATCATTCCTTATATTAGTTGCCAGAATGAATGGCGGTGCACAGTCGCATATATAATGCAAAACTAGCTTCTAGAGTCTTCGAGATACGTACATTGCCAATAAACGAGTAAATACACGCTTGTTCAGTAAATATACATTTATTAAATTTAAATATTAAAATTAAAACATTAAATTTAAAATTAAAGTTGTAGTAAATACACACATGTAAAATTAAATATAAGCATTTGCAGGAAATGTCGAATGTTCTTGAAGATTCTGTCATGTTCCATTCACGTACTACCCAAGTATAAATGAATACATTAAATAAAATAAATACCAGTACCCAGAGATCGAGTCCCATACCCCCAGCATTTGGTTCCCATACCCAATACCCTCGGTTAAGATCCCCTGCTCTGATGCAAGCTCTAACATTCTCGCGATGGCACACGAGAACACGTAACAACAATAATGAACGCCACTCAGCAAGACACCACCACACGTCGACATGAACACAGCTGTGAGACACTGATATACCAAGGTTATGAAACCTTACCAAGCTGTTTGTACAGTACCACCAATGTAAGCGCATGGTGGCAAGTTTGCAAACTTAATTGTCAGACCTTGTATATTCCAATTATTAAACAATATTTGATTGCCTAAGTTTTAACCCCCTTCATGTCAGTATTTACCATATGCAACATTGGCAGCCATGGCTGCCTTTGAGTCTATGTGTGCACAGGTCTCTTTCTACCTATCAGCTTTGCACATCTGTATCATTTTTCGCCATCCTTCTTTGCAAAACTGCTCAGGATCTGTCAGGTTGCTTGGGGATTGTGGGAGGACAGCCTATTTCAAGTCCAGCCACAAATTCTCAGTTGTATTGAGACCTGGACTCTGCCACTCCAGGACATTCACACTGTTGTTTCTTGTAAGGCTTTGGCTCTCAAGTATGGTTTGTTGTCTTCTGGGTAAATCTCTCAAGTTGGAGTTCTCTCACAGACTGCAGCAGGTATTACTCCAGGATTTCCTCATATTTTGCTGGATTCATTAGTATTCATTAATTAAAGGAACACTTTGAAAACACATTAGATCTCAATGGGAAAAAAATCATGCTGGCTATCTCTACTGATATGGACTGGGTAATGTATTAGGAACAAAAGGATGCCACATTGTTTGATGGAAATGAAAATTATCAACCTATAGAGGGCTGAATTCAAAGACACCCCGAAAATTAAAGTGAAAAAATGATGTGGCAGGCTAGTCCATTTTGCCAAAATTTCATTGCAGCAACTTGAAATCATACTCAGTAGTTTGTATGGCCCCCACGTGCCAGACAACGTTGGGGGGGCATGCTCCTAATGAGACGACGGGTGGTGTCCTGGGGATCTTCTCCCAGATCTGGACCATAGCATCACTGAGCTCCTGGACAGTCTGAGGTGCAACCTGGTGGCGTCGGATGGACCGAAAAAAAATGTCCCAGAGGTGTTCTATTGGATTTAGGTCAGGCGAGCATGGGGGCCGGTCAATGGTATCAATTCCTTCATCCTCCAGGAACTGTCTGCATACTTTCACTACATGAGGCCGGGCATTGTCGTGCACCAGGAGGAAACCAGGACCCACTGCACCAGCATAGGGTCTGACAATGGATCCAAGGATTTCATCCCGATACCTATTGGCAGTCAAGGTGCCGTTGTCTAGCCTGTAGAGGTCTGTACATCCCTCCATGGATATGTCTCCCCAGAACATCACTGACCACCCCCATCAAACTGGTCATGCTGAACAATGTTACAGGCAGCATAACATTCTCCATGGCTTCTCCAGATCCTTTCATGTCTGTCAAATGTGCTCAGGTTGAACCTGCTCTCATCTGTGAAAAGCACAGGGCGCCAGTGGTGGACCTGCCACTTCTGGTATTCTATGGCAAATGCCAATTGAGCTCCACGGTGCTGGGCAGTGAGCACAGGGTCCACTAGAGGACGTTGGGCCCTCGGTCCACCCTCATGAAGTCTGTATGTGATTGTTTGGTTAGAGACATTCACACCAGTGGGCTGCTGGAGGTGCTTTTGTAGGGCTCTGGCAGTGCTCATCCTGTTCCTCCTTGTCCAATGGAGATACCAGTCCTGCTGATAGGTTAAGGACCTTCTATGGCCCTGTCCAGCTCTCCTAGAGTAACTGCCTGTCTCCTGGAATCTCCTCCATGCCCTTGAGACGGTGCTGGGAGACACAGCAAACTTTCTGTCAATGGTACGTATTGATGTGCCATCCTGGAGAAGTTGGACTGCCTGTGCAACCTGTGTAGGGTCCAGGTATCGCCTCATGCTACCAATAGTGACACTGATCGTAGCCAAATGCAAAACTAGGGAAAAAACAGATGAGGAGAGAAAAATGTCAGAGGCCTCCACCTGTTAAACCATTCCTGTTTTGGGGGTCGTTTCATTGTCGCCCCTCTAGTGTACCTTTTGTTGTAGCTGAAACTGATTAACAACCCCCTCTGCTACTTAACTGACCAGAGCAATAGCCCAGAAGTTTCATTGATTTGATGCTATACTCTGATTAAAAAGTGTTCATTTAATTTTTTTGAGCAGAATAGAGAACTTTGAGCAGGTGTGGGTGGCACATAGCACCACCACACAGGATGGATGATATTAAAAAAACAAAACAAAAACAAAGAAAGCAATGCATTAATTCTGGTTAATTAGTTATACATCAAAGAGCTAAACGTATCATCAGATTACTATTTAATTCTTTGAATACTGGAAAGCCAGATTTAAAAAATGGGGTTTTAGAAGTTTACTTTATACCTGTATATTTCTTTACTCATACGTACTGGCTAGTTTTAAGTCCAAATTTCAACAGTCCGAGGTCATTAGTGTTGTAAAAAATGGCAATAATTTCACTTAGAAGATGTGTGAAA
The DNA here is from genome assembly GCF_900747795.2 of Erpetoichthys calabaricus. Taxonomy (NCBI): domain Eukaryota; kingdom Metazoa; phylum Chordata; class Cladistia; order Polypteriformes; family Polypteridae; genus Erpetoichthys; species Erpetoichthys calabaricus. Next base: position 285,716,719 of record NC_041396.2, on the reverse strand, counting down.
AAAGGTCCATCATATGTGATGGTGCATTCATATGAGGACAGGTCAGGTGCCACTACAGACCCTGAATATCGAAAACATGTAGTAATGGAAAAATCAAAGCAAATGCTACAATTTATCATAAAGGCAGTATTATGAAGTCAAAAGCAACTTTATCGGTTGTATGCTCATTATCTGTGTATTAGTTAGCAGTGCTACTGGATACTCTAAATGCTCCCACTGGGAGTAAGCACTGCTTCACCATCCTTCTGAGTTTTTCTGGCTATTGGCAGACCAAGGTAAAGGTGCATTACCGCCACGTATTGAACTGCAGTGTGGAGCAGAAACTCGGGAAGCATACCCTAACTTGCAGGGGGTAGAGGGGCTAAAAAAATAAATATTTTGATACATCAGTATTGCCAACACTGGCCCAATATACTTTATATGGTAATTACCTCCCATCCCAAACATTTTGATTTTTCAGAAAGATATTTTGTTTTCACCTCATATACAGTACATTCCAGCAATATATGCTTTGCTTTTTCACAATAGAACAGAATAGAATGATATTTATTTTATTTTAGTTTAATAATGTAGTCACCTTAATAATTGCAGATTTAATTTCAAAATGTTTTTTTAAACGTTTGTATTTAATAATGCAGCTTACTCGTATGTCCGTTGTAATGCACTGATTATTTTAAACTGCCCTCTTTTCAAAATGGTTTTGTCACTTGTCAATCAACACAAAAATCAATAGGCCTAACCTATGCCAGTCAATTAATCCTTTGCTGTTGATTACTTTTCCCCTGATTGTAGCTACCAAAAATCTTTAGTGCTACATTTCTTGCATTCAAACTGACAAAAACATTGAGGCAGTAAAAGTTGCAACAGTTTTGCAGACAAAATATAGAGAGATAATTTAACATAGTGTAGCTGTACTTACTAATGGACACATTTATTAAACAATACTGACTTGAGGAGGCTGAATACTTATGCAATCAGTCTTTTTTGTGTGTTTTCTATTTATAATTAATCTGGACCACCTAGTAGAGATCTGTTTTCATTTTGACATTAAAGAGTCTTTTTCTGTTGATCGGTGTCTGAAAAGCCAAATTAACTTGACTGGGATTCAATATCGTATAACAATAAAATGGGAAAACTTCCAAGTGGCTGAATACTTTTTATAGGCACTGTACAAATCTGTTATTTTGTTGAGGGATTTTCTTACACTTTACCAAATCTTTTTCAGTGTCCCCAGACATATCACTTGTTAGTACCACATTGTTACGGAAACATCAAGATCCCTTTGGCTCTCTGTGTATTACTGGTTGTATTCAATGAACAACATCTTGAATACTTTGGAGAATTATTTATTGGTGTCCTGTCTTTCATTCTTACAGATGCAGAAGAAAGTCTGTTTTTCCAGTTTCCAAAGCCTAGTTGGCATGAACTTTACGCTGGCGATTCCATACCAATTACTTATCACTTGTCTGGCCATCCACAGAGGTTCAGTTCCTTCGGAATTCTGCAAAGGGATGTGCCAGTTTTAGCAAATGAAAAGCGGTACTTCTGCAAGGAATGTGGTAAAAGCTTCCGTCATGCAAAAGCTCATAAACTGCATCAGCGTATTCACACCGGAGAAACTCCCTATTGCTGCACTGAATGTGGCAGGAATTTCCGCTATTCTGGAGACCTGCGGACACACAAGCGGATTCACACGGGAGAGAAGCCGTACACTTGTACATACTGCGGGAAGACCTTCAGGCATTCAGGAAATCTTAACAAGCACCAGAGGATTCATACTGGTGAGAGACCCTATCACTGCATGATCTGTGGAAAGAATTTCAGTCAACTCGGCCACCTTAAAAAGCATTACCAGATGCATGGAGAGAATAAACTGTGACTTGGGGTGCCTGACAATGGGACTCGGGCACTAGTGGAATTTCTAGGCATTTTTATATTATAAGACTGTGTTTAAATAAGAAACACTCTCATGTTTAAAAAATGATTCACTGATACATTACTGTTTTTTTTACTTTGTGGTAAAGTGTTTGATAGCTACCTTCCAGGACTGATACAAGAAATTTCATCCTAACTGGTCATGGTCATGTGAACCATCACATGGTACCGTGCTTATAAAAAGTATTGACCCCTTTGGAAATTTTCCTATTTTATTGTCATACAACATCACAATGGATTTAATTTGGCTTTTTTGACACTGATTAACAGAAAAAGACTTGAACATCAAAGTGAAAACAGATCTCTGCAAAGTAGTCTCAATGTTTAATAACAATAAAAATGGAAAAACTTCCAAGGGGGATGAGTACTTTTTGTAGGATCTGTAACTGTTAAAGCTGTGCTTCTCGAGTTCAGTCCGGAGGGTCCCCTGTGGTTGCAGTTTGTCATGATTTCTGACTTCACTTGGATTCCTTGCTGTTATTTCCCAGTTTTAGTGTTTTGATGTCAATGCAGAAATTACACAATGAAATTGGATGCGTTTTTATTGGAATGAAACACGTAGTTATGCATGTTACATCTGTGCGTGATTTTAAGGTTTTCATTATCATTTTGGTTATATGGGCTGTTTTTTACTAAGGAGCTCGCTGCCAGGTCTGACAGTAAAGTAGCTGCAGCCTTTCAGCATTTGGGGCCGGTTGTCTTGTTGTCTGCTCTGCTTGTCGTTATTAATTGTCATTATTTTAGATACACTTAAGGGAGCAAACTCCACAGTAAAAGGTGAATTAACAGAAAAACAACAAATGAGATGTAAGTATATAAAGCTATAGCAAAAATAAAAACATCTGTTGATTTCTTGTATATGTAATTCTCTTTCTTAATGCAGAATGCTAAGAATAAAGACCATCTCATTTAACAGTAAGATCTGTTGGAGGTAAAATTGTAAGCCTATCCGGTACACCCAATCGCTGCATGAAAATGGAGTTTATAATCAATAATCAATAAAAAAAGATAAGGAGCTGACTTTAGATTGTATAACTTTGGCACTATTACTGAAATAATGTGCTCCAGCACGGTTTGTCCCTTACATTTCATATGATGTATTAAATTAATAGAACATAAAAACAAGAAAACAAACAATTTATACACAAGTAATACAAGATGCCATCCCAATTTTAAAGAGTCGCTTTTCCAAACACTCCAGTAAAGAGGGAAACAAAAATGTATCCAAAGCTCAAAACAAAAAAAAAAGTATTCCAGGCACTGCTGCAATCTCACTGCTAAGCATTAACCTTGGGTTCACAGTCTGTTAGGAAGTGGGTCTTCGTGATGTTCCCAAATTGGTATCCGTCAATAAGGGCGCGCACATAAAGGCGACCTTCAAAAGGGCGACCTCAATTGGGCGCGGAGAATAAAAGCGCACATAAATAAAAGCGATCTTCAAAAGGCGTCCTCAATTGAGCGCCGAATAAAGGCGCGTGTAAATAAAGGAGCGCTTCAAAAGGATGACCTTCGGAGCGAATTAAATTAATTGTCCTTGATTATGCTAATAGACCGCATCTCGAATATCTACGTGGCATTGCACATAATCTACAGCTTCAAGTGTAACTTGCTTTCACCTTTTTATACATTGTCATTGCCTTAATCTAATTTTCTGTAATTCTGAAAACAACGAAATATGTTCAGTCATTGCCTTAATCGAATTTTCTGTAATTTTGAAAACAACGAAATATAGAGAGCTTTAGAAATAGTTCGTTAGAAGTAGTTCGTTAGAAGTTCATACATTAATTAATTGGACGTTTTAATATTCTTGCTTTCACCTTTTTATACGTTCAATCATTGCCTTTATCTAATAAATTTTCTGTAATTTTGTTGCGTTTGCCTTTATTCGCTGCGCCCAATTGACGTTACCCTTTTGAAGCACTCCTTTATTTGCGCGCGCAGTTATTCGGCGCTCAATTGAGGTCGTCCTTTTGAAGCTCGCCTTTATTTGCGCGCGCCTTCATTCGGCGCTCAATTGAGGTCGCCTTTTTGAAGATCGCTTTTATTTATGTGCGCTTTAATTCGCCGCGCCCAATTGAGGTCGCCCTTTTGAAGGTCGCCTTTTTGTGCGCGCCCTTATTGAATAGAACCTCCTAAATTTACTTTATGAAGTCCTTTTCCTTAGTTTCTACATGGGTAATTCCTCATTAATGCTTATATCCAATGGAAATTAATGGATTGCCACTCTACCAGGTGCGCTTTGGTGTTATCTTCCATCCACCAAAAAAAAAAAAACAACACAAACAAACAAACAGTGGCATCTCCACTTTAAATGTCTTTTCCTGTATTACATTCTTACAGTATAGTTCCCTGAAATGTTCACTGGACTGCCATCACATTAATCCTTCACTTATATTGAAAGAGGAAAACAAAAAATGACAGCACAGATGTAGGCAAACACCTACAAATACATACACATGCAACATACCCTGTTTAACCTCCTTGGCATTTTCCCTGGGCACTTCTCAGGCTCAGAAATCTATAAAAGAACGATTAAAACTAAATGTCTCTCAGGATAAGCTGTTATGATCCAATTTACACCATTAAGCCTGAATAACTCTTGTAACAGTATTCTGTTTCTACCTAGTAGCTAAAATAACATTATGCTGAAAAAAAAAATCTTGACTATTTCTGTGCATTTTGCCACTCTGGTAACTTATCAATATTCATGAGTGGGGAGGAGCCATCAAACAAAACACAATGGCATGAGAAGCGGTAAGGCTAGTGTTACAACAAACTGAAACTGAACCATTAGCTGAATCAAGTGGTGGTGATGACAATGTGCATTCGTCATCAGACATTGAAACTGACACATACGGCACTGTACAAACGAACCACAGTGATATGCCTGGTGAATTTGGTGCAAGAAGATGCATAACAAAAAGGCAAAATGACTCCTAAGCACTGTTTACAATGCAGTAACTGTGTGGAAGTCTCTAAGCCTTGTGCTATGCCAGCCTACAATAACACAAGGGGCATGTCAAACATGTGGATCAGGCACTGACATTATAACCTTCTAATGCACAAGCAACAGAATAAATATTTTAAGAAAAATGTGCACAGAAACATGTGCTTACTGTCACGGTTGTAACATTAGGCTGTGCGTTGATGATTGTTTTAAAACATGTCACATGAAGGATGTGTAATAAATCTGCATTAGTACAACTGTGGACGCTAAGCAGACCTTCCCTTCTGTATTTATGTTGACATTTTGGTATTTTTCATGTTTCTTTAACACATAATAACACTTTTCTTGTCTTGTTTTTCCGGGGGTAAACGTAATGCTAAGGACGCTACTGCATACTGTACATGTTTAGTTTTTATTACAAAATTACTTACTGATCATGACACTAGCTGAAACAAAAAACCTGTGGCCACAATGGGCCCTAAGGCCTGAACTTGAAATCCACTGCATTGTTAAAGCCACTTAATGAGGCCGAGTTTATTCTAGTGCCAGTGATTTACTTAATCTTAAGTAGGTGGTATAGTAGGTTCATTTTACTGCTTCAGGGTTCCAGCAGCCTGGGTTTGAATCTCAAAAATGGTCATTGTCAATGTTAACTATTCATGTTATGCCCATGTCTGGATGGATTTTCCTTCCACATCTCCAAAGATAAAGCAGGTTAAGTAACTCCTAACTCTAAATTAGGTAATATATGTGTATGTGCAAGTGAGACCTGTGACAAAATGAAAATCTCTTTATGGCAGCCTGTCACCTGATGCTGCCAGGATAAGCTCCCCGTGACCCTGAATGGCATTAAGAAGGTTTAAGAATGTTATGTTGTGTTAGGTTACTATTTATGTGTACAATAAAGTGGTTTCCTGTGATGTCTTTGTCTCATTAACTGTTGTCAACATTTTGCCATGATGTAATGCCCGATTATGTTCAAGATGACTTTTTTCATGTTAAAAATAAAACTGATTATTTTTATTGGTTGCCTTTTTGCCATCTTTGTGGAGTTTAGAGTTTGCACTTTCACCCGGCATGTGTGCAAGTTTCCCCTTTATATTCTGATACATGAAATGTCAGTTTCAGATTAGCCCGATGTGAGTGTTTATGTGACTGGGCTTGGTGACAATAAACTGATGCTTTTTCAGTATTTATTCTTGCTGTGCCTGCTGATGATGCTGGGACAGGCTGCAGCTCTCTACAACCCCACTTATAATTCTGGAGTAGAATAAGTGAAGATGAGAATGTTAATATTTATTTATGAGGGAGAATCAAAACGTAAAGGCAACTTACCTTTTAATATCCTGTGAGCAGATTAACATAACAGTTGTATCACTGTGCCACATAATCCCCCTGCAGGTCGATGCACTTCATATATCGTTCCATTAACTTCTTCATTCCTTTTGAGAAGGACCTTTTCAGCTGCTTTCCAATCCAGGTCTGCACCGCTTTCTTAACCTCATCGTCAGAAGTGAACTGCGATTGCATAGAGCCTCTTTAAGTGGACCAAATATTTGATAGATGCATGGTGCTAGATCAGGACTGCCAGGGGAATGTAGAACACGTTCAAACCACAGCTTTTGCATTGCCTTCACCGCTGAGGCCACTGCATTGGGATGTGTATTGTCACGGAGCAGCAAGACTAGCAGGCAGCATGGCACAGTAGTTAAGGATTTGGACCCACAACCTCGTTCAAATTCTGACACTGTGTGACTCTGAGCAAGTCGATTCACCTACCTGTGCTCCAAATGGAAAACCACAAGAAATGTAACCAGTTGTATCTCAAATCTTGTGAGTCTCTTTGGAGAAAGGAGTCAGCCAAATAAATAAATATTTTTGACAGCATTCCTCTTCTTTTGCAGCGAATTGCAGGTTTCAGTTTATCTCTAAGCTTAGCACGATAGGGGACAACATAATCTGTCGACCTTCTCTGATGAAGGCATTCGTCATGTCGATGAGGGCTTGTGTGAGCGATGTTAATGATCGACCACATCAAGCCTTGTCAGTTATACTTGTTCTTCAAACTTTAAGCCTTTCTACCTATTCATTAACTTTTCGTTGAGTCATGCTGTTTTTACTTTCATACTGAGCTGACATCCGTTGGTTAATTTCAGCCGGTTTCACTCCCTCTGCGCATCTATTACTGCCCTTGAAGTTTAACACAAACACACACACACACATAGCAATCCTATCCAGACAACGTCTTGAATGGGGCCAATTGCCAGTCACTCCGCAATATTCCACATAGGATTCTCTAAATAGTGCTGGTCATAGTGAAACCTTAACAAACGTGAGTGTCTTCGTGACACAGTGTAATAAGCATAAGTTTAATATGTCACTGTACTCTGTGCAAATACATTTTATAAATCTGCCTTTTCCTACTCACATGCACAGTTGACACAGAGCCAGATTTAGCACAGGGGTTCACCATATAGACTTGCTAGGCAAGCATTATTATTATTTTTTATTTTATTTTTTGTTCTTTATTTTGCCTTATACAATTTCTTGTATTAGGAATTTGTTAGTTTTCGCATACCCCTTGGGGTCAGAGCACAGGGTCAGCCATTGTACAGCGGTCCTGGAGCAATTGAAGGTTAAGGGCCTTGCTCAAGGGCCCAGCAGAGTAGGATCTCTTTTAGCAGTGATGGGAATTCGAACCGGCAACCTTCGGGATACCAGCGCAGATCCTTAGCCTCAGAGCCACCACGCCGCCTTTATTATTTATTTATTATTATGAGACAGATAGACACAACTGTGAAACGGGCAGTCAGACTGAGAACAGCTGTATACTATTTTTTGTCTGTCAGAGTCAGCATGAAACTGTATCCTCTTTGCTTTGTTTGGAATAGTATTATTCACCTAAGTGGGAGCTTGCACGTGGAAGAAACAGTATAAAGCCTTGGAAAGCAGCCAAGCACCTTTGAAGCCAACAGTTGGATGGGGGATAACGTCATCCGATCCTGAAAATCCTTCCACTGCACAGCCAAAAAGGCAGAATCTACACATCGGGCCCCACTCCCAAAAGCATAAGCCATCATTAAACAAAGCTAAGTTATTTCTCCTATGTGATTTCTTACCGCCATATCACTAAGGGAGGGGTATCGACTTTTTATATATATATATATAGATTCAGGTTATGTAACACGCCACAATTACAAAAGAACCCATTCCGCTGGATACATGTCTTGCTTTTATCACCGTTGTCCTTATTATTGAGGACCAAACACAATAGCCTTCATAAATCTTGTATATATGATAGTAGCTATCTAACTTACACTTGGTGCCCTCTTATTTTAATCACTCTAGATAAAAGACAAAGTATAGAAAATATAAATAATAACGTGGTATTTATTAACATACAGTGGTGTGAAAAACTATTTGCCCCCTTCCTGATTTCTTATTCTTTTGCATGTTTGTCACACAAAATGTTTCTGATCATCAAACACATTTAACCATTAGTCAAATATAACACAAGTAAACACAAAATGCAGTTTTTAAATGATGGTTTTTATTATTTAGGGAGAAAAAAAATCCAAACCTACATGGCCCTGTGTGAAAAAGTAATTGCCCCCTTGTTAAAAATAACCTAACTGTGGTGTATCACACCTGAGTTCAATTTCCGTAGCCACCCCCAGGCCTGATTACTGCCACACCTGTTTCAATCAAGAAATCACTTAAATAGGAGCTGCCTGACACCGAGAAGTAGACCAAAAGCACCTCAAAAGTTAGACATCATGCCAAGATCCAAAGAAATTCAGGAACAAATGAGAACAGAAGTAATTGAGATCTATCAGTCTGGTAAAGGTTATAAAGCCATTTCTAAAGCTTTGGACTCCAGCGAACCACAGTGAGAGCCATTATCCACAAATGGCAAAAACATGGAACAGTGGTGAACCTTCCCAGGAGTGGCCGGCCGACCAAAATTACCCCAAGAGCGCAGAGACGACTCATCCGAGAGGTCACAAAAGACCCCAGGACAACGTCTAAAGAACTGCAGGCCTCACTTGCCTCAATTAAGGTCAGTGTTCACGACTCCACCATAAGAAAGAGACTGGGCAAAAACGGCCTGCATGGCAGATGTCCAAGACGCAAACCACTGTTAAGCAAAAAGAACATTAGGGCTCGTCTCAATTTTGCTAAGAAACATCTCAATGATTGCCAAGACTTTTGGGAAAATACCTTGTGGACTGATGAGACAAAAGTTGAACTTTTTGGAAGGCAAATGTCCCGTTACATCTGGCGTAAAAGGAACACAGCATTTCAGAAAAAGAACATCATATCAACAGTAAAATATGGTGGTGGTAGTGTGATGGTCTGGGGTTGTTTTGCTGCTTCAGGACCTGGAAGGCTTGCTGTGATAGATGGAACCATGAATTCTACTGTCTACCAAAAAATCCTGAAGGAGAATGTCCGGCCATCTGTTCGTCAACTCAAGCTGAAGCGATCTTGGGTGCTGCAACAGGACAATGACCCAAAACACACCAGCAAATCCACCTCTGAATGGCTGAAGAAAAACAAAATGAAGACTTTGGAGTGGCCTAGTCAAAGTGCTGACCTGAATCCAATTGAGATGCTATGGCATGACCTTAAAAAGGCGGTTCATGCTAGAAAACCCTCAAATAAAGCTGAATTACAACAATTTTGCAAAGATGAGTGGGCCAAAATTCCTCCAGAGCGCTGTAAAAGACTCATTGCAAGTTATCGCAAACGCTTGATTGCAGTTATTGCTGCTAAGGGTGGCCCAACCAGTTATTAGGTTCAGGGGGCAATTACTTTTTCACACAGGGCCATGTAGGTTTGGATTTTTTTTTCTCCCTAAATAATAAAAACCACCATTTACAAACTGCATTTTGTGTTTACTTGTGTTATATTTGACTAATGGTTAAATGTGTTTGATGATCAGAAACATTTTGTGTGACAAACATGCAAAAGAATAAGAAATCAGGAAGGGGGCAAATAGTTTTTCACACCACTGTATAACAATACTACATAGAAGGAAATAAAATAGATAGCAAAGTGTGGATATAAACAGTCTTGGAAAGGCTTACTAAAAACAGAAATTTCAAGGGTGGATGTTCAGGACGGCTATTGACTTAGCAATCAATGTTCTTCATAAGTTACGTGTAGTATGTACTTAATTTCTTATCTTTCCACCATTAAGTTGTAAACCAATTAACACAGGCTAGTACAACACAGGAAGAATGTACAAGAAATGATACTTGCAATGCCTGGAATTAAACACCATTTTGGTTCATTTGAGCAAAATAATTAAAACTTAATGTAATCAACCTGCAGTTCAAAAATGGAAGATTTTCCACTCTCAAACACAAGGTTAATTACAGCCTGAACTCACAAAAAAACAAAAGAAAAAATCCTGTTGTTTTTTGGCCATGTGCAAAAAAAAATGTTTTCCAATTACTTTACTTTCAAAAACATGACACCCTCCTACCCTGAGTAGAGCCTCACAGCACATACATTTACAAATTAATAATTTCACCTTGACCACTGACCAAGGACTGATATGAACTAATCTTGCACATTTTAAAATTCCTGAAGAATTTGAACTCTGTGAGACAGCTGCTATGTTAAATCATCATTCATATGGTAAATTTAAATAATACTACTTTTTATTTATATGACATTTGTCTCCAATTGTGCACTCAGTCATTCAGCCTATTTAAATGGAGAAAAGTCATCACTCTACTGTTTGGTGTCATCGTTTGTCCCACATTGCACATGGACCAGGGAAAGTAAAGGACACAGTTGTCTGAGGAGATCAGAAAGAAAATGATAGACAAGCATGTGAAAGGCAAAGACTAGAAGACCATCTCCAAGCAGCTTGACAGTCCTGTGACAATTGTTGCAAATATTATTAAAAAGTTTAAGGTCGATGGGAATGTAGCCAACCTAACCGGATGTGGTCGCAAGAGGAAAGTCAACCCCAGAATGGGCAGAAGGATAATGAGAACGGTAGAGAAAAAGCCAAAGACAATTTCCAAAGAGACACAAGCTGAACTCCAAGGTCAAGGTCCATCAATGTCTGATCGCACTTTGAGTTACAGTGACTCAATGGAAAAAGACCCAGGAGGACTCCACTTTTAAAAGAAAAACATAAAAAGCAAGCCTGGAATTTGTTAAAATGGATTTTTACAAACCACAATGTTTTTCAGACAATGTTCTCTGTACAGCTGAGACAAAACAGGAGCTTTCTGGCATGGCACATCAGCTGTATGTCCACAGACAAAAAAATGAAGCTTTCAAAGAAAAGAACACCATACCTTCTGTGTATCGTGGAATAGGCTCAGTTATGTTTCGGGACTGCTTTGCTGTATCTGCCATGGGGTGCCTTGAGTCTGTACAATGAACAATGAAATTTCAAGACTATCAAGACATTTTGAAGCGAAAAGTACTGCCCAGTGTCAGAAAGCTCTGTCTCTGTCACAGGTCTTAGATCCTTGAATAGTATAATGACTTAAAACACACAGCTGACAAATAAGAACAAAACACTGGACTATTCTGAAATGGCCTTCTAAAAGCTCTGATTTGGTTCCTCGAGCATCTATGGCAAGAACTGAAACATGCAGTCTGGAGAAGACCCCTTCAGACCTGAGACAGCTGGACCCAGGGGTCTCATTGAGAGCTCCAGGAATCGCATATTTGTAGTAATTACAAACTATAAGGCTTATGCAACAAAATACTAAGTTAAGGGTCCCATCATTTTTCTCCATGCCACTTTCATTTGTGTTATTATTCTAAATATTCTCTTGAATCACAGATCCAAGTCAAAGTTTGATTTTTGTTAAACAGAGGAGAAACAATGATGTGCTAATTACTTTTATCAGTTTCATGTTATTTCAGAGGCAATGGTGGGTTCTTCCTTTTTTGTGTAGAGGTACCAACAATTTTGTTCACATCCATGGAAATAAACTGATGACATCAAAAGAGAATATGGGTCAAAATTTGTTGTTCGCTGTAGCACTATGTATGTTTTTAGTCAGCACTTCAAATCAGATGAGTGTATAAGATTTATGTCTTGCCTTAAGATTAATGCTGTGGTGAAACATTTTAGCTGGGACAACTCGTTCAGAGACAGGAACCAACCTTTAAAAGGGCAAACTGAGTTAATGTGTGGGAGCCTGCACTGATGGAAAAGCATAACAATTAAATGGTACAATCTCCTAGTCACTACCAAACTCAGGGATCTGCATCTAAGCACTTCATTGTACAGCTAGATTTTTAAATTCCAGACAGGCAGACCACACGTCATCATCCCTCACCATAAACACAGAATCAGAATATCCACAGGGTTGTGTGCCGAGTCCACTGCTGTACTCCCTCTACATAATCGATCGCCTGGCTGCACATGACTCTAACATTATCGTCAAGTTGCTGAAGAAACAGCTGTGGTAGGCCTGACATCTAACTACAATGAGTAGGTTTACCTGGATGAAGTGCAAAGTCTGTCAAACTGTGTTTAAGGCAACAGTCTACACCCGAATGTCAGCAAAAACAAAAGAGCTGGTTGTGGACTTTGGATAAAACAGCAGAGGCACTACCACCTCCTCAGTATTAACAGCGCCGAGGTGGAGAAGGTGGACAGTTTCAAAACCATGGTGTCTATATTACAGAGGACCTAACCTGATTCAAACACACCAACACCTTGGTGAAGAAGGCAAGACAATGTCTTTACCAACTCTGATGCCTCAGGGATTTCAGACTGCCCTCCCAGTTACTAAAGAACTTCTACACATTCACCATTGAAGGTATTATGACAGGACTTATCAATGGCTGGTTTGGGAACAGCATGCAGTAGGACTGCAAGTCTCCAAAGAGAGTGGCGTGGTCAGCTGAACACATTACTGGCTGTGTACTCCCTAACTTTGAGGATATCTACACCAAGCAATGTTGGATCAGAACAAAGTAAATTACCAATGATACCAGTCATCCCAGCAAAGATATCTTTTCTGTTTTGCAGTCAAGTGAACTGTATAGCAGCCTAAAGTCCAGTTCAGCGAGACTGAAGAGGAGCTACTGTCCATAGTCCATCTGCATGCTGAATGAGGAAAGTGTCTAGATCTACATGAAGACCTATTGTTAACTCTATTACAATAGGTTAAATTATTTACTTTGTTATTTATCATATATGTAAAATTGTATTAATTATTGTTGATATTTATAATGTCATGTATTACTGTTATTGTCCTTTTATACCTCCCTGCGTGGAGTTTGCATGTTCTCCCCGTATCTGCGTGGGTTTCCTCCAGGTGCTCCGGTTTCCTCCCACAGTCCAAAGACATGCAGGTTAGGTGCAATGGTGATCCTAAATTATCCCTAGTGTGTGCTTGGGGTGTGTGTGTGTGTGTGTGTGCCCTGCGGTGGGCTGGCGCCCTGCCTGGGGTTTGTTTTCTGCCTTGTGCCCTGTGTTGGCTGGGATTGGCTCCAGCAGACCCCCGTGACCCTATAGCTAGGATATAGCGGGTTGGATAATGGATGAATGGATGTCCTTTTATATTCTTCTTAAAGGCACAGTCATTAGAGTTGAGCAACTCAGCATTTCACTACATATTGTGCTGGATGAATAATTTGTATGTGACCAATAAAATTTGATTTGATTGATTTGATTTGACTGATTGATCAGGTACACAACTTAATATAACTACAATGAGATTAAATTCATTATATTTCTGACTAGCAATATGAACTGTAAGTGTAACACTACATTTAATGATGCGTGTTTGTCTATTTCTTAGCAGAAATTTAATTTGTTAAACAATACAAAGATAGTTATTATGTAAAGTCTTAATTTATAATTTAATGTACCTAATTTATTTTATATTATAATTTACTAACATCAGTTGAAATAGAGTGACTAACAGTAAATATTAAAAACTGGTTAGCTGAAAGTGCCACCACACTGGCATAAAAAAGTTGTACACTAGTAATTATAAATTTCCATAAAAATGTATAGTTTTTGTCCACTTGTGATGTTTGTGTGGTGTAGTGCTTTTCATCAACAATATATATTTTTTTTATCACAAAAAATATTTTTTTGAAGTGAAAGGACAGAGGTGGAATAAACACAATCTACTTTTGTCTAACTAACAGGTATTAAGTGTATCTGTCAATGCATTGCTTCCAGATTTTGTGAAAATGGCTAAAACACCACTCATACTGAACCATTACTGACAGACATTGGATAAATAAGTATCTCTCAGTAATTACTTCACATTAAATCCTTATCTTTATGTGCCGTCTAGATGGGTAGGTGTCATGAGAATGGTGTAATAATATTATGATAAAAATATGTACTTCGGAGAAAAATACTTTAGCATTTATTACAGGTTAAAATTAGAAATGATAAAATTTAAGAAACTGAATGGTAAGCTAGTCTGGGGGAATACGGGTGGGCTGAGATGAAGGGGAACTCTGGCTTGAGACAAAATGGAGTTGGCTCATGCTGAAAAGAAAGCAGTATGAAATAAGGAATCAATTTATCCAATTGGTCCAAGAGGTACATCAAGGATGCTGGACAAAGAAAGAAACTCAGTCTCCCTGCCATTTCCCATCCACTGATGAGAAACCTAGGCCAGAGGTATATTTGACACTATGAAACGAGTGCAGGTATGTAAGCAGTGCAGTGACTATACTTGCATTGGTACAGTGCATCCGGAAAGTATTCACAGCACATCACTTTTTCCACATTTTGTTATGTTACAGCCTTATTCCAAAATGGATTAAATTAATTTTTTTCCTCAAAATTTTACACACAACACCCCATAATGACAACGTGAAAAAAGTTTACTTGAGATTTTTGCAAATTTATTAAAAATAAAAATATTGAGAAAGCACATGTACATAAGTATTCACAGCCTTTGCCATGAAGCTCGAAATTGAGCTCAGATGCATCCTGTTTCCCCTGATCATCCTTGAGATGTTTCTGCAGTTTAATTGGAGTCCACCTGTGGTAAATTCAGTTGGGTGGACATGATTTGGAAAGGCACACACCTGTCTATAGAAGGTCCCACAGTTGATAGTTCATGTCAGAGCACAAATCAAGCATGAAGTCAAAGGAATTGTCTGTAGACCTCCGAGACAGGATTGTCTCGAGGCACAAATCTGGGGAAGGTTACAGAAAAATTTCTGCTGCTTTGAAGGTCCCAATGAGCACAGTGGCCTCCATCATCCGTAAGTGGAAGAAGTTTGAAACCACCAGGACTCTTCCTAGAGCTGGCCGGCCATCTAAACTGAGCAATCGGGGGAGAAGGGCCTTAGTCAGGGAGGTGACCAAGAACTCGATGGTCACTCTGTCAGAGCTCCAGAGGTCCTCTGTGGAGAGAGGAGAACCTTCCAGAAGGACAACCATCTCTGCATCAATCCACCAATCAGGCCAGTATGGTAGAGTGGCCAGACGGAAGCCACTCCTTAGTAAAAGGCACATGGCAGCCCGCCTGGAGTTTGCCAAAAGGCACCTGAAGGACTCTCAGACCATGAGAAAGAAAATTCTCTGGTCTGATGAGACAAAGATTGAACTCTTTGGCGTGAATGCCAGGCGTCACGTTTGGAGGAAACCTGGCACCATTCCTACAGTGAAGCATGGTGGTGGCAGCATCATGCTGTGGGGATGTTTTTCAGTGGCAGGAACTGGGAGACTAGTCAGGATAAAGGGAAAGATGACTGCAGCAATGTACAGAGACATCCTGGATGAAAACCTGCTCCAGAGCGCTCTTGACCTCAGACTGGGGCGACGGTTCATCTTTCAGCAGGACAACGACCCTAAGCACACAGCCAAGATATCAAAGGAGTGGCTTCAGGACAACTCTGTGAATGTCCTTGAGTGGCCCAGCCAGAGCCCAGACTTGAATCCGATTGAACATCTCTGGAGACATCTTAAAATGTCTGTGCACCAATGCTTCCCATCCAACATGATGGAGCTTGAGAGGTGCTGCAAACAGGAATGGGCGAAACTGGCCAAGGATAGGTGTGCCAAGCTTGTGGCATCATATTCAAAAAGATTTGTGGCTGTAATTGCTGCCAAAGGTGCTTCGACAAAGTATTGAGCAAAGGCTGTGAATACTTATGTACATGGTATTTCTCAGTTTTTTTATTTTTAATAAATTTGCAAAAACCTCAAGTAAACTTTTTTCACGTTGTCATTATGGGGTGTTGTGTGTAGAATCCTGAGGAAAAAAATGAATTTAATCCATTTTGGAATAAGGCTGTAACATAACAAAATGTGAAAAAAGTGATGTGCTGTGAATACTTTCTGGATGCACTTTACATCTGGATGATTCCACCAGGTGGCAGTGAGAATCATCACAGTGAGAAAACAACACCTGGTTTCACTGTGTTGTAAGTTGAGAGAAGAAAGATGTTAAAGATTATTTGCGTTCTGTTGCTGTTGTGAAGGTACAAAAAAATAAAAAGAGGGAACAGTGAAACAGAAGATGGTGCGTGAGACTTTTAAATGAATTATGATGGAGGATATGTGATGCTTGTATTGCCTATGCGTGAAATGGATGAAGAAAACCATCATGAAAACATTCATGTCAGCCTTTAAGTATGATGATTTGCTTCACCGCATCAAACCATTCATCAAACATCGAAGCACGCACATTGATCCTGTTGGAACTGCAAGCCAGTCATCACATGTTGATAGTAAACGATACTGACATCATGTACCCAAACTTGAACACACACGTCACCCAAATTTTTGCTGGTACTACAACTTACGCATGTGTCACATGAATTTCTGACAACGCGCTCACAGGACAGGTCAAAAGAACGCTGGGAATGAGTGCCAGCCATTCTGAGCATGAAAGATAACCTGGCTCTAATTCCCTCTTGGCAGCCATATGTCTGTCTGGCCCCAAGCAGATGATGAGCTGGCTAAGAAGAGAATCGAGTGCAACTCCAAATTTATCTGCTGCCTGAAACTACAGTTCTAGCACTATGGGGTTATATGATTTGCAAAGAGACATTTTACTTGCTTTTTCATGGCATTAGATATAATACTTGAAGATTAAAACAATAACTATACTACATGAATGTGTAGCTTTTCTTCTGCCTATTCTGGTACTCTATGTAGTTAAAGATATAAAAGAAAATAAATATATAAAAGAAAAAGGATGGGGGCGGGCGTCATGGTGGTAGCACTGCTGCCTCGCAGTAATAAGACCTGGGTTCGCATCTCAGGTCCTCCCTGTGTGGAGTTTGCATGTTCTCCCCGTGTCTGCGTGGGTTTCCTCCGGGTGCTCCGGTTTCCTCCCACAGTCCAAAGACATGCAGGTTAGGTGCATTAGCAATCCTAAATTGTCCCTGTTGTGTGCTTGGTATGTGGGTGTGTGTGCCCTGCGGTGGGCTGGTGCCCTACCCGGGATTTGTTCCTGCCTTGCACCCTATGCTGGCTGGGATTGGCTCCAGCAGACCCACGTGATCCTGTGTTAGGATATAGCTGGTTGGGTAATGACTGACTGACTGAGGAAAATGGGGAGTATTGAACTATGGAACCTGACAGTGTGGTAAGACTATGGGACTTCAGGCATTCTATTTAAGTTCTACGTAACAAAGAGTATAAAATGGAAGCAGGGTTACCCCCTGACCCGAACATGACAAATGAATATGATAATGTGTGTCTAATTGGATAGCCAAATCTGTGTCTTTTTGTCAATTCATTATGTGATTAGTCATTTCTAAAGTTTATTTACAAGTCAAATTGTCACAGAGCTCTGTGCCTGCACTCAGCCAAGACCGCTATGGAAAAATAAACTGAACTGAATCAAACAAAATTTGATTTGAATAAGATGTAGTACTGTGCAGATAACTGATAACTGTAAGTTACTCATTGTAACACAACCCTTAAAATCAACAATATTTATTTAAAAAGAGAAATGCATGAAATAAGCGATAGAATGCTTATTTCTGTATTTTTTGTTTCATTCTTAAATAACTTTCAAAATCAAATGCGCTTAATGTTAAGAAGACACAATGTTGTGGAAAATGAGTTTAACAATTTATTTCACTTTTATTCAGCTTCACAATCATTTACTTGGTGGACCTATAAAGTATGTGACATGTTTTACTTTACACCTGAATTACGTTCAGGAAAGATAAAATTAAAACAGCAAACACTTCAACAAATATCATTTTGATAGGTTAAAGAATAAATAAAGACACTCCTCTCCATTAAAGCTGTCCCAATTGCTTGGCTGTAAATCCTGAAATTAACTCAGTATATTCTACAGTATATTCTATGATAAATGTGTACTGCCAGGATATACAGTAAATCACCCAATTGCCTATTTCAGTGCAGGTTTCAAGGGTTCAAGGATGGGATATGTTGGTCATTAACACATTGGGTTACCAATTGTGTTTCTTAATTACTGTACAGCTCTGCAGACTGTACCATATCACAAAGTCCCTTACAAAATGTATGACCCTTACCTTCAGTAGATTGTCACTATATTTCAATTAACTTCTCTCCCCTGTTTATTGTAATTCTAAAGAATGGTTGATGAGACTTTTTATCTTCATAAAAATGAACATATTCCTTGACTTCTTAAAAAAAAAAAAAAAAAAAAACAGGTTAATAATTTGTAATGAGCTCTGATCTGGGAATAGAAAATTACAAATTGACTAACAGTTTCCGATTTTAAATCCATTTGTATTAAAAGAGCACTTACATGCTTTCATTCAGTGCCTTTATACGTATGTTCTGCTACTTCTCATTTACATTTACAGTTATTTATTTCGCTGACACCTTTATCCAAAGCAACTTACAACATTTGAAATACAATTGGATACATTTTAAATGGATAAATTTGCCATTTTTGTCCAGCAAATTACAATCAATAACCCATAATGACTAAGTGAAAAGGATTACAAAAATGCTTGCAAAATTTATTAAAAAAAAAACCTAAACTGCAATCATTCGTGTAAGCATTCAGTACTTTGTAGAAGCTCCTTGGCAGAAGTTACAGTTCTGACTCATTTTAGGTAAGTCTCCGTAAGCTTTGCACACCTGGATTTGGGCAGTTTATCAGAATCAGAATCAGAATCAGCTTTATTGGCCAAGTATATGTACACATACAAGGAATTGGACTCCGGTTTTACCTAGTATTGTCCCTGATGCTGTGAGATTGACTTAAGTGTTCATGAGAGTGATGGCCTGAGGAAAGAAACTGTTCACATGTCTGGTAGTTTTGGCGTACAGTGCTCTGTAGCGCCTACCAGAGGGAAGAAGTTGAAAAAGGTTGTAACCAGGGTGTGATGGGTCTGCAATGATGTTTTCTGCCCGTTTCCTGACTCGAGATCTGTATAAGTCTTGAATGGAGGGCAGATCAACACCAATGATTTTTTCTGCAATCCTGACTGTCCGTTGAAGTCTGTTCCTGTCCTGTTTTGTGGCTGAGCCAAACCAGACTGTGATAGATGAACAGAGAACAGACTGGATTACTGCAGAGTAAAATTGGATGAGCAGCTCCTGAGGCAGGTTCCTAACATATCCTCTCAAGCTTGGTTAGATGGGATGGGTAGTGTCAGTAAACTGCCATCTTCGGCTCTCTCCACACATGTTCTATGGGGTTTAAGTCTGTGCCTTTCAGGGACAATCACAGACTTTACCAGAGCCACTCCAGCATTGTCTTGGCTGTATACTTTGGTTCCTTGTTATGTTGAAAGGTGAACTGTCACCCCAGTCAAAGATTGTGTGCATTCTGTAGTAGGTTTTCTTTGAGGATCTCTCAGTATTTTACTGCATTCTCTCAGTTCTGACCAGTCTGATGCTGCCACCATCAAGCTTCTTCACCATAAAGATTTTATTAGATAGATAATGAGTAGTGCCCGGTGTTGATCAAACATAGTACTTGGATTTCTGCTCAAAATGTTTGATTTTTGTCTCATCAGACAAAAGAATTGTTTTTTTCATGCGTTCAGGGTCCTTAAAATGTCATCTGATAAACTCCAAGAAGGAATTTTCCACCATAAATTCCTAGTTAATGGAGTTCTGCTGTCAGGTTCTCCCATGTCAGCAGAGTTCTTCTGAAGCTCTGTTAAAATGACCAATGGATTCCTGCTCACCTCCCTGACCAAAGCCCTTCTTGCCCAGTTACTCAGTTAACAAGGGGAAGTTAACTCTAGGTGGAGTCTCCTAATTTAATAATTATTGAGGCCACTATGCCCCTAGGTACATTCAAAGCTTTAGAAATGTTTTAATACTCTTGCTGTGACCTGTTCCTCAGCAGAATTCCATTTATAGAGTTCCTTAGACTTCATGGCTTGTTTTTTGTCCTGGCATGTAGTGTGAATTTCAGGACCTTACATACATGGGTACAGATGTGCCTTTTTAAAGGATGTCCAGTCAATTCAGTGTAACACAGGTGGACTCCAATGATGTTCAAGAAAAACAAGATGCATCTGAGCAGAATTCATGCCTCATTAAAGGGTCTTTATACATTAATACTTTAATGAGAGATTTCAGTATTTGATTTTTAATAAGGGCGGCACGGTGGCGCAGTGTGTAGCGCTGCTGCCTCGCAGTTGGGAGACCTGGGTTCACTTCCCGGGTCCTCCCTGCATGGAGTTTGCATGTTCTCCCCGTGTCTGCGTGGGTTTCCTCCGGGTGCTCCGGTTTCCTCCCACAGTCCAAAGACATGCAGGTTAGGTGGATTGGTGACTCTAAATTGGCCTTAGTATGTACTTGGTGTGTGGGTGTGTTTGTGTGTGTCCTGCGGTGGGTTGGCACCCTGCCCGGGATTGGTTCCTGCCTTGTGCCCTGTGTTGGCTGGGATTGGCTCCAGCAGACCCCTGTGACCCTGTGTTTGGATTCAGCGGGTTGGAAAATGGATGGATGGATGGATTTTTAATAAATTTCCAAACTGTTCTAAAAACATGTTGTTTGTCATTATGGGTATTTGAGAGTAGAGTGATGGACAACAATTGCAAATTTATCCATTTAAATTAAATAACACAATAAAGTGTGCAGAAAGTGAAGAGCCCTAAATACTTTCTCAATTGACTGTAACTTCATCTCGTTTTAGACTGATGGTAGCAGGATTAGATTTTTGGATAATTTTAGGCTAACCAATTATGAGTTTTTCTGTATAGTTCATAGTGGATGCTCTCCCACTGCTGCGTAAACAATAAGAAGAAGCATGGATTTGGATCTGTCCTGCAACAGATTGGCACCCATTTCAATGCTGGTTCCTGTCTTGAGCCACATGCTGTCACGGCACAAGCTCCCTGCAACCCTGAAGTAGAAAGTATGTTAGACAATGCACAGTATGTAAAGACGGATGAAATTGGTTAATTGAACTGTATTTTAAACCCACATGTGCATGTCAAATGTTAAATTGCAACCCATGTATGGATGCTAAGATTAGATTTTTAGAGTGTTTCCTTTATGGCAGTGTAACTAATTATGGATAAATGAAACAAAGATGGGTGAAAAATAACTGAAAATACAAGCCTATCAACATTCAGGAATGTAGCCTGTTTAATTTTACATTGCAGTCATGTTACAGAAATACACCTTCATTTGAAAGGGGAAAAAACTGCTGGCACTAGAGAAGTGGACTACTGGAAAAACTGTACCCTCTTCCGTCCATGTAATCACCTTTTATACATTGACTAGCTGTGCTGCCCATCTAAGACGGGCTGAAACTGAAGTAATCAACACAGACTTCACCGTTAACGTTTGCAGCGCATCATCTATTGGAATTTATTATTGTAATGCATGTAGTAATAAAATTCATTGCATTTGTCATTCCAACAGATGGAATATCACAAATATTTGTAATAAAATGCATTACTACAAAAGTTGTGATAGAAAGATAGATAGACACTTTATTAATCCCAAGGGGAAATTCACAATGCACCATCTATTGGAATGACAAAACACTGTGTATATGCGACTGTTATATTCCATGTGGTTTGGAATTTGTAAAAGCAGTGTTAATGTTTGTGATGCACAATCAGTTGGAATGACAATTGCAACACATTTCATTATTACAAAGTTTGTAATACGCCATCTGTTGAAACAAGAGGCATAGCAACCAGAAGGGTACCAAGGCACTTACCCTTTAATTAAGGTGGATTACACTGATCACACTGCCTGCATAAATTTACAGATTGGAAAGAGTCACATCCAAATTAAAGTATATGTAAGCTAAATAGTAGGAACCACAGAACCCCAATAAGAACATTAGAATAATTGTAAACAGGTCATTTATCCCAACAAGCTCATCCATCCGATTCACCCAGATTGTCTAAAATAACATCAACCTGAGATCTGAAGGACCATGATACTCTCCACCACGCTACTCCAATTTATTCCACGTGTTTATGATTCTTTGCGTAAAGAACACTCTGTAACATTTGCCAAGATGGAACCTAAAATGAAAAAACAGGTATAGATTGGAAAATTACCTTTTCTTGCATTTTACAGGAAACTGGACTATTTATGAAATGCAGATCAATTAACTTTCTCTGCTGTATTGTACAATAGCAACAGCAATTGCTGCAGCAGAAAAATAATTTCTTGTTTTCAGTAGTCACCATTGAAAAGATGTGTTTTCACACAAGAGGAGACATACAAAATAAGTGAGTATGAAACATTGTGAAATACCATTTGCAACCCTATATAAGTACATAGTCTAATGTTTAATTTAAAGGATAATAAACAGTAAGAAGCACACACTAAGCAGGTTTGCTGTTACAAGAAAACACAACCATTACCTGTTTAATGCCCATTACTTAAGTTTATCTTTTGGATGGCTATTTATGCCACTTTTCAAAGTCTTGGTAATCACTGAAGCAACCACAGGAAAATGAAAGGGAAAAAGAAAGAATCTGCATTTAACAGAGAAAGCCATTAACAGGGTATGACAGATATTTGTGTGTCTTTGAAAGGTTACTATAATGAAGTTTACACAATAGAGATTCAGAACATTATGGGAGAAAGGCGATACTTTAAAATGTACTGTTTTCTAAGTCGGTTCCAATTTGTATAAACTGAATGGTTTTGCAGTGCTAAGCTTTACTACCCTATGGATGAAATGTTCACGGTTTGCATCCTACAATTTTATTCGGGGGCTTTCCTCAAACATTCTAAAGACACATGCTCATTAGGTTCACTGTCAGTTTGAAAACTGGCCCTATCTGGATATGCGCATGAGTGAGCCATGCAATACATTTGCACCCCATCCATGGATAGACACTTTTGTCTCAATCAGTGTTGGACTGGATTAAATGTTATGATTTAAAGTAAAAAAAATCTGGGCAAGTTCTGACTAGAGTTATTGTAAAATTCAAAGGACTATAAAGCATATAGGGTGGCACGGTGGTGCCTTACAGTAAAGAGACCAGCATTCATGTCACTGCATGTTCTCTCCATGTCTGTGTGAATTTTCTCCCACTGTCCAAAGACATGCAGGTTTAAGTGAACTGGCAACACTAAATTTGCCCTAGTGTGTGGGTTCACCCTGCGATGGACTGGCACCCTGTGCTAGCTGGGTTAGATTAAAAAATGACAAAGCATACAAAAATCAATTGCCATATAAAGTTGCAATGCCACAAATTATGTCAATAAAATAAATAATCCCAAGGTGCTAGCTTACTTAATATAACTTGAAGGCCTAATTTTAAAGTAAAAGAAATTAATATTTTAGTGAATTACCCACACTGTATGATTATCAAACATTAAGTTGTATCCTTACTGTCAACGAACCACAATTTGTTT
The DNA here is from genome assembly GCF_900747795.2 of Erpetoichthys calabaricus. Taxonomy (NCBI): domain Eukaryota; kingdom Metazoa; phylum Chordata; class Cladistia; order Polypteriformes; family Polypteridae; genus Erpetoichthys; species Erpetoichthys calabaricus. Next base: position 285,693,062 of record NC_041396.2, on the reverse strand, counting down.
AACATACTGCTGGCATTTCTTGCTGTTATCAGTATATTTGATATATTTATGACTGAGGTACAGCACGGTGTTTACTATAATATGGAAACTGTTTAAACTTTCAGATTTAGAAATAATATTAAATTCTATGAAAGATACTGAATAGACATAATTACATGAAAGAGTAGGTTTATTTCTGAATGTTGAGTCTGAAGTACTAATAGGCAAACAATTACTTTTGATTTAAGAATGACCTTATTCCCAAGTCAAAAAATCCATATTTTTCTGTAACAAGACAGAATGAAACTAATAAATGAACAAATGGCACACTGCTAACAAAGTCAGTAGTTGTTACTCAAGTATAGTTGTTTTTTTGAAAATGCTTTACTGTTTTGAGACTATTTCAAGTCATGCATCACATAGTTGAAGGTACAGATGACAATCCTCTGACAGGACATTCTTTTTTATTTTAACCATTTCATTCAAATTTTCTCAGATGCCATTCATAATCTTCACCAGTTTCTCTCTCATGTGAACTTTTTGGTGCTTCTGGAGCCGCAACTTGCTGAAACATTTTCCACACTCTTGGCATGGATGCAGGGGTTCTCCCACATGAACTCGCTGGTGTCGCTTGCAGGCCCCAGAGTGACGGAACCTTTTTCCACACATAGTACAGCAGTAAGGCCGCTCACCAGTATGGATACGCTGGTGTCGACGCAGATTGCCTAACTGGCTAAATCGTTTACCACACTCATTGCAGGGATAAGGGGTTTCTCCGGTATGAGTACGCCGGTGGATCCTCAGGTTGCCGAGCTGAGTGAACACTTTTCCACAGTCATCACACTGATGCCACCCATTCAAGTTGCCAAAGGTATCCAAGCTGCTCAAGCCTACAGATGGTAAAAAGGCTGCATTTCCATAAGGAACTGAAGGTACAGACTTCTGCTGTAAGGCTTTACCACAGTTTTTCATTTTGTTGACAGGGTCTTCTCGCTGAATGTTCTTTATTGACTTCTTTGGATGTTGTTTCTCACGAGATGGGATTTTACGGTAGAAATGAGTTTGCTCTTCTGTATCTACATCGAAATTGGAGAAAGAAACAAACAAATACATAATTACTGGTGTGTAATTAGGCCAGGTCCTACTCCTAAGAATCCTTTATTCTCTACTGGTTCTAGTACTACTTCTAAAATGGTAGGCTACTCAGTGCACTATATGATAGAACTGCTCCATTACTTTTCCAAAATAGACTCGGCTGAGTTGTAATTTGATACAGCTTGTCTAGTTTGAAAGGATTCCTCAGTTTCATAAGTGTATTGTTTTCCGTTACTAATCAGATACTGTTAAATACTACATTCCACTTACAATCATATGAAAAAGTTTGGGAACCCCTCTTAATTCTATGGATTTTTGTTAATCGTTGGCTGAGCTTTCAAAGTAGCCAATTCCTTTTAATATATGACATGCCTTATGGAAACAGTAGTATTTCAGCAGTGACATTAAGTTTATTGGATTAACAGAAAATATGCAATATGCATCCTAACAAAATTAGACAGGTGCATACATTTTGGCACCCCAACAGAGATATTACATCAATACTTAGTTGAGCCTCCTTTTGCAAATGTAACAGCCTCTAGACAACTCCTATAGCCTTTGATGAGTGTCTGGATTCTGGATGGAATTTTTTTTTGACCATTCTTCCATACAAAATATCTCCAGGTCAGTTAAATTCAATGGCTGCCGAGCATGGACAGCCTGCTTCAAACCATCCCATAGATTTTCGATGATATTCAAGTCAGGGAACTGTGACGGCCATTCCAGAACATTGTACTTCTCCCTCTGCATGAATGCCTTTGTAGATTTCGAACTGTGTTTTGGGTCATTGTCTTGCTGGAATATCCAGCCCCTGTGTAACTTCAACTTTGTGACTCATGCTTGAACATTATCCTGAAGAATTTGTTGATATTGGGTTGAACTCATCCGACCCTCGACATTAACAAGGGCCCCAGTCCCTGAACTAGCCACACAGCATGATGGAACCTCCACCAAATTTGACAGTAGATAGCAGGTGTTTTTCTTGGAATGCGGTGTCCTTCTTCCACCATTCAAAGCACTTTTTGTTATGACCAAATAACTCAATTTGTGTCTCATCAGTCCAAAGCACTTTGTTCCAAAATGAATCTGGCTTGTCTAAATTAGTATTTGCATACAACAAGCGACTCTGTTTGTGGTGTGAGTGCAGAAAGGACTTCTCTCTCATCACCCTGCCATACAGATGTTCTTTGTGCAAATTGTACTGAATTGTAGAACGATGTACATATACACCATCTGCAGCAAGATGTTCTTGCAGGTCTTTGGAGGTGATCTGTGGGTTGTCTGTAACCATTCTCACAATCCTGCACATATACTGCTCCTGTATTTTTCTTGGCCTGCCAGACCTGCTGGGTTTAACAGCAACTGTGCCTGTGGCCTTTCATTTCCTGATTCCGTTCCTTAGAGTTGAAACTGACAGTTTAAATCTCTGAGATAGCTTTTTGTAGCCTTCCCCTAAACCATTAGACTGAACAATCTTTGTTTTCAGATCTTTTGAGAGTTGCTTTGAGGATCCCATGCTGTCACTCTTCAGAGGAGAGTCAAAGGGAAGCACAAATTGCAACTGACCTGTCTATGAAGTTCAAGGCTTAATGAGCTAATCCAACCAATTTGGTGTTGCAAGTAATCAGTATTGCGCAGTTATATGCATTCATGTCAGCAAAATTACAAGGGGACCCAAATTTTTGCACAGCTAGTTTTTCACATTTGATTTTATTTCATACAACTAAATACTGCTTCACTAAAAACCTTTGTTTGGAAAACACCCCAGTACACAGAGGTTCCTAGGAAATGAAAGACATACCACTGTTATCTTTTTTGTTGAAAGTAGAGTCAGTTATTATGCAAGCTGAGAGGGGTTCCCAAACTTTTTCATATGACTGCATACCTCAGTTTATATATTTTTGTACTCTTTTCTTTTTTAATCATCTACTAGATAGTAATCATATGAGCCTTGTAAAGCTTGCTTTCCTTATATATCCAAGCACTGGGAGTAACAAACCAAATCAATAAAAACAGACATTTTCTTGTTAACTTAATCATTTTTACAAATTAAAGTTTTCAAAATAGATTTTATTAAAGAAAACCAGAAGCCACCTAACTATCAAACTCTATCAAATCATAAATTATTAAATAGTCTTAGACTGGATATTGTCAAATGTTTCCCTTAAGAGAGATACATTTTACAGGGTCTTAATTTAAATTTGTATAAAGATCAAAAAGTGTTTCAGCTTATTCATTATTTAAACCAGTAAAAGATTTAACTAATGACGTTTGACCAAGGACATGGCTGTGTTTAACCACTGTACCTGTTTGTAGTTAAATGTAAACATGAATGGATGCATAGAAGATAAAAACAATCAAAAAAAGGCTCTTTGAAAAAAATTATAATTATTACCACAACACATTAGGGGAAGAACTACAGATACACCCAAGATAGATAGATAGATGTGCTGGGATGAGATTTCCTGCTTACTCAGATTACCCAGAAATCCATAAGAAGTACCTAGACTGTTTCTAAGAACGGGATGGCACACAAAACCAGTCAACAGGTTTAATTTGGTGTGTTTTCACTGTTTACCCTCATCAGGTCAACTGAATGGAAAGTAAAATTAATTTTATTTCATGCTGGAATAACTGTTCACACAACATATAGAGCGAGTCAAAATTATATTAACATTTGAACAGCGGAAACAATCTATTCACGAAACATACTTCATATGTGCAAGATGATTTACAGTAATGTCTCAACCTGTTTGCCACCATGTTCGACACATGTACCACATGTGGCACATAAATTGTTCACAAAACTTGTATATAAGTAGATACATAGCAGTACCATTAGTGTTAACATAATTTTGACTCACTCTGTGCTTAACATTCCCTACTATATTATATATAAAAGGATGTGGACATGATTTGCTAACAGATACAATCCAAAACATCTTAAGTTTATTTTCATGTTTACTGTCATACATAGAGTAGTAATCATTTTTACTTGCAAAAAAATAATAATCAAGCCAGGGACAAATGCACAAATCCTGACTTTTCAGTTTGACAATTACGATGGTTATTTTAGTACTAGAAGGACTAACTGGCAATAACACTATGATAGAATTAAATTACACTTTGCCATATACTACAGTTTATTATTCTCTTTTATTTGACAAACGTTAACACTGAAGTTATTGCACCAGGATAAAAAAATGTGTTAAAACTATTAAGAAAACTGGCAATATGTTTGTAAACGCTGTGTATTTAAAACTCTTAAACTTGGTGCTACTTTGGTAAAATTGCTTAGCTTTGTTGGGCTGAATGGCCTGGTCTCATCAAAACTATCCTAATATTCCTAGTACAGTATGTTTACTGACCCTAAATTTGATTAAACTTGATTGAGGAGAGTTACTGCAATTAAAATTTTAAAATGTAAGTATTGTAAACAGTAATTGTGCGTATGTAAAACTGAAAAAAAAAAAAAATCAAAAACCCTTTCATACATATGTATGAGGGAAGATCATTCATATGTAAGAGGGAAATCTAATAAGCTAATTTCTGTCTGTATGGTAGTTACTCTCAGAGATATTCTGAATTAACATGTACTGTGCACCATTTATTGGAATGTATTTTTGTAATGCAAGTAGTAATAAAATTCATTGCAAAAAAGAAGATGCATCACAAACATTAGCACTGTGTTTAACAATCCCATATTAAATTACATAAAACAGAGATAGTAACCGGATGGACAGATAGATAAACAGACACACACACACACAATCATTTTTCCTTTTATTAAGGTTGGTTATTTTTAGATTTAGTAAGGTTTCTTTTAATCAATGTACGCTGTGATACAATTCTTATCAATCTTTTCTTATGATGTCTTTAATAAAAAAAAAAGGCTCTGACTTATTAAATGCAGAGATGTTTTCACCTGTAATAAAGTCAGAACCGTATAACCAAGCCCACTGCAAACTGTTCTTGATTTATCTTTACAGCCCAGTAGAAGGTACAATAGCATTAAAGTACGCAGCAGCATGGACACTTGAAATAACCATAGGTACAGTGGAACCTCGATTCACGAACGTCTCGGAACACGTACAAATTTGTTTACGACCAAAAAGTTCGCCAAACTTTTGCATCTGTTCACGACCACACACTCGGTATACGAAGAAGCCAGTTTCCCTTTCGGTTTGTGCGTGCCGATGATTTCTGCACGTGTTCAGTCTCTCCCTGTTCATTCCATGTGCAGCGAGCGAGCGAGAGAGAAAGAGAGAGAGAGCGCAAGCAAGCGAGAGAGAGACACACACACAGGCGCACGAGAGAGAGACACACACACACACACAGGCTCGCGAGCGAGAGAGAGAGAGGGGGCTGGACAGAGAAGGCAGTTAAAGAATAAAACAGGCTTGTTTTTGTTTACACTTCTGTTTACAGCGATCAGTTCGTAGCGTGCATTGTTGCAATGTTACTTTTCTTGGTGGTTTATTAAATTACGGATTTTCATATGTTCATTTTTTTCCCTGTGCTTAAACCTCATTAAAAAGTGTTTTTAGCGAACGGTTCGTAGCGCTATAGCGCGATCTCTTGCAGTGTTATTTTTCTCTGTTGTTCAAGGTTTTCTCAGTGTTATTCAATGTTTTTACATTTAGTTTACTATTATGCTGTGCATTTTGTGGTATAATTAACTATATTTGTGCTTAAAAATTTAAAAAAAAATATATTTACATACAGTTCGTACGGTCTGGAATGGATTAATTGTATTTACATAGAATCCTATGGGAGGAAATTGCTTCGGTTCACAACCAAATCGGGTTACGACCAGAGTTTTGGAATTAATTATGGTCATGAACCGAGGTTCCACTGTACTTGAAAATTACCAAGTAGCATGGTAGACAGCAAGCCTTTAGGGACTTTCAAAACTAGACAATTTTTTATTTATTTTTTTTTTTTTAGAAGAATAAAGTGGATACAACTTGCAATCCTTGTTGGGCTAAGTGGCCTGTTCTCATCTAGATTGTTCTAATGTTGATAAAAAGACAAATATACATGCAAAACATGCAACACAAGTATATCGGCCTGTTATTCATTAATAGAAGTCAAATAAAATAGTGTGTAGATCAAAAGTAAGTTAAGAACACCTGTACTTTGCTCTATGCTGTATTCCTTTTCTATATGTGCATTCTTTTGAATATTACAATTGTATCAGAAAAGGTGCAAATAAAAATTTCAGTATACTAGAATAAAACGTTGACATTCTAGATCATTTTGCTTCCCCAACACTAACCAACACCACACTAAACAGTAAATTCTAGAACCTCTACCTTGCGCTCTTAAAATTTCTTACAGTATTTCAAGAATATTTACAATTTTTAGCGCTTTATAAAACAACCCCTATAAGAAAGTACTTGTCTTTCATTTCATTTGGTGTAACAATAACATTTTATAATTTGAACTATGGATATTTGCTCTGTACAGATCTCCGTTGACTGGACTTGCTGAAAATGCATGCCAATGCAGTTAATCTGCAATCAATTAATTTAGAATTGCTCATCTATTATTGTACCTTAAATAAATGTGTAAATAATGTGATCCAAAGATTAATGCACAAAACAACACTTCCTCTATTAAATCTACCAGTCTAGTCATGTAGCCAAACAAAAAGAACTAAACTTTACAAGGTCTGCTTGGTTTTTGTATACACAGCATTGTATAAACAAAAACACTTATATATCAATGTGAAGTATATTTTTTAGAACATCTTTTCTTTGAAATTATCCAAACTTTTAACTATTATGAACTATTTAATACAACCACATACTGGTATGTATTGCTTATTATAAGGTAAAAAGTATATGTAATATATGTGAAATGTAAAACTATATCTGGTGAATTCATTTAATTTTGCTCTTTTAGACATCTTATTTTCGTAATTTTAGTAATTCTGGTACCTCTAAATAAATTAACAAAAATTTACAAGAAACAATGAAAAGATATCAAGTCAGTTAAAATCAGCAATTACATTTCAGTTTATCAGTAAAATGTGTATGTTTGTTGCATTTTATACTTATTCATTAAAGATTCACCTTCACTTGCTCAGTTAACTCAGCCTGTACTTGAAATAGGAATTATACAAGCAGGAAAGTATGTTGATGAGGCTAATTAATATACAATACACATTTACAGGACTTTTTGTACACTATGGATGATAACATTTTATCCATTATGCGATTTAAGATTGAAATTATTGATTGTTCCCTATCACAATTTATGAGTATGCTGCTGAATATGCTGACAATTTATTCAATTAAACAAAAAAAAAAAACAGTTAAACATCTGATTTAAAAATACTTTATTGAAATGTAAATCACAACACATTTCCATCTCCTTCTTTGCAGCACATATATGCAAAAACAAAACTATACATACACTCCATGAAAAATAAACATATTAATAAGCTCAAGCCCTAAGTTTGCTCAAGGCTAAAGCAGAAAAAAAAAGTGGTTCATTGGTGAAGATGTTTTTGAAAGACGTTGCTCAGCATGCAAGTGTAGAAAATCAGCTATCATTTACTTTCCATCATAACACGAGGCTGTGATCCTAAAAATGTAACAATCTTCCGTCACAACGTGGTTATGCTACTCCTCATCCTTTCTCCAGTCAAGAAATCTGTAGGAAAAGGATAGGATACTCTCCTCTGGACATGAGAGTTCATCTTGTGGTACAGTATATTACTAGACAAAGCATTTTTAGTTGTCTCATTATGCTACAGTCAACAGATTGATTTTCTAGATTAAGATCAAGGGCAGCACCAATGAGAATACTATTGGATTCAAACTTGTAGTCGTACTCCTTCCTATCTCTTTGTGATTTGTCTTTTTGATGCAACCTGGAATGTAGGCCTGGAGCAGTGCTTAACTCTACATTCTGCACCATGTTCTGAACTCCTTTCACTACTGCAGAAAATGTCAAATGGTAATGCATTGCTCTCCAGTTAAGAACAGCACAGTGAATTCAAATGACTTAAAAGCATGCATCAGTACATGAACTTTAATACTGTTCTGGATTAAAGTTAAGATGGTGTTTGTTTCTCTGAGTCACAAATATGCAACTCATGGTAATAAGGATATTATCCTGACACAGTTAATAAGGTTTCAGTGAAAATGCCAGTTGTGGTAAATGTAATGATCCTAGTTTATCTGTGTTTTATTTGAACTGTTTGTGTTTTTCTTCAATCATTTTAAGAAATGTGTTCTAGATGGCAAGTGATTACAGCACTGTAAGTGGAAATCACCTTTTGAAAATCTCCATCTGCTGTTGAAACTGGAGGCATATCTGTTATGATCATACTCTATATTCTATCAGTAAACAACATCGCCTGTGAAGTGATTGTGGTTTACCTCTTTCCCATGACTTGCCTAGGAGTCTCTGCTTAGTACTAGAAAAGAAGCACACATGAGAATGACCTTACAGTGCATCCGGAAAGTATTCACAGCACATCACTTTTTCCACATTTTGTTATGTTACAGCCTTATTCCAAAATGGATTAAATTCATTTTTTCCTCAGAATTCAACACACAACACCCCATAATGACAACGTGAAAAAAGTTTGAGGTTTTTGCAAATTTATTAAAAATAAAAAAACTGAGAAAGCACATGTACATAAGTATTCACAGCCTTTGCCATGAAGCTCAAAATTCAGCTCAGTTGCATCCTGTTTCCCCTGATCATCCTTGAGATGTTTCTGCAGCTTAATTGGAGTCCACCTGTGGTAAATTCAGTTGATTGGACATGATTTGGAAAGGCACACACCTGTCTATATAAGGTCCCACAGTTGACAGTTCATGTCAGAGCACAAACCAAGCATGAAGTCAAAGGAATTGTCTGTAGACCTCCGAGACAGGATTGTCTCGAAGCACAAATCTGGGGAAGGTTACAGAAAAATGTCTGCTGTTTTGAAGGTCCCAATGAGCACAGTGGCCTCCGTCATCCGTAAGTGGAAGAAGTTTGAAACCACCAGGACTCTTCCTAGAGCTGGCTGGCCATCTAAACTGAGCGATCGAGGGAGAGGGGCCTTAGTCAGGGAGGTGACCAAGAACCCAAATGGTCACTCTGTCAGAGCTCCAGAGGTACTCTGTGGAGAGAGGAGAACCTTCCAGAAGTATAATCATCTCTGCAGCAATCCACCAATCAGGCCTCTATGGTAGAGTGGCCAGACAGAAGCCACTCCTTAGTAAAAGGAACATGGCAGCCCGCCTGGAGTTTGCCAAAAGGCACCTGAAGGACTCTCAGACCATGAGAAAGAAAATTCTCTGGTCTGATGAGACAAAGATTGAATTTTTTGGTGTGAATGGCAGGCGTCACGTTTGGAGGAAACCAGACACCGCTCATCACCAGGCCAATACCATCCCTACAGTGAAGCATGGTGGTGGCAGTATCATGCTGTGGGGATGTTTTTCAGCAGCAGTGACTGGGAGACTAGTCAGGATAAAGGGAAATATGATTGCAGCAATGTACAGAGACATCCTGGATGAAAACCTGCTCCAGAGCACTCTTGACCTCAGACTGGGGCAACGGTTCATCTTTCAGCAGGACAACGACCTTAAGCACACAGCCAAGATATCAAAAGAGTGGCTTCAGGGCAACTCTGTGAATGTCCTTGAGTGTCCCAGCCAGAGCCCAGACTTGAATCCGATTGAACATCTCTGGAGAGATCTTAAAATGGCTGTGCACCGTCACTTCCCATCCAACCTGATGGAGCTTGAGAGGTGCTGCAAAGAGGAATGGGCGGAACTGGCCAAGGATAGGTGTGCCAAGCTTGTGGCATCATATTCAAAAAGACTTGAGGCTGTAATTGCTGCCAAAGGTGCATCGACAAAGTATTGAGCAAAGGCTGTGAATACTTATGTACATGGGATTTCTCAGTTTTTTTATTTTTAATAAATTTGCAAAAACCTCAAGTAAACTTTTTTCACGTTGTCATTATGGGGTGTTGTGTGTAGAATTCTGAGGAAAAAATGAATTTAATCCATTTTGGAATAAGGCTGTAACATAACAAAGTATGGAAAAGTGATGTGCTGTGAATACTTTCCGGATGCACTGTATATATCAATGTGGAGACTTAAAATAAATTACTATGTTTCACAAAAATTCAAATTCACATGGTTATACTACAATAAAACTTGTCATGCTTGTCTGATAAGTTAAGCATGTTTTTTTAACCTGGACGGTGCAGATATAAAGTATTTTAGTTATTATAGATCTGTACTTTTATTTACAATACTATTAAAAACATAATTTTAAACAAATTCTAGCAATTCAGTTATCGACCAATCCATCACTTGTCACCTCACCCTAACATCTTACCCAATTTCAGGGGTGAGGAAGTTAGAGCCTATTGCAGCAACATCAAGTGCAAAGCATAAAATCATTCCTGGATTTCATTGTAGGGCATACTCTGAGATGTAGGAAGAGAACCCCATTTAAGTATGAGGTACACAAAACCAGTGATAAGATTCAGATTTCTCATAGACCTTTAGGAAAGAAAATTTAGTGAACCACTTCGACATCCCTTTGAAAATTCATCATAAGGATAAATATGCATTTTAAAATACTTAATGAGAGTGAACATTAATTCCAATCTAATTTTAGAAGTGGATTTTAACTAGAAAATTTTGGCATATGATTATTACATTGAACTCATTGACAAATAAGTCAAAGGCTGTCCAACTTTTATTTTATCATACTGTTAACTCTTAACATCTTACGTGTTGTAAATGAATAGTAAATTTGATAATCCCAGGTACAGACATTTCTAAAACCCTTCACATGTTACTTACCAACAGTAAATATTTTGAAGCCACAGTCTATCTGGTAGACACAAAAAATACAAATTTACATAGACGGGCAGACTGATTTTTCAGGCCACCCTGTAATTTATGCATCCACGTTAGTCTGAAGTAAACTGCAGACAATACTGACTGCAGGCTGTCCTGTGTCTGAAGCCTCAGAAAATAAATGATTTACTAAAGGATGAATCCGATTTTAAATGTATTTTATGTTTTCACATATAATTTGACATTAATAGGTTATTTCTGTAAAACCTCACACCATGTATAGAATAAACAACAACATTAAATCAGAGAGAAAAACTAACTAAAATCATGAACATTACATCCACATTTACATGAAATCAAGCTAGAAAGATAACAGAAGGTATTGCTTACCCTAGGTTGTGAATGTTTTGAAGGAATCCCATACACTTCCTTTACAAATGCTGAAGCATGGAAGATGTCCTGTTGCGACATGCTAACTCATTTTTTCAATGTATTCATACAACTACTTTCCCCATCATTTGTAACTTGAAAGGTTTCCAAACTAACATTTTTTTTTACTGTTCCTTGCTGGGACATCATCAATGTTTTCTGCCTGCTCTCCTGCATTTACTGTACAACAATAATTGAGGATGAAAAGTCTAATCACTTTTTTAAAACATCAAGTTACTGAAGTGACTCAAAGACTCATTTTCCCCTTATAATAAATTTAAGCAAAAAATGTAATTTAATACAGTAAATGTTTATATGACATAGAGATTAAAAGACTGGAATGACTATGCAGCTGTACTTTTCCATGCTGAAGTTGTACCTTTTCAATTATTTCAAAGAAAAAAAAAAGTAAAACCTTTATGAATCTTGATAGATTGGCACTTGTAGTGTCCTAAAATATTTTCAAAATCTGTCAAGATACAGTAAACTAAAACTCTACTTCTTTAATTTCATTCTCCTTTATGCCCACAACAGCTAATAACGAATCAGAACTATAAAGGTGGAAATAGGTAAAAAGGACTGCACACTTTTAGAAAACAACTATGCAACTTTTATAAAGAGATTGCCTGACAGTTGTAAGTCTTGAGGCAAGAAGAAACAGGAGAACATGTTTCTTATATGAAGTGTGCAAGGCCTAAAATAACTGATTGAAAACGTATGCAGCAAAGAAGATGGGAGGACAACACTAAGACTTGGACAAAGAAGGCATGAAAAGAAATAGTAGTGAATGGTATAAGATCAATGTGTCTCATCCCTGTGGATGCCCAAAAAAGAGAATGAAAATCCAGATAAAGGAAATAAACAAAAAAAAATAGATGCTATGGAAGCTTTTGAAAGGGAAAACATAATATGTCACAATGTTTAGACAGAAAAAGATTACAGCTAAAGCAAATGCGTAAGTGAGATTTTTTTGCAGATAATGTGGTCTAAATTAACATGAACACAAATTAAAAAAAAAGGTTTCAGCTTACTTATGTTGTGGTCTGGAATTCTTGCGTCTTGCACTTGACTACTGGTTACACTCTCTGGACTCCCGATAAGCTTCCTTCTGCTTGTCTGGGCTACAGAATGTCTATTTCCTTCATTTTTTGCAGACCGTGATGAATTAACTGATTGACATGACCTCACTGCGGACGTGTTCTTTTCAAATGTGGAACCAAGGTTCACAGAGACAACGTGCATTTTACTTCTTACTCTTTCTGCTTGAGGAGACTCTAAGCTATGGACTTCATTGTTAATGTGACCTGTTGCTACTTCTGAAACTTCATCTTTAACATAGATGGTTTCTAACTCTGGTACTTCTGGTTTAACACATCCAATTTCCAGGTCATGAACAGCTGTGTTTCTGCCCAAGCTTAGGTCCCTAATTTCTGTGCAGTCCTGGTACCACTGACATTTAACAGTTTCTTCTTCATGGCTTCCACAAGATATCCCACCGACTGTTTTAGAAGTTGCTCTTTCACATTCTCCACCTGATAAAGATAAACAAGTATAATGACTTTGATTAACCAAAGCACTGAAATTTGCATGAAGAAAACCTGACCATAGACAAAGGCTGAATTTTCACCTAAAGTCAATACATGTAATAAATACACCTGTTGTATTTACCAAGGTTGTACAATATTTACTTTCCTCTATGTAAAAATTACAGTTTGTTTTCTTACATCTTTGCACATTATTTGCATTTTTAAGTATTGTACATATACACCTTAACACAAAAATATCAGCCACAACCTAAGCATTATTTTTTATCTGAAGCACATTAAGCAACAGCAATATCTGCAGATACTGTCATCTGCATGCATCACTAGTTGTGGATTCCCTACCTTCCAGAACATCTACACCAACTAATGTTGGATCAAAGTAAAGAAAATTATGAAAGATATTCATCTGCATGCATCACTAGTTGTGGATTCCCTACCTTCCAGAACATCTACACCAACTAATGTTGGATCAAAGTAAAGAAAATTATGAAAGATATGAGTAATCTCAGAAAAGGTCTATTCTCTGTGTTGCAGTCAGGAAAAACCATAGACCAGGTCTGAGAGACTAAGGAGGAGCTGCACATTCCATCTGCATGGTAAATGAGGACACAGTGTCTACAGCTACATGACATGAATTCCCTTATTATTTATATTTTATAACATATTTTAATATAACGATTAGTACTGCTAGACATTTGCACTGATATTTATAAAAGTTGTGTATTATTGTTAATTATCCTGTTATATTTTAAAGCACAGACTTGGAGTTTAGCACCTAAACATTTCGCTACAACTGTATAATTGTATGTGAGAAATGAAATTTGATTTGAGCTAAGAAGTAAATAACTAAACCTTAGACTGTACCTGCCATTTCCTTCTACATCATCCTACCCAAATGAATGAAGCAAACTTTATTTGACTATTCCTGGTGTCACATCCATAAATTTAAAACCGTACAATTTACACAGCATCTTTATATAAATATATTGTATGTAGGGATTAAAAAGGGTTAAATGTTATTTCCGCGCTTTAAAGGAAAGAAGGTTAAAGACCTGCACATGTGTACATATATATATTTACATATGTACACATACACACAATATATGAAAGATGAATTCTAAGTTCTTAAAATAAGCACAGTATACCTTCTATATCCCTTCTCCATTCATCGATGCACGCTGCTACAATCTTATCAGAGTCCTGGATCTCTATGTCCCGCTCCTGGCTGGAGTTCATTAGGTTCTTGATGGCTGCTTCTTTCATATTCCGGGATTCTTTTTCATTTGTAGGACCAGTGAAACTGCTAGGGCTGGGAGCTGGAGAGTCCAGGCATATTGTCTCGCTAGTGCCAGCGGCTGCCGTGCCTTCTTCACCGAAGTGGAGTATACGCGTCTCTGTCTGGCAAGATTTTGCAGGTTGTGAATGAGAGTCTCCATCCCTGCTGCTGCTCCGTCTCCCAGTCCTCCATTTCACGGATTGTTTGTCCGAAGTATCCTTCTCTTTCTGCCGTTCAGCGTTCAGTTCGTTCTCAGAGATCTCCAGCCGCAGTCTGAGGTTTTCGTTCTCCTGCTCCTTTTCAGCGAGCTGGATGCGAAAGTCGGCGAACTTCCCTCCGACCAGTTTGGTGATCTCCCAGACCACGATCTCCACGGCGCCCTTCACGGCGTGCTCAATGGTCGCTGCCAGCTCACTTTTGAGGAATGAAGCCGACAGGCTGATATCCATTTCTGCTCTTTAATGTAAGTAGCACGTCTCTGGGATTCACCACTTACAAACTACACTATTAAGAAGGGTTACAATCGCAGCGTTTTTAAAAGAGATTGTGTAATACCTAATAAAAAAGTTAATTTACTACAAAGACTAAAAATACAATTTGCTATCCATTAAAACCCCCTTTTACTGTAAAGGTTCGCCGTGAGAAAACAATCCAGCATTCTCGTTACCAACCACAAACAGGAAGCATACCCATTGTCACTGGATCGTTTCCGGGATTATGAAATCATGTGACATCTTCCATGTGATGTTTTGTGTAATTCACGCGCTCTGCGAAATGACTCTGATGCCTGCAACAGTTATCAACAGACTTTGAAATAGGAGTAATTTCCGCGAAGACGTCTTTGGAAAAGTAACTTGGGGATATAAAACTCTTGTTAAAGTTTAACATAGAGATGTAATCTTTTAGTACCGTTCGTAGTTTTGTCAGTACTCTTATCAAGATCAACTATGACATAACCATGGTTCTTCAGCTACTGCTGTGCTTCATATAGTTAGGGCAGCTAGGCATCCCGGTTTGAACGGGTCAGTTCCGTTTTTATGGATCGCGTACCCGTTTTATGCCTAGCGTCCGGGAATTGAACAAAATGTCACGATTTTAGGCGGCTGAAACGGGAATTCCGGACTTCAATCTCGTGTATGTTTTTTTCAAGGCGCACTATATTCCACGGGGAACCCAAACTTTGTTTTTTCATTGCGTCTATCACACATTTCATCGTCAGTCTCTTTCCCTTTGATTTATTCATCTTTTTTACAAGGATGTTGTCGTTTTCTAGAGGGATTAAGGTTAGAAAATACATTAGATAAATGCATTTTTAACATGCTAACGAGCATTTTTACTTATGCACTAAAAGACCCCCGTGACCCTGTGTTCGGATTCAGCGGGTTGGATAATGGATGGATAGATGGAATAATCAAATCTATTAGTACTATTCGTCCAGGATGAATTCTTTATTCTCGAGTTTGCCGTCTGTATTTACATTAAGAAATTCGAGATAAAATCTACAGACGTTCGTGATGTAAATTGCGGGTTAAAACAACACATCCCTATACGATAAAGCGCATATTAATTTCATATTATCAGCGAAATAACACGAATCAGAGGCGTAGCTAGGGTTTTCAGCACCCCCTCCTGTTTGCCAAAATGCAATGGGGAACATCAATTCGGCGCCCCCTGGATGCCGCGCCCGGGGACAGATGTCCCCCCTTGACAAAACTGCTACGCCACAGCAGGAGATAATTAGTCTTTAAGTTTATAAAGCGTTACATTCATACTCCTCTAAAAACTATGTTACGCCTTTTGCAGTGTTTTTCTAAATATTCAATGAGCTATAACGTGCACCAAGTACATTCTGATTGCTGCTAGTGGACAAAGTTACAGTCGGCCACCATTCTAACTTAGTCTACAAATAAGCAGAGTAATAAAACAATATTTTTCCTCCTGATGATAATATTTTGGCAGCAAAAGGTATGTTCAACTTTGAGTTCAAAGCCAACTCCACTCTATTTGGTGGCAACTATGCTGTCTTCTCTTAGTGCTTGGCAACTAGTGGCCTGTGACACCATGCTGCCTTTCTCTGTGCATTCTGTTAATGAAAGGGGGTTGGGGGCATTTTAACAAATTTGTAAAGTTTGTGGAAACATTCACAATTCAGTTTGTTTCATTTTGTCAATCTCATACACCCAATTTCATTTTAATACAATTTGTAAAAAAATTAAAGCATATAAATAAAAATATGTCTTGATGTACAAGACTTGTTACGAATGTTATTCCATCCATCAAACCAATATTTATGAGTTCACTGATGTTGTGTTTCCAAAACATTTGCCATTTAGAACTAATTTCATATTGTGAAATGCTTTATAAATACAGGCAATGGTCAGATTTCTTTGGAGCAGTGAGATTATACAGACCAGCTTTAAACAAACCAACCCTGTTAGTGGCAGGAGAATATTATAGTTGATATGGAATATTATGGAAAGAACTGGGGATAATGTATTGAGAAAAGTCCAGTAAGAGTAAAATTTTCATATGAATCACAAATATTTTGGAAGCAAATGGCACATAAAGAACTAGCAAACAGGCAATTAGATAATCACTGGGTATCTGTTGAAAAAAAGTGCTACTAGCAAGTGTGGCTGAATATGAAAGAAAAGACACAAAGCATTCAAGAGAAGAGTGCAGAGAAAAAATGCTTTGCATGTGTGAAATGTTTAACCTATTTAGTATGTTAATTGGTCAGACAATGATATGACAGTATAAATCACAGTGAAATGTCTGGTGACTTTAGCTATGTGAATCTTCACTGTGGTGCAATAAGAGTGTGATCAATTGCAAGGATAAGAAACATGTTGCCCCCTAAGCACTATTCACACCGCAGCAACTGTTAATGTTCATGTTAAGGGAAGTGAAAATTAAGCCTAATCGTAGTAGCCTGCAATATACACAATGGGCATGGCCAGTGTTTCAAACACTGACATTCTACCATCTCGTGGGCAAGCAACAGAAAATCTTTATAAAGTACGTAAAGAAACTGGCTCCTGCTTTCCCAGAATACAACATCAGGATGTGTGTTGGAGACTGTTTCAAAACATATCACATGAAGAACGTATGCCAAATTTGTATCAGTAGACATACTTTTCCTACTGTGTTGGTTGATTTTTGGTATTTACATGTAATAACTTTGTTAAAAAAACCCACTCCTAGACAACATATTGTGGAAGATGACAGGACCTTATAAGATGATCAACATAGTATAAAGAAGCTGAATGGCAAACCAAGAACATGGATAAAGGTAGTACCAAAAACCATGCCAGGAATATATAGGCAAGGCAAATAAAATTTTACTGTTTACTAAGAATTGGGAAGAATAATGGCCTATCTATGAAGAGCTAGATAATTTTATTAAATGGAACTAACCACCATGTAACCACAGACCTAAGATTCAGGTCAAAGTGCACAATGCAGTATAAGGTGTTGGAAACGAAAAAAAAAAAAAGATCACAATGCCATCTTGCAGTTCGACCTCACCGTGTGAAACAACTTGAAATTGAACGGAAACCTTTAAAATTAGGGGTTAGCCATTATCATTTTATGAGTGTTCATATTGAGATTAGATGCAAATACATTTTGAATGAAATCTCTATTATCTTCATTAGGTGCATATATATTTCTTTAGATTGAAATAAATTTCCCATTACCATGACATATCGCTCTTCAGGATCAGATACTACATCTGACAGTACAAATGAGATTGTTTTATGTATTAAGATTTTCACATCACTAGTTTTCTTTGTATAACTGGAGTGTAAAATTTGGCCAATCCAATCTCATTGCAATCAAAAATGGTCCTTACTTATTAAGTGTGTCTCCTGTATACTATCTTGGCATTCAGCCCTGTTAGGTGAGATAATACTTTTTTCTCTTTAGATCATGATTGAGACCTTTGACATGACAGCTTACAAAGTTCACTGTTTGGTCAGAGAGACACTGCTTCTGAACTTTTGAGGACATTTTGTAATCTTAAGTAAAAGTAGTGTGTTCTTTCATAAAATAGTTTTAACATTAATTTTATTTTATTGCCAGGTATTATGGCTACGGATCCCATTATTATGTTGGCATTTACAGTTGATGGAGTGAAAAAAGATAAAGAAGAAGTAACTTGCTCTCTTTCATTCATCCCCCACCCGCCCCGCACTCCCCCATTTTGCCTCCCTATGTGAGGGTAGACCACACTTAAGATTCCTAGTCCTCTGATATGCCAAGAGGCAGATCACGTTCAAAACAAAACAAACCCCCAGCAGTGGAGTAGTAAGGATTAAAATTGAGATATCTTATGAAAATACATTCCAGATATAATAAACCTAGTATGTGATGTTAGACAGTCCCCTTTGGGGGAAAAAATATTGAGATATCTTATAATAGTTCAGTCCAGATGCAATAAACCTACACTCTTATCCTGAATAATTACATGGGAACCCATTGCCTTAAACCTTTTAAGTTTTAACACACGGTGAAATTGAACAGGTCAAGTTGTATTGAACAGGTTCTGAGGCTAGAGATCTGCACTGGCATTTGGAAGGTTGCTGGTTCAAATCCCGTAAATGCCAAAAGAGACTCTGCTCTGTTGGGCCCTTGAGCAAGGCCCTTAACCTGCAATTGCTGAGCGCTTTGAGTAGTGAGAAAAGCGCTGTATAAATACAAAGAATTTTTTTTTTTTTAATTAACTTAAAACATTGATTGGACACATTAGGCAAATCAAGTTTACATTAGTAGTCTTTACTCAAAATTATGAATTCACAGAAATTGTTTCTTTTCTGCAGTTTAAGTTGTGTAAAATATCTATTTTAAATTAAACATAAAAAACATATTAAACAAGTAACAAATATAATATTATTTATCACTACATAAAATCATTTGTTAATAGAAGTATTGTCTTTTCTTGTAATTCAATTGATTTTGAGATTACTGTTTAAATGCATTCTGTTTCAACAAAATTGGGAAGGCATAAATAAAATACATTTGAATGTTCCAATATATTTTATTTTATTGTTGACAAAACATTGAAAGGTTACACTTCGTGTGTGTTATTGCACCAAAAAAACTTGTCAACAAAACAGACAAGTAAAACCAGGCATTAAAACTGCTTGCAACAATTCCAATTTCTTTGAAAAAGGAATACAATTAACAATATTGCCTATATCCTTGTGAACATTTGGACACAAAGACATTCATTAAAACTGGATACAAGCCTCTAAAATGTGAACGTCACTGGAGAAGGATACATTAAATGTTTTAACTATGTAATATCAACTGAACAATAAATAAGCAGTCCCGAGGATACACTTGTAAATTTTGTATTGTAGAACACAAGTGGCTGGATATTTCTGTTCTTCATTATACTTACAACAATTTTTACATAATAAAAAATAACAAGCATTTGTTCAAAGTTTTTGCTGTATCATTTATGACAAAAGGAGTTTATGAAACTTGTGAAGGTTTAGAAAGGCTATTGGGGTTAAAGAGGAAACAATAACAATATGGTGAATACAGAGGCATGAAGTTGCAGTGATAAAAAGCAAAAATAAACAAAAACAAACAAACAAATAAATAAATAAAATTGGGAGAAAAAAGCAAAAAATACAAACCTATTAGTTAAAGTCTTAGTCTCACATAGTTGCATTAGACCACTGGATGGGGCACCATTAGTATTTGATACATTTCATTGTGCATTTTTTCTTGGCAAGAAGGATGAAAGGAATCTTACAACAAATAAACATTTATGTGACAGATGTAGAGTACATTCAACAAGCAGTTTAGCACATCTATGACCATTTAGGCCTACATTAAGACTCCATCAGGAAACATATTGCTTGGATTGAATGAAGCAATCACACTTTTTAACACAGAATATAATGCTTGAGTGTCACTATTTAATTGTCTCTAAATCTGTATGTTGGAAGAGGGACAACATCATTGAGCTCCTTTAGCTGCCCCACACATAGAGAGAGGTTAGTGCTGTCACAGAGTTCAACAGATCTGAAATGCTCATAGTACCATGCGGTAATCTCTTTGAAGACAAACAGGATCTCTGTGTTAATTGCCATCTTCTGATTTTGGAAGGCATGAGCATGAACCAACAGAGAGAATCATATCAACATAGTACTGAATTCCATCTGAAAAGACTAATGATGCAACAAGAACTGTTCAAGCCAGGGAACTCTCTGGCAGAAAATGTATTGGACATTCTCAGGGTAAGATGTGATAGATGCTGTAGTAACCTTGTCCATTTAAACTGAGGGATTGAAAAATTAACTTCTGTCTAAATGGTAAGCCATTATTTTCTGATGCTTTATAGCCAGTGTAAAAGCTACATTCTGACTTTGTGATCATTACGAATGACCTGTTTGAAAAATGTGTGTTTTTCCTCAAAGTGCATTGTCTAGACATGTGAAAATGGACTGAATACCTTAGTCAGGTTAGGATAATGTTCAATGAAGTGGTGTTTTGAATGTACTCTGAGATCAGGCAATAAAGCATCAATTTGACAAAACCTCTTTAAGAAATACAACAAACATATCATAGTCATCTTGTTTGTTTTTTCATTCACAGTGGCAGATGATGATGTTTAACTTTTTTTTGCACAGATTAATGATTTTGCTAAAAGAGAACTCTACGAGATTACTCATGCATGTACATGTGGATAATTGATAAATCAGATTTTCGGCTTAATCAGGTTATTCACCGTAACCCAATTATGTGTGTGCTTTGATTATGACTATGTTAACATAAGAGTCTGGACTGTGAGAACTATGAGAATACTTCTGCGAGAATTTCTGTAGGTGCTGGTGAGTCCCCTAATTCAAAACGTTGCTCTTATATTTGCATACTAACAATGTGTCCAGATACAAGTGTGACTGTAGCAGGCTTTTCATGACACAATATAGTAACTGAAAAAAGTGGCCAAAAAGGAAATAGAATCTATAGTTACAGCCAATGTTGCATTACAAGTAGACCAAGTTTCAAGCAGAATCTTCTTTGCATTTCCAGGACATGATAGGACTCACGTTCATATTTCAGATGATGTTGGAATCAGTCGTTTTAGCTCTTTTTCTGCTTCTTTGGGAGAACTAAAGATACAGAATTGGCCATCAGCAATCACTTTCAGTTTGGCTGGAAACAATAGGCTGTATCTGATTTCAGCTTTGTATAAGCACTGTTTAATGCAGATGTTGAAGCAGAGAAATCTGGGAAAATATGAATGTGGTTATTTTCAAATATAATCTTCTCTTTCTGTCTGAGAATCAGAGCAAGGGTGCCATGTAATCAGTATAGGTGACCGATATGGGTGCTGTTTAGCACAGGGAGCAACAGAAAAGAGGGAATAATTTATTTTGTAATATATTTTTTTACTTATAGTATCGAAACAATATTTTCTACAACATTATAATGTTAAATGAAAGTTAATCAAGTTAATATGCTTAAATATGATATAAATACAGATTTTTGCAAGCCAATATCTCAAACACAAATCTATTGTAGTGACTTGGATACAACACTCCAGATGTGCTGTCCACAGTAACCAAGCTGGTCATATAGTTATTCCTAGTGTATGGGCACCTACACTTAGATGCCAGTCTGGAACACTCTCAGGACAGGGGTACCTACCCATTAACCAGAAAGCTCCACTGGGACTGGCTGGAATCAGAAGATCCTGGTGTGACCCAGGAGTCCCCAAGAGTCAGAACGAGGTTAGGGTAAATTGGGTTTACAATATGTACTTCCACAGCCACTGGATCTCTCACCACTTTGGTCACTGTGTAGTCTGCCTCAGGGTAGTAGGGGCCACAAAAGAAATTTGTCAATGGCAAAAAAGTTTTCTACTGATCATTCTATGATGCCTTTGGTAGGGAATCAGTTGCCTTAAAATCACTGTGGACTTGCACTCGGAGGGCTGTAAATTAAACATAAAGACAACGTCAAAGTTCTGGGGACTCCTCTCATATATTGTAGATGTCAGACGATTGACTAACATCTTTACAAACTGGAGTCCAAAACAGAACTAATTATAACAAAGAGGAGGTAGTATATATGGTCGGTGGAAGGAAATGATGTCATGAGTGTGTGGCATTCTGGAACCGGAAGTGACATCAGGAGGAGGCAGGATATGATGGACCAGAACTGTGATGTTGTCTGGGGACCGGAAGTGATTGTTAGGCTTAGGGTTCTTCTGTTGTCCTGTAGAAAGAGAGGAGAAAGATTTAGAGGATAGTGCTAACCCCTGGTCTGACAGGGAAATGCACTTATTTGAGCCTGTGAACTGTCTCCTAATTGCACATGTGTGACAGGGTCATTTGTAGCCTAGTTGGCATTGCTCTGACATTAAACCAACAGGGACACATACAGTTCCTGTTGCAATGCGTAATTCCAGATCAAATGGACCTTGCTATATTTCTGGAGGAGACAAACCAGACCACATCATATCCAAACACTGGGGTGGGGATTCTAGGTTGTTGCAGTTTCAGAACCCTTGCTTGTAGACACTGTTCCAGATGATAGAGCCATCTGGGCCATTCTTCACAGTGACTGCAGCAGACATCATGTTCTCATACGTCACATTGCCACCAACAATCTGAAAGACATTTTAAAAACTATAGCTCCCCTACATTAAGAATGTAACTGCTCCCAGCTGAACTACAATAGACCATTTTACACTTTAGAAATATTGATCTATACTCAAAGACAATATTCTTGACCAAAGTCAACCCTACATTAAAACCATAGATCAGTCCTCAACATCTAGTTGCAGATCAGAGTTGCCATCACATTTTACCACACCAAACATTTCCCAATCACTAATGGGCACACATTCCCAGAGAAGCCTCAGCAGGTTGACATCCCCAGATAGATGGTTACCTTAATTGTAATACCACAGGCACTGACTGTAAACTGATACATGACAAAGCCAGACAGGCTGGTCATGGGAGTAAAGGTAGGTGAACTGCTGTCTGCCATCAGGATTGAGCCAAAATCCAGGGGAGCAACTGTCACATTCTCAGACACCACCACCACAAACTGACCATCTAGAGTGCACTGTAAAATCACTGGCAAAAGCAAAAAAAAAAAAACAAGCATCATCAAATATCCACCATTACCCCCACCCCCAGCCCAAAACACATACATACACATGCACAACTCACCACCATTTGCATAGTGACATGGACTGATGCTGTTGCCATAGTCAGTTATTGAAATTAACAGTCTGAGTAATGAAAAAATCCACACAAGAGAGTTTTTCACTGTCCCCAACTGCAAATCTGTCATCAACATTCACTGATCTGTTACCTTTTGTGGTCAAAAGCCCATTTAGAAGATGGGGTAAAAACTCAGTGTAATAAGCAGGAAGAAAAGCATACCCAGCTTAGGGCATGTGTACACCCTTGATTTCAAACAAGGTTCAAAGGTAACAGTCAGAGCATACAGGGAGCCCTAAAAAGAACAGGTTTGGATCAAAAACCACAGTACAAGATACACTGCTCATCTAAAGCCGGTAAGTGACGTTTAGAGTGTTGGTGCTACTTACCCATGCAGATACATAATCTGATGAGGAAGGCAAGGTCACCGTTAGAGTATTGACCAGACCTTCCACGGAGGTCGACCTTTGGGACATGCTTGATCACCTTCACCAATTCACCTTTTGTCTCTGCAATGACAAAAACCTGGCGAAGTTTACTTAGAGACACAAGCACTCAGAAGTCCCAGCGGTCAAGGATACAGCACACTCACCGTGGTTGTAAAAACTTTGAGAGCTCCCAAATGCCATTTTCATCTTGTCTGCATCAAATGTCTTAGTCACGGGGCACATCCTCTGAAAATGCAGAGGCACACCGAGCACCGGGCAGCTACAAAAGACACCAGAAACCCAAACACCTATTTGGTGTGGGCGCATTAAGCAGAAACACAAAACGGATGATGGACACAGGTTTAAATTGTGTCTCGTTAGAATAGGGCATGAGAATGGAGTGTTTAAAATCAGCGGCACTGCTTCTGCTTTTTCTTCTTTACTGAGCCATCAGTGCCTCACCGTATCTAACTGATACTTCCAAATGAAGGAAGGAATACTGACCTCCGGTCTTGGAAGTAGACAGTGGGAGCAGGTTTTCATTCCAACTAGTAGAAGCCAAGCCTATAATGACATTTGGTATTTAATTATATGGCTTGTTAGTGCTTTAATTCTTCAAAGACAAATCTTTATCACATTGTAGATTTTCCGTTTTCCGTGAACATTATTCACATTCATTATTCATATGTTTTCAACTCTTATTATCTACAAGCCATTAAGAACCCTAACAGACTGTTAGGTTATCTATCTATCTATCTATCTATCTATCTATCTATCTATCTATCTATCTATCTATCTATCTATCTATCTATCTATCTATCTATCTATCTATCTATCTATCTATCTATCTATCTATCTATCTATCTATATAACCTACTTGTATGGAGTACAAGTCCGAGGAGATTATGATGAAGCTTTATAATGCATATAATCTGTTGTACTAATTCCTTCATTATTTTGAACACTTCAATCATATCTTCCCTTAATCTACTTTTGCTCAAACTGAAAAGGCTCACCACTTCTAATCTTTCATCATAACTCATTCCCTACAGTCCTGGAATCAGCCTAGTCACTCTTCTCTGGCTTTTTTCCAATGCTGCTATGT
Organism: Erpetoichthys calabaricus; assembly: GCF_900747795.2. NCBI lineage: Eukaryota > Metazoa > Chordata > Cladistia > Polypteriformes > Polypteridae > Erpetoichthys > Erpetoichthys calabaricus. The sequence goes on along the minus strand of NC_041396.2, from coordinate 285,668,188 downwards.
CCTTTTTTATAGCCTGGAGCCCAACACTGTACACAGTCCTCCAGATGAGGCCTCACCAGTACATTATAAAGCTTGAGCAGAACTCCCTTGAACTTGTACTCTACACATCAGGGTGCTATATAACCTGAGATTCTGTTAGCCTTCTTAATGGCTTTTGAACAATGTCTGACAGTTGATAGTGCCCAGTCTACTATGACTCCTAAAATCCTTCTCATCAGGTGTACCTCACTTTGTGTACTCAATTCTGACATGTTTACTTCCTACATGTAATACTTAACATTTACTTACATTAAATCTCATCTGCCACAAATCTGCCCAAGTCTGTATACTGTCCTAGTCCCTCTGCAATGATTCAATGGATTCTAGATTATTTGAAAATCCACCTAGCTTGGTATTGTCTGCAAACGTAACCAGCTTGTTACTTATATTCCTATCCAAATCATTTATATATATTCATAATAACAGCAGCGCTAGAACAGCATTTTTAATAACAGCCAATTCTGATGAGGTTCCTTGCATCATAACCCTCTGCTTCCTGTGTCTGAGCCAATTCTTGTCCCATCTACACACAACACCCTGAACTCCCATTTGTTTACTTTGATGCCCAACCTCTCATGTGGCACCTTATCAAATACATTCTGAAAGTCAAGATAAATAGCATCATATGATCCACTTTGATTAAATCTTTTTGTTTCTTCCTCATTGAATTCTAGCATGTTAGTAAAATATGACCCCCTGACCTTGCGCAATAAACAATTTCTCAAAACAAGTATTGCAGGTGTAGTTATTATTATTAGAAAAAGTAGTTTAGTGTGTTTTATTTTTATTTTTGTCGTTGTTGTTGCTTACATGTTGCCTACATTTTCATTCCAGCTTCTCCCAGTGCTGGGTCACGGGGATGAGGACAATGCATTTCCTGGCAACCCTGGGAACAATGCAGGAAATAGCCCTGGACAGTGTTCCCCCAGACCTAGCTCACCTGAAACTTTGAGCACTGCTGGCATGGGTGATTTCCTGCATTACGCAGGTATGGATAAAAAGCACAAGTAGACGCACAAGTGTGAACAAGTCTTTGGGGAGCAATACCCACTTTGTTAAACATCTACAAATAGGGGCGTCTTCTTGGCTATGATGAAATATAATTCTCCACTGGACCACGGGCTGGTGCTGTCACAAAAACGTTTGACCTCAGAGCAGAGAGCAGTTGGCTGAGAGAACTTTAACATTACTTCCTCTGATGTCACTAAGCTTACACCTCTTCAATCCCATTCTGGATATAAGACCAACATCATGGCAACTGGGAGAAGAAAACTGTTACTCCATTAGCAACCTATCAGAGAGAGAGAACAGACCCAAAAGGTCCTCAACATCATATTCATTGTGTTCTGCTTACTTACATTTAATTGACGTGCAAGGTTCACCCTGCTGGTAAACCAACCCTTTATCTTGTTAATTCTGATTCCATTCCACTTGTTTTCAATCCCCAAAAAAACATTTTAACCCTCCAAAAGTTTTTAGTGAGTGCTGTGTTTCTCAATTACAAAATCATCAGCAAAGTGAATTCTAGTGTGCATTTTGTGAAACTGTATGCAAATTGACACTTCCCTTTTTTTTCCCATCACTACTGCCAATAATCAATGAGATATAAATAATAAAGGAACCAGCAGCTTAACATTTATCTTGGTCCCACTTACTGTGTTTATCAAGAATGTTTTGGAAACAAATGAACACAACAGATTGAAGAACTGAGAAATACTAGTCAGCTCTGATCCACAAATTAAGAAGATGAAATCTTCTAAATGGAACAATCGACAATGTAAAAATGAACTGATGTGCCAGAATGACAGTGATAATAGTCATAAAATTAAATATTTCGTTATGAGCAAGGATTGGCATCTAATTAAGAAATTGTGCAGAAACAAAAACATCTGGGACCAAACTTTAACACCCTTGATGTAAAGAAGTATTTTGTTTTTTCACTCTGTGAATGTACTTCCTTCAGTGGCCAGCAGGTGTTCTCTAGATATCTGCTTCCAGCCCTGCAAACAGGTCCTCCAACTTACGGGGAAAACTTGGGGGTTGGTGGCAGGATTGGCACTCCAGCCACCATAAAAAACCTCACATTCTTCCAGTGTGGTGCTGAGGTGTCACCCGCTGCACTCGGGTCCCAATCCAGGTGGTTCGTCGTGTGGTGGGTGCAACAACACGCTATCAGTGCATGCTTCCAAACTCCTCCTCCTCTAGATAATTAAAAAAAACAAATACTAGCATTTTTGATCTCTTTGAGAAAGTCATCAAGTGGCAAAGACAGAGTTTTTAATCTCTATGAAAGATAGATTTCATACAATTCCTAGATGCTTATCTTTAGCTGTATTTTTTGGGAATGATTTACCAGCAGCCGTGCCAACTGAACTTGAGAACAGATAATCTGGCTGAAGTAAATCATGTTTAGGCTTTGCTAGTACTTGGACTGAGACCAATCAGGAAAGCCTGGGTTGCTGGTGGAAGAGGTGTTGGTAAGAGAGATGATTCAATATCTCCAAGCGTGTGCCCTGAGACATATACTCATTTACAGGACATTTACAACACATAAGTTAGGAAATATATATATGAAGTAACATTCAGGTGCATTTGAGGATGAAACACACTGTGGCCCACAATGAACTGAGTTCAGCAGGTGTGTTCTAGAACCTATTCAATGCATGATGGAGGCCCAAGGCTGTTTCACCAGGACTGGACAAAATGCTGAAAACATGCCTGGACAAGATTCTTGTCCTTCACAAACACCACTCTCACTCACATACCCACATAAACACATACAAACACACACACAAACCCACACACACACACTCTCACACACATACTCCTCATATTCCAACACAGCAATAACTTCCAATTGACGAATAACAGCAAAATTAGAACCATTCACTCCAGTGTTTGTGACAGAGATTATTCAATCACCTGCACACAGGTATATTGTCACCTTAATTTAGCCACCAGCTCTTTTGTCTTTTGTCACCTCCAGCATGCCTCCCACTCCTTTTTCTGCTGCTACAGTTCTAATTTCACCAGTGAACTATTTAAAGATTACGGGACCTATCTGCTTAAAGATTTCTTATTGGTCTGTTGAGCTTCTGTTTCTGCTGATGCAACACTATTTCAGGAACCAACAACTCCTGTGTTTTTTGTCAAATCTTTTCAGCTACCAACTTCTGAAGGTGCTGCAGTCCTTGCTGAGTTATTCACCCCTATGTATGTGACTGTTTCTTTTGTCTCTTTATCACCATTTTCTGTCTTTGTTGTGGAAACTGAGCCTAATTTCCTGGATGGGAGACCAACCAAGAAAGCTGCGGTTGCTGCTAGGTGAGATGTTGTTAAAGTCATCAGAGGCACTTACCCTGTGGTCTGTGTATGGATAACAATGTTCCAGGGCAGTGATGGGAAGACTGTGCTGAAAATAATGGTGCTTTCCTTTGGATGAGATGTAACACCAAGGTAATGACTCTCAGGGATGTGTCTTTGCTAAAGCGTATTACACAATTTCCAGCTGGAAGCCATGTCAAACATGGTGATTGCAATTGTTGATTTTGTCCCCTGAGTATGTCAGATTACATGACAAGAAATCGCAGGGCGTGACAAATTAAGGCCATGTTACATTACATGACTTTTATAGCAATTTTCAGTCACAGACTTAGTGAGTTGAAAGTGGTCGTGGCATGCTACTGTGAACGCTGGTCATCTAGTTTGACTTTCTCAACTAGTCTGCAACTCACCCTGACAAAATCAAACAAGTTTTCCAAATTTTTAGAATTCAAACTTAATTTTTGAATTTGTCTTAAGTTTGTTGTATGCTTCTGATATGGATGTAACACTGGAGCACCACAAGGAATAGTCCTGTCTCCTTTCCTTTTACACTGTGCACCTCAGACTATAAATATAACACCATGTTATGTTACTTGTAGAAATTCTCAGATGACTCTGCACTTATGGAGTGTATTGATAAGGGAGGATGAGACAGAGTATAGGAGTTGTTTCTTGGTACAGAAAAAATTGTCTGCAACTTAACATCAGCAAAACCAGATGTCTGGTCACTACTCGGGGAGTGGGTGTAGAGGTGGTGAACTCCTTCAAGTACATCCGGGTGCACTATGGCATGTTGGACTGGTCTCGTAACACAGAGGATCTATAGAAGAAAGGGCAAAATAAGCTCCCTTTTCTTAGAAGACTGAGCTCATTATATATGGATAAGGATATTGTTCACAACTTCTACTACTTTGTGATGGCTAGTCCAGTTTTCTAGTAACATCACTTTGAGAGAAGCCCACCGAAACAACAAGCTAATTAAAAGGGCAGGCTTAGTTATGGGATGCACTCAGAACCCCCTGAAGATAATAGGAAAGAAGAGAATGAAAAGAAATGTTTGTGCTTCACAACAGCAAAAGCTTCTTGTGAACAGAAAAGTGAAAATGTTGAAGTCTTTTTTTTTGGTCAAAGTAGCTCTAAACCACACCTTCATTTCATTTCATTGGTTGGATTCCAAGTTTGTGAATTCCTGACTCCAATCATCAGCACAGGGGTTCACGTACTTTTTCCAACCTATGCATATGAGTGTATGAATAATGTATTCACTATGTGCAAGAACAATGCAATAATGTTGTGGTATTAGTTAAGACAGATTGTTTTTGTTCTTTTTGTAACTTAGATTACTTTTCCATAAGGTTAATTTATAGTGAAACCCCAGACAGCTGATCTCCATTGAGGATTTACGGCTATTAAATTAAAGGGGGTGAATAGTTACAAGATCATTTGTTTTCTGTTCTATATTTATAATTTATTTAGACCACTTTGCAGAGGAGCCAGCCTTAGATGAGAAGCCATTCAACTCACATTGAGCTAATTCATGTTAACCTAACAGACCTAAATAGAATCCAGAGGTCTCATTTAAGACTTTGTGTAGAAGTGCGAAAATTTGTGCGTGCAAAAAAAAAAAATAACAGGAAAATGCATGCACCAATTGATTGTGCATTTTTATGTAATTTTAATTTAATTGCATTTTTATGTAATTTACCCTTTATAAATCAAAATCACTTTATAAATGTGCATACATGAATGCATCTCAAATGCCACCCTGTAATCACGATGCATCAAGACCTCACCACTTACTTTCAAGAGTATCTAGCTGTGATTCACAATTGAAAATGCAAGGTTGTTCATTGCATTATAACTCCTCTCCTCTGAGTTCTGTGTGTCAGGGTAAGGAATAAGGCACCAGCATCTGAGCGGATAGTCACTATCATTTGACACATTTAATAACATGATTGCCATTACAGTGAATTGTATAGGTCATATGAAAAACTGAAGGTTCATCATGTTACCTTACCAGCCGTCACTTACAGCACTATCACGTCTGTCAAAGCTACAGTACTCAAAATAAATAAATCATGGGATGACCCAGGCCACTAAAACATCATATTTGTCAGTCTTATCTTGACATCGCCAATGACTTGTGCTTTAATAGAATGTAACTGCTCACAGTTAACAAAAGCAGCTTCATTCCCTTTAGGTTCCTTTATTGTAATATGAGTGCAGAGTAATACTCTGATTAAGGTATGAGAAGCAGACACTGCTGCAAACTGCCTTTATGTCTTGGCAAATACATGTTATGTTTTAAGTATGTGCACACACACTACACGAAAACTGGTTTCCAGCACAGCAAGCATGATGGAGTAAAGGTTAACAGAGATATTCCTGACCTGACGGCCAGTTCCCCAATAAGTGACAACAGGTAGCCGATATAAACCAACCCAAAACTCAAAAAAATTTCTTCAGTGTACATACACAGAATTAGCACAGTATATTAATCAATTTTAAGTTGAATTACGTTTGTCACATCAACACACATTATAATAATGGCACAGTGGTGTGAATTATTGTATGCACGAGTAGCCATTTACAATGTTCGGCTGCATTTCCCTATTTCATAAAATATGTTGTCATTTTCTAGTTTCTTTATCCTGGGTATGACGCTAACCTGCATCTGGCCCTGCAAGCAGTCCTCCAACTTTCAGGGAAATCTGGGGGGATAGTGGCAGGATTGGCACTCCAGACCCCATACGAACTTCATGCAGTTCTGAAACGGCAGATAGGACTCGTTCTGTTCTCTGTGGTAGTAGCTCTGCTACAGCCGCCCATAGGAAGATTGCTCGCATTATGGAGGGAATGGGGGAAAGCCCTTGGGATCCCTCTGAGAGCCAATGAGGTCAGGCCTGCTGGGAATTGGAACTGGTGTGGCGCTGAGGCATCACCCATTGTGCGGCAGCACTCGGGTCTCATTTAGGATCCCTGAGCTGTTTCATCATGTGACGGGTGCAGCAATGCATTGTGTCAGTGCATGCTCCCCAACCTTGCCTTGACCTGACCTCTAAAATGTTCTGTACACTTGGGTCAGACTTGCCATAAACATACACATGTTCCCCTCTCAGGTGTTTTTTTATAAATCCCGATGTTTGCATGGGAATTTGTGAATGCGGATTTTGAGCCTCTTTTTGTGTGTACACAAGCTTCATAAATGAGGTGTGCTGGTCTTTAGAGCTGAGTAACAGCGGCAGTAATAATAATAATAATAATAATAATAATAATACTTTTTATTTATATAGAGCCTTTCCCATGCTCAAGTCACTTCACAGAGTTTAAGAAAGAATGGCAGGGTATACAGTACATAGCATTGTACTAAACCAGATACACGAATAAAGAAGAGTAAGATAGTACATTCAGAGAAAAGCCTAACAGACAACATAATTAATGGTCTAGCACACACACACACAGGTTACATGAACATCTTGACATAGAGGTAAACTGAGAGAAGGGTAATAAAGTCAAGTAGAGCTAAAAGCCTTCCTGAACAGATGAGTTTTTGAGTTGTTTTGTAAAAGAAATCAGAGGACCTTAGTGGGCGGACAGGCACATAGTGATGGAGAAGGTCACTGATGTAGTTTGGCGCAAAGTCATTTAAGGCTTTGTAGGTTATTAGTAGAAGTTTATATTCAATCCTGTAAGACACAGGAAGCCAGTGAAGGTGAAGCAGGATGGGTGTTATGTGCTCGCTGCTGCTGGTCCATGTAAGGACTCTTCCAGCCGAGTTTTGAATAAGCTGGAGCTGCGATGTAAGATTATAAGGGGCACCTGCCAGTAGGGAATTACAATAATCGATGCGGGATGTGATAAAAACATTGACAAGTTTCTCAGCGTTAGAAAAGGAGAGGAAGGAGCAAACATGGGATATGTTACGGAGGTGAAAGTAAGCATGTTTCTTAATGTGATTTATGTGGGTGGAATAAGAAAGGGTGGAATCAAAAATGACACCAAGATTCTTTGCAGTAGAGGCAGGTCTGATGAGATCACCGCCAAGATTGACTGGGAAGGAGCTCATTTTATTAAGTTGCACTTTAGTTCCAATTTGCAGGAGTTCAGTTTTGTTGCAATTTAATTTTGAAGTTCTGCTCCATCCAGGTTTTAATTTCACTGAGGCAAGTTTTGAGCTGAGAAAGCTCTGATGAAGTTCCACTTTTAACATTGTAATAGAGCTGAGTATCGTCTGCATAAAAATGATAACCCAGTCCAAAGCTATGAATAATATGGCCAAGGGGAAACATATAAATACAGAAAAGCAGAGGACCGAAGACAGAGCCCTGTGGAACTCCTTGTATAACTGCCGCTGTGCTGGACCTGCTGTTGCCAAGACTAACAAGCTCTTGCCTATCAGTCAGATAGGACTTAAACCACTGGGGGGTAGTGCCAGAGATACCCAGCATGTTTTCCATTCTGGACAGTAGAATGTCATGTCTGACCTGAGTGTCAAATGCTGCACTGAGGTCTAACAGAATTAATATACTGGATTGTCCAGAGTCTGCTGCCATAAGCAAATCATTGGTTACCCGTAGCAGAGCAGTTTCACAGCTGTGCTGTGCTCTGAAACAAGACTGAAAGGGTTCCATCAAATTATTACAAGTTAAGTAGTTGGTGAGTTGGGAAGCTACAACATGCTCAAGAACTTTTGACAGAAAAGGTAAGTGGGAAATAGGCCTGAAATTGTTAAGATTGTCAGCATCAAGACCAGACTTTTTTAACATTGGGGTTACAGAAGCAATTTTAAAAGTGAGTAGCACAAACCCAGTGTCAAGGGATGAGTTTATTATTGTTGTAATAGTCGAGATTATGGCATGAAGGCAGGATTTAAGTAGTGTGGTGGGGATGGGGTCAAGTACACAAGTAGTCGGCCTCATCTTACAAAGCAGGTCATTAACAAAAGCAGATGTGACTGATGAGAACTTATGAGAAGGAGCTGGATGGAGTGGGAAGACAGGGAGACATATAAACAGATGATATATTATGTTAGTTGAATTATTTAGATCTTTAATTTTATTACAGAAAAAGTGGAGGAATTCCTCACAGACTTCAGTAGAAGAGGTAGTTGGGCCAGATACGGGTTAGAGTAGTTTATTAACTACAGGGAACAAAACCCTTGGGTTATCGTGCCCACTTTCTATTATTCTGCCATAATGGGTGTTCTTGGCAGCAGTTAGTGCTTCTCTGTAAGCTCTTTGGTGGTCAGAGAAAGCCTGGATGTGCATGGTGAAGCCAGACTTATGTGACATTCTCTCAAGGCGTCGGCCAGCTACTTTCATAGATCGCAATTCTGAATTACACCAAGGAGCTGAACGCTTAAAGGAAACCTCCTTATTTTTTAAAGGAGCTGTTTTATCTAATGCTGAATGAAGACTATCTAGTGTTGATGGAATAGGTGAAGACAGTAAAAGATCAGAAATGGATCCAGAAAGGATAGAGGGACAGATATTTTTAAGGTTTCTGTAAGAAATTTGCTGTTTACAGGTAAGAGGAGGGAGAGGTAATGAGACAGTGAAAAGTACTGCTTTATGGTCCCAAATCAGTGCTGTGAGTGTTGACAACAAATAGTCCAGAAGTGCAGATCAGATCCAATATATGACCACCAGAGTGGGTGGGAAAATCAACATGTTGTGTCAAGTCAAAACAGTCCATTAAGGATAGGAATTCATTTCTCAGTTTAGATGTGAGGATGTCAATATGGATGCTGAAATTACCAAGAAGAATGACTCTGGGAAAAGGAACTTAAGTGGGTTAATAGTTCAGTCAGATCACATAAGAAGGATGCATTGTATTTTGGAGGACGATAAAGAACAATGAGTAAGACAGGACCTGATTCCGTTGTTAGTTTAAGAGAAAGTCAATTGGGATTCTTTTGATGTTTAACTCCACTCTGACAATTACTGCAAGTTCTCCACCTTGTCTTGAGCTATGAGGCTCTGTGAGGAAAGTGTAACCAGGTGGTGTCTCCTCCGTGAGAGACGCAAATTCATTTGGTTTTTGCCAAATATCTGTTAAGCACAGCATATCAAGTTTGGTGTCAATCATGAATTCTGACAGCACCAATGCTTTGCCATTAAGAGATCTCGAATTAAACAATGCAATATTAGTTGATGAGATTTCTTTTTTGCACAGAGCCATGACAAGAGTTTATTTTCACATACTGTAAATTTGGCACACTGACACTTCTATTTCTAAGGCCATAAGTAGAACAGCATATTCCTGAGCAAATGCTGCCAGTGATCTTATCATTCGTAGCCCGGCTGTGGCAGTGATCTGACCCGCGATGTACATTTTTCGGGCGCCGCAAAATACAGTTGTCTTTTAGGATATTCCAGTCAGACCATTTGCTCTGGACAAACTATTTAATATGAAGGAGCTTGTCATGAGAGTATTTTAGCATGATACTGAGCAACACTTATCTGATAGCAGTAGAGACAAAGCACAGCACAGCGGAGCCGGTGAGATGGGTGGGGTGCGGTGGCACAGATGATTGGTGATAGCAATGCAGCAGAAAGCATAGCAGGAGGAGGTAGCAGGGTTTGGACATACAAGTAACGCTGGGTATTACAGGCATGATCACCCCAGAGTCACAAGCCAGGTGGGTGTGAACATCAGATCAGTTCTTAGTCATAAAGCACAATAAAATGAATTGAGAGCAGACCAGCATAGCAACTATAATCAAGGAGACAGATCATCCCAGGCTCCTAGATCGCCAAGGTACAAAGAAACGTTTGTAGGTCTCATACCATGATCCACAGATTCAGTTGTTCCCAGTCAAGATAAAGTCCATAAAAATTAATCCAAATCCATACAATTTGAGTCGGCTGCATCCACAAACTATACGTACAATAAAGAAAATAAAACAAGTGGAAAAAAAGTGCAGGATTAAGGCGAATTTTATGAAAAGTGTTGCTAACAGGTAGGAGTGGCAGCAGCATACATGCGCCAGCGTCCCCTCCTCTGTCTGACCACAGTAACCACTGTGCCATCCTATAAGTGGGTTATTATTAACTGAATTTCCTGTACAGGGCCGTGTGGTTCTTTGGTGGCTGCCAATAAATAATGAGATGCAAATGACTAAAGAACCAGCAGCTGATCATCTGACTTGTTCCCATTTTATACCTGTATGTCTTCAACATGAATCATCTGCTTGAATAATATATTTGGGAAGAAAAGGAGGAGAAATAATGAAGGTATAAGAGTTATTAATTTATTCTAGGAGAGAAAACTTTTGGATGATATCCTCAGAAAATAACTATATCTAATATAAGAATGACCTGATATAGTAGATGAAAATCCATAGTATTAATAAGAAGTTCTGTGGTCTGAAGGGATTGGATTTAGATTGAACCTGAGGACCACTACTTTATCTAAAAAAAAATACAAGTTTAATTTAATTAAGATTGCTGGCAGTTTATTAGAATTAATTTATTCATAAATTGCTAGCAGGAGTACAATCTCTGAAACTGGCATGTCTACCACATGGAGAAAACTTCATAAATTCTAATTTTCCCTTTCTCTATAGTTATTCAGTAATGGTCTTCTTTCCCATCAGATACTCACGAGTATTCCACTCTGGTCTCAGAAGAATTATGTAGCATTTTGGGTAAAAAATGCAAACTTCAAGGCCGGCACTTGACGACAAGATGGCAAATATCTCCACAGCAACCATGTACTTCCCTTTTGTGCTGATATACGCAGGGATGAAGGACAGCCACACACTGACAAATACCACCATGCTGAACGTGATGAACTTTGCTTCATTGAAGCTGTCTGGAAGTTTCCGTGCTAAAAATGCCACAATAAAACTGATGAAAGCAAGCATGCCCATATATCCCAGCATGCACCAGAAGGCCAGGGAGGATCCTTCATTACACTCCAAAATTACTGTACTAGTATGTGCTTTGGTGTTGTTCTCTGGAAAAGGTGGAGATGCTGCTAGCCATGTCACACAGATCATGATCTGGAAATTGGAAACAGAGTGATATATTTTATATTATACCTAAGAAAAGTGCAACCCCATTTTTCAAATATATATATATATATATATATATATATATATATATATATATATATGGTTGAAATAGTTTACTGTCAAATAATGCAAAGAGTACGCGACACGTGTTTCGCCCTAATTCTGGGCTCATCAGGCGTATACCCTCACTGCACCCCCTCTCGGGGAATTGAACCTCGGACGTCAGCGCTAGAGGCGAAGCCCCTAATGCTGCGCCACGGCGTGTGGTTTGTTTATTTGACAGCATGTAGATCGGGGTAATTACATTCACGGCATTTGTAGTCTGTGTCACAATCTGATTGTATGGGTGGTTACCTACCAGGTAAGAAGTGTGTACGCCTGATGAGCCCAGAATTAGTGTGAAACACGCGTCGCGTACTCTTTGCATTATTTGACAGTAAACTGTTTCAACCATTCTATGATCTGCTTCTCGCAACTGAAATGAGGGCACCGTGGCGGATGTTAGCCGACTTGCTGACCAACCACAAGCGTTACCTAGTAGGTAACCACCCATACAATCAGATTGTGACACAGACTACGAATGCAATGAATGTAATTACCCCGATCTACATACTGTCAAATGAATGAACAACATGCCGTAGCGCAATGTTAGAGGCTTTGCCTCTGGCGCTGACGTCCGAGTTTCAATTCCCCGAGCAGTGAGTGTGCACGCCTGATGAGCCCAGAATTAGGGCGAAACACATGTCGCGTACTCTTTGCATTATTTGACAGTAAACTATTTCAACCATATATATATATATATATATATATATATATATATATATATATATATATATATATATATATATATATATACCCTTACCTACTGGTTATTTTCTACTACACAGGATGAAATGAAAAATGTGGATTCCATGACATGACATAAGAAACAAACTTTATAAATGCTAAAAACGATGTAGTGGACCTACATATAGGATAGCATAAAATGTCTCACATACTGTATACAGTATTCATTTTCTAGATTCATGTCTTTTCTATAAGGTGACAGGGGCTATATATACAAAAGCCAGCTAAACTGTAAATAAGGATCACTACAGTGAGAAAATATGATTTTATAATCATTACAGACTTAAACAAGTAAAATAATGGAAGCATGGCATGACATTCAAGTGTGTTCAGAGACTTGTTTAAAGTTGGAGCATTTTTACACTTTCAGTCACTTCATCAGGGACTTTGTTGTCACAGAGTTCTTTATTTATTCTAAATTGCCCCAAGTGTAAGTTTGGTGTGTGTGTGTTCCCTGTGATGAACTGGCATCCTGTCCAGGCTTTGTTCCTGACTTACACCCCATGCTAGCTGGGATAGGCTCCAGCCACTCCTGGTTTGGATTAAGCGGGTTAGAAAATGACATGACATAACAAAACATTCAATTAAAAACAAAATTTGACACCACCTGATAGTTTGAAAAAACACGTATGATATTACGATAGCAGCAATAATACTTTAAACATGACATATATATAATCATACAATCTTGAACATGCAGACACAATACATCTTTATATATAATACACTACTGTGGCTGTTCGTTAGTCTGTCCAGGATTTTAGATCACCTATAGCTCTCAAATCATTTGACCTATTGACCTGAAATTTAGTACACATATACTACATGACGTCTACTATCCGCTTTTGGGGTGATGATTGACCTCCAAAGTTATTCCTCTTTTTACTTTTATTTTATTTTATTTTATTGCATAATCAACTTTCGGCAGCGGCTAGCAGGGCCGTTCTCATCCTTACTACCTTCGCCATCACTTCCCCTACCTCTTCATATCTTAAATCATTCTTGAGGCAGATTGAAGACTTTAGTGCCAGCTTAAGTGAAAAATTAAAGAAAACGTACTAAGTAACTGCAACACAAACACTGATTTAATCAGCTTTAACACAAAAAGATGCCAACGAAAGAAGAAGTAGGCCACTACGGTGTAGAAAAGAAGAGCTGCTCAGGAAGCAGCAAGCACATCAACCTCTGAGCAAATGAATGCTAAACATACAGAGAAAGAGTATGAAAACTATAAGTCTAGTGTATTCACTGCACATTATTGTGCTGTCTACCGTTACTGGTACAGTATAATAAACAGTATAACAAAATGCATAAAAAGAGAAGAGCAATAACTACAAAGTGCACACTCATGTTGAAAGGTGATTGGATATACCAGAATAAACCAAACAAAAATGGAAGTTATCCACATTATGTAATTTATTAAGTACAGCCTCCTGAAGGGATCTTAAGTACAATATGCTTTAAAGCACAAGTCTGTGGCACCTTTTGAAGAGGACTGGGACATAACTAAACATCTGAAAATGCACACTATGTTGATCTTATGTCGCATCCAAGCTAAGTCTCTGAGCAGGCACTTTCATGAAACTCATTGAAACTGAGTAATTTGGCATCCTTCATTTCACTGGTTACAACCCCAAATTTAAGCATGACTACCCTAAAGATCATGTACCCCTAGTGACTAAAATATTCAACTGTGTTCAAGTATAGTATTTTACATTACACCCTTGTGAAATTGAATTAATGCTTATTCCTGCCATTCAAGAGGCACTTCTCATTGCATTATTACACAAAATTATTGCATTATTCCACAGGAAAAAAGCAATATTGTGGAATAATTATTGAGTTATTTGGAAAAGCATTGGGTTATTACACAAAGTATAGTGTCTGGTATAGTTGGTATCATTGTGCAAATGTGTGCTCTGGACATCCTGTGATCGTTAATGAGGAATAGATTAAGGATGTTTATAGCGTCTAATCAAGTGCCCCTTTACTAGGTAGGTTAAATGTACACCTTCAGCATACGTAGCATTATTTTTTTTTTTTTTAGAATTTATTTTTATTTGAAGAAAATAATAATGCACAAAATAAAGTCAAAATGACTTCATCATAAAGCAAGGAAAACAAAACTAAAAAGAAAAAAAATAATAAAAAAGGAAAGCAATCAAACAGAATTCAACTCCCAACCCGAGCACATGCAGGATTAATTGGTGGTTTTCAGTTCTTGTCAATTGATTGCATGCTATGCCCATCCTTAATCAATCCCTCACTAGCTGTCACACTGTGTCTGGAGCATGTATGTGCAGGATGAGAATGCTGACACCAGACAAAGTCTTTTGTGTGCTAATGCTATAATTTTGTGAAACAATGTAATAATTATTTTAAGATAACTCAATTCTTTTTTTTTTTTAGTGACTTAAATAAACTTCCACACTTGGTGCCTAAAGTGTTGTTTTCAAGTTCAGTCTTTGTGGGTTTGGTTTTTAGAACAATCAATTTCACAATCAATGTGTCATTCTTCCTTGTAATTGATCTCATGTAATCATCTGGAATACAAATATGTCATGCCATTTTCTAACCCACTTAACACAGATCAGGGCTGTGGGGTGCTGGAGCCTATTCCAACTAGCATAGGGCACATAGCAGGAACAAACCCTGGACAGAGTGCTAGTCCATTGTAGGGAGACTACACACAACCACCAACCCACACCAGGGCCAATTTAGCATTGCCAATTTACCTGCATGTCTTTGGACTGTGGGAGGAAGCTGGAGACCCCAGAAGAAACCCATGCAGACATGGGGAGAACATGCAAACTCCACATAGGGATTACCTGGGACCCAAACCCTGGTGTCCTTTTTGAAAGGCAGCAACACTTCACCACTATGCTGCCCTGGCCTACACATTTTTCATAAATATTTAAATACATCCCATAGCATTATAAGCTATTTTTTTTAGTATTTTACTGCTTTTCAGTAGAGTTTATTCCCTTAATTGTATTCAGTGAGTTCTGAGAAATGACACAGGTGCCAACAACATTGAATTCTAAAGGACAGTAATTACTTCACTGTCATTTATCTCTTTTCTGCTAATTATGAAACGTTTTAGCCATTTAAAAAACTCTTGTCATTTTAGAAATCCAGCCATGCCAATGTAAACAGGGTCATCCAATTTTTTTTTATTTCTTTCCTTGTCTAGTCTGAATGCATTTTTGTTAACACTATTTTAAGTACACTTACAAAATTTTGAAAATAAACTGCCTGCCTTTTGATGGTATGTACAAAACACCAGTCTATCGCAAGTCACGAAACCCCCAATAATACCTGTCATAATTTTGAACAGTAACATCTCAAATCCTTTGTGGATTTCGGTTCCGCATTTAATACAGTCATAGCAGAGCTTCTCCATGGCAAACTTCTCAGTATGAATGTGGACTATGCCACATGTCTCTGAATCTTGGACTTTCTATATAATAGATGTCAGACAGTGAAGATGGGTGAATATCAGTCAGAGTCCCTGACCCTGAGCTCAGAGTCCACTCAGGGTTGTGTTCTGTTTCCTCTTCTTTTGTTTCTGTACACCAGTGACTGCACCTCTGGTGATTCACCCAAAGTTTGCTGATGAAACCACCCTGATTGGCCTTATCGTAGACACGGATGAGGTGCCACATCAGAGGGAGGCAGATTGGCTGGCCATTTGGTCCTCAACCATCTTAACTTATATTCCTTGAAAGCAGTAGAAATGACTATAGATTTTAGGAGACAGCCCTCACCTCCTACTCCCCTAGTTATAAATGATGTCACTGTCAACAGGGTAGAATCATTTAAATTTCTTGACACAACTATCTCTCACAATCTGAAATGGGATGAAAACATAACTACTCTTAACAGCAGTGGATGTTTTTTTCTGTCATCTCAAAAAAGTTTAACCTTTCCCAGTCAGTGGCAGTACAGTTTTACATAGTTGTCATTGAAAGCATTCTCGCTTTCTCATTACCAGTCTAGTATGACAGCGCATCTGCTCAACCCAAACATAAACTGCAGTGTGTTATTCGGACAGAGGAAAAGATTGTATGACTAAAACATGACTCCATTGAGGTCCTGTATACATCACAAGTCAGGAAACAAGCTGGAAATAAAAGCCAAGACTACACTCATCCGGGCAACCATCTTCATCAGTCATTACCATTAAGGAAATATTAGCATTCACTAAATGAAAGAACTACTAGACATAGAAACAGCTACCTGCCTACTGCAGTCATTATGGTTAAACTCTCTGTCTTTCCTGATTTCTCCTGTCCTCCATTCAATATGAATTATGTTATAGGACTTATCTCTCTATTATATAAAAAAATCTTGGGTTGAGATAAGACCTTCTCGGAGACACTTTAACGTCCCGCGAGACAAGGCAGTGAGACAAAAGGATAGCTGCTGTAATGTTCGAATCGCTGCACGACATGCAGATCATGCAGCACGGCAGCAGCAGCAGCAAGCCAACAGACGATCGAGCACAGAGGAGGTAAAAAAAATGTATTTGTTTCCCATTGTATCACCGTTTAAGAGGGGGTTTCGGAGGAGTGCCCGCATCTCCTTAGCGTGCGTTCAGCCCCCCTCTGCAAAACATGAGCGGCAGAGATGCAAAGTGGCTGGCGCGTTGTGCACCTGGGGGGTATGGGGTCGGGGGTGGGCAAGTGAAGCGAGCAGGGGGCGGAGGCCTCTAGTCTAATATACTACTGGACAGGAGTGCAATTATATATTGTGTATATAATATTGTATATATATTGTGTATATTGTTTTATATATTTGTGTTTGCTGTATATATGTCGGGTTGGTGTCATGTATTGTACACTGTTTTGTTTAATTCTATGTGCCTTGTTATATGAATCGATGATACACCAAGAGAAATTCTTAGAAACTATGTTGCCTTTCCATAAAGTTCAAGTACAACTTCTAATTAACAGCACACAAGTGGGTTTGATTTTTGCAATGATTATGATATTCCTTGTACGCTGTATCAGTGGGGCGCCAAACTATGTGCCTTATTAGCTGTTAGAAACATTGGAAACTTCAGTATAGGTTGAGTTGGCGGCTCATCAGTATTGGACAAATCTGAGATCTTAACCGATCCATCAACATTTGAAAGCAGAGTGGTTGTAGGATTTCCAGCTCCCACTGCAAAAGTTGGAAGAGCTAGTGGTGGTGTTTTCACTTGCCATTGGGGCATCACCAACATTTTCAAGTGTTGATATCATTCTTTGGAACATTTTGCTAATAAAACTTTAAAGGGTTGTATGTCATGACATTGCTCACCATAACTTGCCTTGTTCACATTTCTCTCCAACAGGACATAATATAACTAGGGTAAGTTCAAAAAGCTACTGGTTGATGGCTTCCTTTTTTAATGCTTGTGACTGGCAAAACTGAAAGCCAATCTTGTTTTCTAAACCTAGTTACTCAGATGTGCGCAGTAAAATCATCATCTGCAGAGTAAAAGACAAATTTATAGTTAAATAACAAAAGAAAAATCTTTATATATAATCTTCATTTGGATCTTGATCTTTGTTTGTCCGCGAATTCCACGCATGCGTAGACCACCTTCCAGTTTAGTACGTTGTTGTTACTCACGGATGTCAACAATGTGCCGGAATAACGAAAGGGGTGGTGGACAGTGTTACGCTGGTTAGCTCCTGAGGCCTGGTTAGAGAATGAGATTGCCGAAGATAAAAGGTACGTGCCTACGTAATATATGAATGAAAGAAAGACAGTGGGTAAAATGAATGACAACATTACAGCACGTTCTGGAAATTATTATTGTTACAATGTAGCCAGCGAGTGCTGCACGTCTCACAGTTGTACCCTGGCTTGCTCACATGTCAGTGAAGTGATCCCTATTTATGCTTTAAAGAGCCTGGATACCTATGTGTCCCCCTTTTATAACCATTGCTCCGTGTATATTGCCTTACTCTTTGGATTGCCTCAAAGCAACCTGCGAGATTGGAGAAAGATTGAGAAGAGATCGTGAGAGGAAACGACAGCGTCATGAAAACGAGACGGACTGTGAACGGAGAGAAGCAGAAATGCTCCTCCACCACCACATAATTACTATTCGGACAGTGATTCCGAGTAGGCCGTTCCTATCGAATCAATGTCCAAGGGTTTTGTTTTGTAATTTTGTTTCCCTTATAAAAAATCATAATGCTGTGCGACGAAGGGCCCAGTTCACGACTGGCAGCTGCGTTTAAACAGGGAGCCCAAAAATCTCTGAATGAGTAGTGCCAACCAATTTACAATTAAAAAATATATATATTTGAGGATACCTACCTGAAACAGTGTTCCCCCACAAGCAATGGAATTTGGTAAACAAGACCCAACCCACTTCTGTAATCCACTGCCTGGTTTGGAAGCCCTGAAAGCAATCACCACCATGATAGTTTTGGCCAAGACACAAGATACACTGAGTGCGAATACCGTACCAAAGGCAGTCTGGCGAAGCATGCAGGAGGTTGGTGAAGGTCGGCCAATGAAAATCAGAGAGCACAAGGGACACATGGCCAGAGCGCAGAGAAGCACATAACTCAGCTGCCGGTTGTTAGCCTTCACTATGGGTGTACGATGGTGCCAGAGAAAAATGGCAAGAGTAGAGATTGGCATCAATGATGTCACCACAGAGAGGGACACCAGAACTGCGCCCAATGGTTCCTGGAAGGACAGGAATTCAATCAGTTTGGGGGTGCAGGAGTCTCGCTTTTCATTAGACCAGAAGCCCTCGGGGCAGTACAGGCACTCTGCAGAGTCTGTAATGAAAAGAGAAAGGAAAATAATTTCATTATCTATCTATCTATCTATCTATCTATCTATCTATCTATCTATCTGTCTGTCTGTCTGTCTGTCTGTCTGTCTGTCTGTCTGTCTGTCTGTCTGTCTGTCTGTCTGTCTGTCTGTCTGTCTGAGCGAGCTTTCTCCGACTAAAAAGAAGTGCTTCCCTGTTTCCATGTAATCTTGGGGAAACAACTATGATGTTTCAAATGCAATCATTAGAAAATATAATATTTCTTCTGATCTTCAACAGTTGCAGAATAGTTGAGATGGTTGGTAGTATGTTTGATTACAAGTAATCAACACCTTGGTTTGGGTCCTGCCTGAATACTTTTTTTAAATCTTCATCATATCTCTGTTTTAGTTTGTCAGCCTTATGAGGATAGTGACTCATTTGCAGGGGTTAATTCGAAGTTGCGTCGAAGCAAAGTCTGAGAATTGCCATGGGTAATCATACAGTTTCCATATGATGAAAACAGAGTACTGATGTCACTTCTGGGGCCACAAATGATTCACCTCTTCCAGTCAGTTCAATGCACAAAGGCCTGAACTGAATTAGGCTTTAGTTCTAGACCTTGCAACTAAGAGATGCACATTATCACTCTCAGAGCACTGTTACCAAATATTTCTTCTATTTCTTGCCTAACCATTACAGCAATTAAATGAAGTATCAAGCCTGGAACCCCAAACATTTCAAAATCTATCCTGGGTCATTTTATTTATGCATAAATAAATCTAGAAGAATTTTCAACACTATCTAAGTGATTTCAAAATAACAAATTGTTTATTACTCTAAATTAATTCTTACCATAGAAAGAGCATTTCCCCGATATTTTTTAAATGTATAATATTCACACTCTTCAGTCTTCAACTCTATTTCTTTGGTATTTATTTTAAATCATTTTATTTTCTGGAGAAATAGCAACATCTTTTGATTTCTTTTCAGCTTTCAAATGTCACTTAATGTATTCTGTAATTTAAATCATTAAATTACAAATGTCCTTTAATAAATCAGAATTGTTACTGTCTCTATCTATTCTGCTTTTTTTCTTCATTAATCCAAGTCAGACTTGCTTCTGCATAATTATCTAGCTGGAAATTTAAAATTAAAACTCCAGTTCATAAGTAATGTTATTAATTTTGTATAAATTTCTCTGCTGCCATACTTAATGTACTATAATGATAACTGTTACACATTACACAAGAAACATAAAAAGGAAGCCTTATTTGATTTCACTATGAAATAAACATACATAACATTTCCAAACTTGATTAATACAACTCAGGGTTATGATGGCTGCAGCCTATCCTAGAGATCTAGGCTCAAGGTAGTAGACAACTTGAGACCCAGTCCTAGGGTCCTGGCAATCGTAGAGCTACAGAGGTTAAATCCCACAGTCTTCCTTTGAGCTTGTGGGAGAAAATCTTTGCAGACACAGAAAGAATGTGCATATTCTGCATGGACAATGACTGGGTGTGGGATTTGAACCCAGGATGGTAGATCTATGAAACAGCACTAGCTACTGTGCCATAATGCTATCCATATGTTAAAATAAGTGAATTGATATTAACATAGAATTAGCTTGTGAATTTTTTTAGCCTGAATATTTCACTGGTTTATATTTTTTAATCTACTTATTGCAAAATTAAGTTTGCAGTTGAGTGGGAGGAGCCTATCCAGTGAATGTGATCCAATCCTAGAAAGTGACGATCCATAGTAGAGCACACAAAGTTTCACTCATGTAGGACTACTTTAGAGTCACCAGTCAATCAAAGACACACACTTTTAAGAAATAGGACGAAACTCTCAAGAACACAAGGAAGAAAATACAAACTCCATACAGAAAGCATCTGGCCTGGGAGTTTAACGCAGGACTCTGGAGCTGTGAGACAGCATACTGCACTACATTGGGACCTGCAGTTAGGAAAGTTTAGTCTGGATATTTTTTAATTATGTACTTCTCTTGGAATTATTTTTGTTTTTAATTATATGATTTTTTTTAGTCATCAGGCCACTAATGCATGTGCACCAGTTTTGGACTTAAGAATGAGGTTATTACTCTTAACATTCATTTAATCAAAAAATGTAATAATCTACACCTTCCCTCCTTAAAAAAAAAAAAAAAAAAAAATATATATATATATATATATATATATATATATATATATATATATATATATATATAGTAGC
Source organism: Erpetoichthys calabaricus (assembly GCF_900747795.2). Classification (NCBI taxonomy): domain Eukaryota; kingdom Metazoa; phylum Chordata; class Cladistia; order Polypteriformes; family Polypteridae; genus Erpetoichthys; species Erpetoichthys calabaricus. The sequence goes on along the minus strand of NC_041396.2, from coordinate 285,646,961 downwards.
AGTAAACACTTTGATCCACCTCTTGAACCCTCAGGTACCGCTCCAGACACCAGGTGAAAATACAAGACTTTATTTTCTTGCAATATAGTGCACCAAGCACCCTCCACTCCACACTACTCATATAATAAACCACTACAATAATACAATACTCTCCTCCTCACCCAGACACTTCGCCACCCTACCTCCCAGCTCAGCTCAGTGTATTGGGCTTCCCCGGAGTCCTTTATACCCCCTGACCTGGAAGTGGTTCCTGTTCAAACCCCACAAATCCTTATTGCTTCCGGGCCAGGGTAAACAGTCCTTTTCTTCAACCCGGGAGCACGTTGTTTCTTCCTGTCATATGACCATGACGTACTCCCGGGTTATAGGGCACAAAAGAGCCCACTAGCCCCCCTACAGCGACTCCCGGTGGCCCCCAAGGTATCCAGCAGGGCTGTGTATAAAAACTACAGAGTCCATGAGGCCCTGCTGGAACTCAGGGCACGTTCCCGCTGTCCGGAGAGCTCCTCCTGGCGGCCTGGGGGTGGCGGCCGGAATCTGTAGCCGGCTGTCCATCACAATATATATATATATATATATATATATATATATATATATATATATATATATATATATATATATATATATATATATATATATATAATAATAATAATAATAACAATTTACACAAGAACACACTATTCCGGAAATAGCAGTGCTGGAAGAATTTCTGAGAAGAGTGGTTAGGCTGAACCCATGGCTACAGGATGAGATATGAGGAAACACTAAAAGAGCTGAACCTTTTCAGTTTGAGCAAAAGAAGATTAGGAAAAGATATGACTGAAGTGTTTAAAATTATGAAGAGAATTAGGCTAGTGAAACGAGACTGTTACTTTAAAATTAGTTCATCAAGAACTTGGGGACACAGTTGGAAATTTGTTATGGGCAAATTTCGTACAAACATTAGAAAGTTTTCCTTCACAAAGAGTGCCATAGAAACTTGAAATAAGTGATCAAGTAGTGTTGTGGACAATAGAACTTTATGGACTTTCAAAGCTACACTTGATGTTATTTTGGTATGATTAAGCAGATAGGACAGGCAAGCTTTGTTAGTCAGAATGGCCTGTTCTTATCTAAATTGTTCTAAAGTTCTAATGTTCAGTCCAATAAACTCACTAATTCTATCCACCTAATTTCTTCCAAATGACATGGAATTGAGTTTCAGAGGTCCCTGAAGTGTTAATTTTTGCTGCACTACTTGGTGATTTATGTATCTATGGTGCTTCTTCTGAAGAAAAATGTGCCAACATTGGGTGAAATTTGCCCTTTGCAAGTTTCCAACTGTTGTCCCCATGTTCTTGTTGAGATCCAGTGTACTAATTCCTTTCTTAATTTAAAACACTTCAATCATGTTATAATGTGCTGTTTTCTTTACTTTTTTTCTTCCCTTTCCTATGAGGTCCGAGTGCATATTGTATATGAAATATGAGGTTTTGGACTCCAAGGAATATGATTTTCAAATTTTTTACTTTATGCAATATTTATAAAGTTGAGTTTTGATAACATCTTATTTCCAGAACATATTATTTGTAATAAGAGTGTTTATATGGATTGCGATAACTGTTGCCACAGTGATCTTTCCCAAAATCACTCAAGAGTATGCAACATGCGACATCAAATGGAGCACCGGCATAAGGACCAGCACATTCTATTCTGGAGTACTGTATCTGATATAATAATACCCACGCCTGTGTTGGTATGTGTTGCTTATTTGATTTATATTCTCCTGGATACAAAATAATATTATTCTGGTTTAAAGACTTTGGTTTTTGCTTAGTGTTTACAATGTGAGAATTGATCTCCTGTCTTTTTTGGTTTCAACTGTTGTCTGTTTTCTCAACTCTGTCTCATCTCCTGATCCATCCATCCATCCATCCATTGTCCAACCCGCTGAATCCGAACACAGGGTCACGGGGGTCTGCCGGAGCCAATCCCAGCCAACACAGGGCACAAGGCAGGAACCAATCCCGGGCAGAGTGCCAACCCACCGCAGGACACACACAAACACACCCACACACCAAGCACACACTAGGGCCAATTTAGAATCACCAATCCACCTAACCTGCATGTCTTTGGACTGTGGGAGGAAACCGGAGTGCCCGGAGGAAACCCACGCAGACACAGGGAGAACATGCAAACTCCACGCAGGGAGGACCCGGGAAGCAAACCCAGGTCCCCAGATCTCCCAACTGCGAGGCAGCAGCGCTACCCACTGCGCCACCGTGCCGCCCATCTCCTGATCCTTTTTATTAAAATCTTTTACTGTCTCATTTTTAGTCAGTACAATCAACTCTTAATCTTTGTTTGCTAAAACTAAAACAAATGATCTTTCCTGGGAGGTTATACCTAATTGCTTGCCTCTGGACTTTCTCCAGCACTGTTTGTTTTTTTGTAATGTGGAGACCAAAACTGTACACAGAACACTCAAGGTGAGGCCTCACTAGTGAGTTGAATAGCTTAATCATAACCTCCTGTAACGTTACTGTATACATTGTGATATACAGTACATCTAACATCCTATTACCCTAGTACCCTAGTTTCAAATGTCTGGGTAGTTCCAGACCACTGCACATCAGTTCTCCATCAGCAATTACTTGCTATTTTCTTGATCAACATTTCAATTTAATAATTTTAAACACAAAATAAATGATATTAGAAATAATATAGTACATCCCCCCAAAGTTAATCTAATTGAATCCCAGAATACCTTTTAAGTGAGTTAAATTCTTTTAATGGAATAAATCTACCTGAGCTACATAAAATAATTTCTCAGTTGAAGCCCTCCACCTACATCCTTGATCAGTATCAACAGGCTTTTTTAAAAATGTCTCTGATGTCCTAATTAATAGTATACTTGACATTGTGAACTAAGTAGATACGAGGTTCTTCCCTGACTGTCTAAAGGCTGAAGTTGTTAAACCCCTACTCAAGAAAAGTAATCTTGACTCCTCTGTCTTTGACAATTTTAAGCCAATTTCTAACCTGTCTTTCTTAAGTAAAATTCTAGAAAAGGCAGTTATTAAGCAGATCAATGATTACTTGAATAAACATTATATTCTTGATAAGTTTCAGGCAGGTTTTAAAACAAATCATAGTATAGAAACTGCACTGGTTACATTACAAAATGATTTGTGAATTATTGTGGACAGAGGCCATATATCTGTTCTTGTTCTCTTAGACAAGAGTGCAGCATCTGACCCAATAGACCACAGCATTCTTATAAGTTGCCTCAGTCAATGGGTGGGCCTATTTGGTGGTATCTTAAATTGGTTTCAGTTTTACTTAACAGGTAGAACATTCTTTGTTAGTTGTGATTATACAGTACTTCAGAGATACATGATATTGTATACAGTGTACCTCAAGCATCTATATTGGGTCAGCTGCTTTTTTCTATCTATATGCTTCCATTAGGTCAGATCATTACAAACCACAAGGTGAACTACCACAGCTATGTAGACAACACACATACTTTATTTATTGCTAGCACCTGATGACCCTGATGCTCTTGGCTCTCTGATCCAATGTCTTAGCAGTATTTCCAATTGGATGAGTTTTTTTGTATCAGTATGCTGCTGCTGGAGTATGTGAATTTCCCCTTGGGATTAATAAAGTATCTATCTATCTATCTATCTATCTATCTATCTATCTATCTATCTATCTATCTATCTATCTATCTATCTATCTATCTATCTATCTATCTATCTATCTATCTATCTATCTATCTATCTATCTATCTATCTATCTATCTATCTATCTATCTATCTATCTATCTAAATAAGGATGAAAACAGAAATCTTAGTGATTTGGCAAACATGGATATAAGCAAGGATATTGGAAATAAACTTGATTCCTTAGGTTTGAAAATTAAGTCTGAAGTAAAGAATTTAGGGTAATCATCGACTTTGACATAAATTTTAAATTGCATAGTAACCAGATTCCTAGGACTGCTTTCTTTCACTTAAAGAACATTGCAAAAGTTAGACCTCTAATAAATTTACAAGACGCTAAAAAATTAGTTCATGCTTTTGTTTTCAGTTGACTAGATTACTGTAATGCTCTCCTAACAGGATTACCTAAGAAAGATATCAATCGGTTGCAATTAGTGCAGAATTCAGCAGCCACAATCTCATTCAGAATTGTCTTTAAAATATTACTAATGGTTTATAAAGCCTTAAATAATCTTGTTCCATGCTGTATTTTGGAATGCCTGTCACCCTACACCCCAAGTAGTGACCTTAGATCCTTGAATGGTGGTCTACTTATTATTCCTAGAATCAAGCTTAGCAGAGGTGGTGAGGTGGCCTTCTGCTGTTATGCAACTAAAATCTGGAATACTTTACCTATTGAAATTCACCAAGCTAACTCTGTGGAACATTTTAACTGCTAGAAACTCATTATTTTAGTATGGCTTTTTCCCAATAGAATATATGGGCTTAGAATTATCATATTCTTCAGGGACCTGCAATCTGTACTAATATCCATTATTCTCTGTTGTTTTCTCCAGGTCTTCTGTGGTGGTGATTTGTGCCACCACCACCTGATCTAAGCACCATGCAGCCCCCTGAGATGATGGAATGAAGGCAGGTGTCTCAGCTGTCCACGTGAATCATGAAATCTATGAGGTTTGATTTAGGAATGATTATGTTAGGTTGAATGCCCAGTGGGAGCTGAGTGGACTATTGACCCTGGAATTCCTACAGATTTTTTTTCTCCAGTCTGTTTGTTTTTTCTGTGCCCCTGGGCCATCTGACCTTACCTTGTTGTGTTGCTGTTCATTCTTTAATATTATTGCTTATTTTTAATTGTTTTCTCCTCCTATAACTTTCTTTTTTCATTTTGTAAAGCACTTTGAGCTACATTGTAGTATGAAAATGTGCTATATAAATAAATATTGTTGTTGTTTAATCATTTTAAGTACTAATTTCATTTCTGGGCGTGATCACCATCTGTGTGGAATTGGCATGTTTTTCCTGTGTCTGTGTGAGCTTTCCACAAAAAAATCTTTAATTTAACATCCTTGTTACGACTGAAAACAATCCAGTATCCAACCTAGCCTGGCCATAAAAGACACTTCCCTATAGTCTGAGTGGCTACTCTAAAGGCTGGCTTCAGGTTATACCTTTGGAAGTGGCATGTTGTGTTCAAAATGTTTAAATACACATAAGATCCTAACAAGGTTTTGATGGTTTAACTCAAACCATGCACCCCTCACAAAGGGATATTTTGAGAGATATCCAGTGCTGCTGGGAAAGCCCCCACTACCACCTCACAGCTTACAAATTTTATTATGTCTAAGTTCTGTTCTACATTGTAACATGTAATCATATATGTTTCCAACTAAGAATTTTCCCAACTTCCAGATATATTTTTCTGAGTTTCTTCTTCTACTCCTTCTATAGAATCTTTGTCATAAGTGGATATAATGGTAAAGAAAGAAATGGATCCTTTTACTTAAGAACACTCTTGATATTTAAAACTTTCTGTTATTGTTCTTAGAAAATGAATGCATGGATGGATAATTGGATCTTTGACAACAACTGTCTTCAGCCCAACCACACATCACACCAGCCAAATACAAAAAAAAAAGTCTCACCAGACTCATTAGTAAATGCCCCTTCAGAACAAGGAATGCAATCGAAGCAACAGACAGGTTGTCCACGGCGAGTGGCTTTGCGGGTGCCAGCTGGACAGCTTTCTGTACACACTGAACGAGGAATCTAGGAAAGAATGAGAAGAATGTTAGGGATAAAATTCTTTAAATCTGGTCGTCCTGAAATTTTCCCTGTCAGTCTTGTGGAAGTCGTTCGATTTAATTGCAGATGCTAAGTGGCCTGAAGAACGTTTCTGTCACGGAAAGTAGGTTTCATCAATGGAAGCTTTTATGCAGATTTTATAGACATTAATAAAATACCTCATAGTGTTCTTTGCTGTCTTAAGGTGCTGGATGTCACTCACATGAAACAAAGGCCCTGCCACTATATGAGAACAAATATGGCTCTCACAGCCAGTTAGACAGCTTATGGTCTCCTCTCGTTTTTAAACATTCTTTTGTTTTGTTAGGTGTTGTTTCACTATGCCGCAACTCCTAAAAGGAATTCAAAGTACCAAAAACCTGGCTGTATAAACAGTAAAGAACATGGCCCACACCTGCTTTTGTCCTCCATTCCAGATGATGGCATTTTCATTTATCAGGAGGTCTTGACCAGGTGCAGCACTAAAGTTAAAGCTGCCAACTTTGACATAGCGAATCTCTCCTGTGTGGGTCTCTTGCCAGTTAAGGATGTCATAAAGAGCTGGAGGGTTACCATTGTCATCAAAGAACACTGACTCAGCAGCATTGTTGATAAAGTGTACCTTCTTCATGTAATTAAGAAGCTAATGGAAGGAAATAAGAAGTGAAAGTTATGCATCTGGTGGATAACATAAACAAACAGAGGATGATTTTTTTCAAAGTTAAAGCAATCACTCTGGAACAGGGCTTAATGTAAAGAACATTAAATGAACAGAGATCAATTACAAGGGACTGAACTGAGTATTGAATGAAACAGCTGTCTTAATAAAATGAATTGTGGTCATGGTGGCACAGGATGCAGAGGTTAGTGCTGCAGTACAGATCCATCATACTTATTTTGAATCTTGAACTCCGTTGTTATGTGAAGTTTGTATGTTCTTATCATGTTTGCAGGAGATTTACTCCCACAACCCAAAGATATTCATCTTAAATGTTAAATACATGATAGGTAATTCAAATTTGGCACATGAGAGTGTGCATTAATGGGCCCTACAATGTAATGGAGATGTATCATGAGTTGTTTGTTACAGTATCTGCCTTATGCCCAATGTTTCCAGTAAACGCTAAAAGCTACGTGACATTTCAAAACGTTTCTAGTGATTTTTAGTTGTAGACTTCATGTACATAATATTAATATCAGGAGCGGTTATGGTGGAATCCGTGACTGCCATTTGCGTTATACAGCATATCCAGTAACTCAGGAAAACTAGTCTGTGACTTGCACTGAAAAACAGAAGAGGTTTATCTATCTGATGTTTCATGTTTTCCTTATCATGATAAAATAAAAAAAGAAAAAAATGCCAAGATTACAGAGGAACACGCCATACCATAAACGCATCGCATTGGAATGACTTCATTAGGCTGCACATTATTGGTTGTCAGAAAAAGGGATGAGCTTTCAATAATTTGGAAACATGAAACTTGGTTAGAAAGTCATCATGCAGTTATCAAATATGATATCCTCAGTGATCTAGACATGTAACTTGACACACTTAAGTGACAAGATCAGCAAAACTATTCTGTTAAGATTTGACATTCCTCTGACTAGAGGTTTTAGACATCAGATTCAGACTAAAAGCCTGAATTGCATTAAACAACTTTAATAATACTATGTTGTTATTATAAAAAGGAACACACTATGAGAATATGATAAAAGAACTGTGCTATCTATCTAAGACTGGTTGAAATCTAAGTAGCCATTGAAGACCTCTGTATAGTCAGCGTTAATATTTGAAGTGCACCATCTTGTGGAATGTACTTTGTAATGCATGTAGTAATAAAATGGCATTGCATTTTTTTTCCCAATGATGACACATCACAAACATTTTCAGTAGATAGATAATAAAACACATTGCAGTTTTCATTCCAACAAATGGCATATCAAAAAAATTAGTACTGCCTTTATGGAGTCCTGCCACGTGCAAAAGTTCACTGATGACACTGCTATCGTGGGCTGCATCAGGAGTGGGCTGGAGGAGGAGTATAGGAACCTCATCAAGGACTTTGTTAAATGGTGCGACTTAAACCACCTACAACTGAACACCAGCAAAACCAAGGAGCTGGTGATGGATTTTAGGAGGCCCAGACCCCTCATGGACCCCGTGATCATCAAAGGTGACTGTGTTCAGATGGTGCAGACCTATAAATACCTGGGAGTGCAGCTGGATGATAAATTAGACTGGACTGCCAATACTGATGCTCTGTGCAAGAAAGGACAGAGCCGACTATACTTCCTTAGAAGGCTGGCGTCCTTCAACATCTGCAATGTTCTATCAGACAGTTGTGGCGAGCACCCTCTTCTACGCGGTGGTGTGCTGGGGAGGCAGCATTAAGAAGAAAGACGCCTCACGCCTGGACAAACTGGTGAGGAAGGCAGGCTCTATTGTTGGCATGGAGCTGGACAGTTTAACATCTGTGGCAGAGCGACGGGCGCTCAGCAGGCTCCTATCATTTATGGAGAATCCACTGCATCCACTAAACAGTGTCATCTCCAGACAGAAGTGCAGCTTCAGCGACAGACTGCTGTCACTGTCCTGCTCCACTGACAGATTGAGGAGATCGCTCCTCCCCCAAACTATGCGACTATTCAATTCCACCCGGGGGGGGTAAACATTAACATTTAACATTATACAAAGTTATTGTCTGTTTTTTACCTGCATTATTATCAATCTTTAATTTAATATTATTTATTGTATCAGTATGCTGCTGCTGGAGAATGTGAATTTCCCATTAGGATTAATAAAGTATCTATCTATCTATCTATCTATCTATCTATCTATCTATCTATCTATCTATCTATCTATCTATCTATCTATCTATCTATCTATCTATCTATCTATCTATCTATCTATCTATCTATCTATCTGAATCCTATAACAAATGGCATATAACAGAGACATAGCAAACCAGATGGACACACACACACACTGACACTTGTTCTTTTATTAAGGTGGATATGAACCTGAGTGTAATCCCAAAACATTCAGGTCACAGCAACATTTACCTTTACATGTATTAATTTAGCAGATGCTTTTATACAAAGCAATTTACAAATTAGATCAACATAATCAAGCCAACATTAGTTAGGTTCTGTTTTGAAGCAACTGCTATAAGACTAGGTTACAAAATTGACCAGTTACAACACAAGCCCACCATTTTAATATTTGCCCTGTGTAATCTCCTCCATTATCTTTTAGTGAAAGATAAAAACTAGCCACTCATTCATATTCTAGCCTGTTTATGCTGCTCATGGTCACTCACAAGGAGTTGGTGACTATCCCAAAGCTTCTCAGGAGCCAACTCTAGACATGACATGATGGAGATATTTAATCTCAAACAAATTAAAAGTTAATTCAATTGACTTTTTCCCTCTAATTAATGACCAGTGATAGACTGGATTCCTATCAAAGATTGCCTCTGAAGAACCTGAAATGAATAATACTGGATTGCTCATCTCCATCATAACATTTCATAATGTAAAACTTGCTACTCTCACGTATGTCACCTTGTTATTTTCCTAATTTATGATTAAGGTCAACAGGCTGAGCTGTTGGTGAGAACACTCTCTTGTGGTTCATCTCTACATCTGCCTTTTCTGTATTCTCCACAGAAGGGTTACTTAGCTCAGATCATGGAGGCTGTTCATACATGCCCTGTATTTAAACTGTAAATTCAGAGTTATTCTATGGTGTCAAACATGGTCAGCCTTGAATATCAATGCACTAACATATGAATCCAGGGAAACTTGTTTTCTCCTGTTGATTAATACTTCAATCATTCCTAAAATCATATAACCCAATTCTAGGTCAAAGTACCTGTTTTGACCATCCCTCTTAAATGTGGCATAGAATGCATTCACTAATACAAGAACAATTTAGAGACTCCAGTCAACCTACCCTACAGACTTCACAAAGACAGTGAAAAGAGTAGGATTTGGATCCAATATTCTTGTACTGAAAGGCAGGAGTGCTAGCCATAGTCACTATACCAATCAGTGGTCTGTCAACCTTTGTCTGTTGCTTTGTTGAAGGTTCAACAGACTGTAGGGATGAAGAGCTCTTAGGCTGCCACCTCACAATTTAAGTACACCAAGCTGCAATCCAGGCCTGGCCAATCTGTGTTCTGCCATAGCAGTGAGGAAGAGGAGGGAACAAAATTACTAGCTAATGCCAGACAGAAGAGCTAATAATTCATCTGGGTTGCAGCACAGGCCAGCTCACCTGCTTTTTTAAATCTGTGCTTCCCTGATACAGAAAGAAGCAGCCAAGAAGGGATTAGGAAATAGTTTGCTAGTCAAATAGTCAGAAAAAAAGAATTGTCAACAGGAAATCAAAAACATCATTTGCCAAAATGCTAACCAGAATCCAAAGTCAAAACTCAAATAGCTAAATTTATAGGAACAAAATTTAACAAGGAAACATACACAACTCTCTAGGAAATTTTCAATCATGATAAAGAATTCATCACACTGATTTATAAAGCATCATGTCTGTCTTGATCACATAGTTTTCAAAAATCTCTGCACACTACGGAAATTCCTAAAGTCTGGAGACTAGCCACAATTATCTTGTTACTGTATATAAAAAGACTGATCGGGCAGACCCAAGTAACTATTGACCAGTAAACGTAATGTGCATCACAGGTAAATTAATGGAAGCAATTATTAAGGAGAATATTTAGCAACACATTGCAAGAACAGGAATTTTACTTAATCAATAAGCTGGTCAAATGTGAAGGTACCAAATGAAGTAAAAGGGCAGATAATGTAATATCAGCTAAATTGAGACTTTGACAATATGTAGGCTTAGGTAGATTTGTGGCAGATGAAATTCAATGTAAGTAAATGTGAAGTATTACACATGGGAATTGGAAATGTTAGATTTGAATGTACAATTGGAGGTCTGAAACTTGAAAGTATCCTTTATGAGAATGAATGAGGAGTGATAGTGGTCTCATAAACCAAATTGAAATGCTTGTCGGTAGGTGCTCTCTAGCCATATCCCCCTTTCAATGCTTTGCATCCGAATGCTTTACTGAGGAAAAGGTTACAGATGAAATGGAAATACTGTATATGTGGCATGAGTTTCACATTTGGAAACACCACTATTTATGTAATACAGTATATTGCTGTAATCAGAATATAAGATTAATGTCACTCTGCTCTGTACAAAAAATATTTCATAAATTCACTCACATGTACAAGCCAAAGTTAGCACACAGGGGCTCTCAGCATTTAGAACTGCTAGGCAAGCATTTGAAGAGAGAAAGGGACAACTATGAAAATGGGCATTGTACTATTTCTGTATGTTAGAGATTAAACGGAATCCTCTCCTTGCCTTGTTTAGAATGGCATGATTTACCTAAGTAACGGCCTGCAAGGTGGAGAAAACAGTATAAAGGACTTGGACAGCAGCCAAACACCTCGAAGCCAACGGACAGATGGGAATTATCGTCATCCGTCCTGAAACTTCTTCCATTGCAGTGACAAAAATGGAAGACTGTATACATCGAGATCCCACCTTGATAAAAGTCTTGCTATGGCTTCCTCATTTGTAATGCGCGTACATCGTCATTAAAGGAAGCTAAGTTATTTTCTCTCATGTGATTTCTTACCACCATATCACTATGGGAGGGATATCGCCTTTTAATATTATATCTATATAGTTTCAGGTTACTTAAGACGCCACAATTGCAAAAGAACTTATTCCAACTAGGGAGCTAGCGACTCCTAGAGGAAATAATTGCACTGCACTTTCTTAAAAGAAGGTTCATAGGTCAGAGTTTATATCATAAAATAAATAAAAAGTTATCATTTTTTCCTTCAGTTAAACTTCTAAAGATGTAATTTGATAACACCTCTAACATATTCTCTAACTGTAAATCATCTGAATTGCTTACAGCAGAGAATTAGAAATCCAGAATACAATTCTACTCTACTGCACTGTGCATTTATTAGACACTATATAAAATAAAGTTACAGTGTTTATTAACAAGCTAAAAAACATTCAAGAAGTCTATAACTTAATTTTATTACCAACACTGGCATTTTGAATGACTAAACATTACCAATATAATATAATTGTGCTGTACTAAGATGTTCATTACAGAAAGGTGATACACTCCATAAAATAAAGTTAGTCTCAGCCTAAACCAATAGGTGCTAAATGTTAATAATTAGAAAATCAATTGACGTACCTGCCAGGGTTCAAAATTCTGTATGTTTGCACATTCATTGTTTAGAAAAGGTCCTTTCACATGCTTGGAAGAATGAAGATCATGCAGGGCATTAGCTACTGCATAAACAGCATTGTAAACATTATAGGTGATTCGTAGGTTGGAAACATCTGAATATGCAGTATCAAGACTGGCCAGACTCTCCTGCTGAGTGCAGGTAAGCCGAGGACCAAAAAAGCTGGACATGTAATCAGGTAGGTCAGGCCATTTGCACTTGAAAACCTCCTCCCAGAAGAGTTTAACAAGGACATCACCAGAGCTGGCCTTCTGTTGCTGTGTGGTGCTGTTCTCATTCCAAGATATGACATCACTGCTTTTGTTCAGGTTGGCAGACTTTCCTAATGGCCATTGGGGTGAGACACTTAGCAAATGTTCTTTGAGACCAGGAATCTCCCCCCGACGAATGGCAAAGCCTATGGTGCCTCCCAGTGTCCTAAGTTGATCTTTCTGTGCCAAACTAGGTGAAGTGGACCAGGCCTCACTTGCGATCCACACCTTACCAGTCACATTCTGCCGGGCCATCTCAGCCATGACAGGAATCAAGTAAGACTCAAAAGAAAAGACAATAATGACATTCGCTGTAGAGGATTTGACTACCTGAAAAACATAAAAAGCGTAATAATTTGTTACTTCAAGGTCCAATTTAAGATTTATACATTAAAAAACAACATTTAATAATCTCCATCAACATCAAGGCCTCCAGCCCAACCTATACTACGACAACATGATGAATCAGGTCCTGTCTCACTCATTGTTCTTTATCGTCCCCCAAAATACAATGCATCCTTCTTATCCCATCTGATTGAACTTTTGACCCACCTAAGCTCTTACTCTCAGAGAATTATCCTTCTTGGTGATTTCAACATCCATATTGACATCCCCACATCTAAGCTGAAAAATGAATTCCTATCCTTACTGGACTGTTTTGACTTAACACAACATGTTGATTTTCCCACCCACTCTGGTGGTCATATACTGGACCTGATCTGCACTTCTGGACTATCTGTTGCCAACATTTACATCATCACATTACTCTCTGACAACATCACATTACTCTCTGACCATAAATCAGTATTTTTTACTGTCTCACTGCCTATCCCTCCTCTTACCTGTAAACGACAAATTTCTTACAGAAACCTTAAAAATATCTGTCCCTCTATCCTTTCTGGATCCATTTCTGATCTTTTACTGTCTTCACCTATTCCATCAACACTAGATAGTCTTATTGACCATTATAACTCAGCCCTTCATTCAGCATTAGATAAAACAGCTCCTTTAAAACATAAGGAGGTTTCCTTTAAACATTCAGCTCCTTGGTATAACTCAGAATTGCGATCTATGAAAGCAGCTGGCCGACACCTTGAGAGAATGTCACGTAAGACTGGCCTACACCATGCACATCCAGGCTTTCTCTGACCACCAAAGAGCTTACAGAGAAGCACTAACTGCTGCCAAGAACACCCACTATGGTAGAATAATAGAAAGTGGCCACAATAATCCAAGGGTTTTGTTCTCTGTAGTTAATAAACTACTCCAACCCGCATCTGGCCCAACTACCTCTTTTACTGAAGTCTGTCAGGAATTCCTCCACTTTTTCCGTAACAAAATTAAAGATCTAAATAATTCAACTAACATAAATACATCATCTGTTTATATCTCTCCCTGTTTTCCCACTCCATCCAGCTCCTTCTGTAAGTTCTCACCAGTCACATCTGCATCTGTTAATAACCTGCTTTGTAAGATGAGGCCGACTACTTGTGTACTGGACCCCATCCCCACCACACTACTTAAATCCTGCCTTCATGCCATAATCCCGACTGTTAAAACAATAATAAACTCATCCCTTGACATTGGCTCTGTGCCGCTCACTTTTAAAATCGCTTCTGTAACCCCAATGTTAAAAAAGTCTGGTCTTGATGCTGACAATCTTAACACTTACCTTTTCTGTCAAAAGTTCTTGAGCGTGTTGCAGCTTCCCTACTCACCAACTACTTAACTTCTAATAATCTGATGGAACCCTTTCAGTCTGGTTTCAGGGCGCGGCACAGCTGTGAAACTGCTCTGCTACGGGTAACCAATGATTTGCTTATGGCAGCAGACTCTGGACAAACCAACATATTAATTCTATTAGACCTCAGTACAGCATTTGACACTGTCAGACATGACATTCTACTGTCCAGAATGGAGAACATGCTGGGTATCTCTGGCACAGCCCTCCAGTGGTTCAAGTCCTATCTGACTGATATGCTAGAGTTTGTTAGTCTTGGCAACAGCAGATCCAGCTCAGCACCAGTCACACAAGAAGTTCCTCAGGGCTCTGTCCTTGGCCCTCTTCTCTTCTGTATTTACATGCTTCCACTTGGCCATATTATACGTAGCTATGGACTGGGTTATCATTTTTATGCAGATGATACTCAACTCTATTTCAATGTTAAAATTGAAACTTCATCAGAGCTTTCTCAGCTCACAACCTGCCTTAGTGAAATTAAAACCTGGATGGAGCAGAACTCTTTAAAATTAAATTGCAACAAAACTGAACTCCTGCAAATTGGGACTAAAATGCAATTAATAAAATGAGCTCTTTCCCAGTCCATCTTGGCGGTGATCTCATCAGACCTGCCTCTACTGTAAATAATCTTGGTGTCATTTTTGATTCCTCCCTCTCTTATTCCACCCACATAAATCACATTAAGAAACTTTCTTACTTTCACCTTCATAACATATCCCGTGTTCGCTCCTTCCTCTCCTTCTCTAATGCTGAGAAACTTGTCCATGCTTTTATCACATCCCGCATCGATTATTGTAATTCCCTACTGGCAGGTGCCCCTTCTAATCTTATATCACAGCTCCAGCTTTTTCAAAACTCAGCTGCAAGAGTCCTTACTTGAACCAGCAGCAGCGAGTACATCACACCCATCCTGCTCTGTCTTCACTGGCTCCCTGTGTCTTACAGAATCGAATATAAAATCCTACTAATAACCTACAAAGCTTTAAATAACCTTGGGCCAAACTACATCAGTGACCTTCTCCATCACTATGTGCCTGCCCGCCCTCTAAGGTCCTCTGATTCTGGAAATCTTGTTGTGCCCCTCACTAATCTACACTCCATGGGTGACAGGGCCTTCAGCTGTATACCACCCAGACTCTGGAACGACCTACCGAAATTAATCAGGTCAGCTGACTCCATGAATTCTTTTAAAAAACAACTCAAAACTCATCTGTTCAGGAAGGCTTTTAGCTCTACTTGACTTTATTACCCTTCTCTCAGTTTACTTCTCTGTCAAGATGCTCATGTAACCTGTATGTGTGTGCGTGAGACCATCAATTATGTTGTCTGTTAGGCTTTATCTCTGAATTCACTGTTGTAATCTTCTTTATTTATTTATCTGGTTTGTACAATGCTATATACTGTATACCCTGCTGTTCTTTCTTATATTCTGTAAGTGCCTTGAGCATGGGAAAGCCACTATATATATAAAATAAAAATGTATTATTAGCCATTGTTAGAATTAATATCATCCATTGTAGGTTCACAGTGAAGGTCAACAGGGATACAGAATTGATTTCACAAGCATCAAATATAAGGCCACCCAGCCTTGAATGTCCATCAAAGGATTCTCTCTTGGAAAGAAAGAAACCAGGCCAAATTAGAATTCTTAATTACCATAATACACAACTCTTTGGGGTGTGAGTGGAATACAGATATATAAAGAAAGTACAATCTATGTCCACTGTAGCTATGGAGCAGAACCAATAACTACTGCATCATTCTATCACCTCTTATTATATTTCAAACATATGCCAAAAATATCCAGAATTAAATTTTATCCACTTGTTTTTGAATGGATTTTTTCCAGTGTTTGAAGTGGGCTGCTACTCGTACCAGTATTTTTGCCTTTTGCTGTTTGGATTAGTTTTTTTTTTTTTATTGCGTGGTGGCAGTAGGTAAAGTCAGCCCATGTTCACCAGTGTTCAGTACTGGCACTTCTACTTTTTAATCTTCAAAGCATCATCAGTTTTTCGTTCAACACTTCCTACTGGCAACTATCTCCTGGGAATTTTAGCAATGGGGTACCCCCAACCCACTTGGTGTCCATCCTAAAATATCTTCACCGCCCACCTTATATATGTATAAAGTGGAATACCTTCCCATCTCATGACATAAATGTCTCCAAATGATCTGAAACACCTTCTTTAACTTATAGCTTATTCCAATTCAGGGATGGATGGAATGAAAGCCATTTTTGGCAGCATTAGATGCAAGGCACAACCAATCAAAGAGACACCAGTCAAAGAGGGCATGCCTATCCACAAACTCACACTCACTTATTGTAGTTACTACTGCATGACACCAGACACTATATGCCCAAGCCTGTCTCAGTAATGGTACCACATCATCCAAGCACAACTTTATCTCTGAATAACTAGAGCATTTTGATTATCTGATCTCTGTCCTTTACCACCATGACTGTTAAATATTTCACTTTTTACACAGCAATTTGTATTGTCTGTTGTATTGTTGTATGTTGTAGTGCTTTTCAGTCCCCTGTGAAAATGGGTACATTATATAATTGCTGTATTTCTTTAAATTGATTTCTTTCATATATCTACCTTATTTTGTACTTCAATTGACAAAGTAAATAAAAATAGTTTCAGTGTATTAATTATGTGTGCTGTTTCCAACTCAAAGTGAACCTGATATGCATTAAGCAAAATTCATTGATATGGATGGATGGATGGATGAATGGATAAAAAACTATGAATTAATTCACATTATCATCAAAGCCTCTGGTATTATTATCTAATCTATAATTGTATAAATGATAATCAGCAATGGTTAACCCCTGTTTTGACCCCCTTTTTCCATCCAGCATGATGCCCTCTAGGCAGGCTTTGGCCTCCACTAACCTTAGATAATTTAAGCTGTTTAGTAGTTATTGAATTGATTGGTGTCATTTTGCTTGGCTTTTCTCTACATTCATAATGGCTACCACGGTACAACACCCTAGTACTACAGATGTACAAGACACCGAAATATACCACTACTACATGGAACTGAAGACCCGGTGGAAGAAACTGGCACACATGGACAGCGACATCTTCTTCTTAACCAATGTTGTTTCTTGTCCTAGAGTGTGTATATAAAGACAGGGAACTCCAGTCTCTGTATTACATCTTGCCTGAAGAAGGGGCCTGAGTTGCCTCGAAAGCTTGCATATTGTAATCTTTTTAGTTAGCCAATAAAAGGTGTCATTTTTCTTGGCTTTTCTCTATATTGAATGGATTGCAAATACATACAGCAACTCAAAGAAAATCACTGAAAATACCGGTAGCAGTAACATTGCTTCATTTCAATATTGAGATACAGATCAGGGTATCCACCTTAATAAAAGGACAAGTGTTTGTGTGCGTGTGTGTGTGCATGTGTCTGTGTCTGTGTGTCTGTGTGTCTTTGTGTCTGCCAGAGCTGTTAGGGTTTGGAAGAAAATTTTAAAAATATGCAAAAAATGTAGAAGAAGGGTAAAAAAAAATTGAAAATGATTCCAAAAATTTCCAAACAAGGGTCTAAAAATAAAGTTGGTCTTATCAGTCTATGTTGTTGTCCAATACTATTTGCTAGCAACAGCAGAGTGGTAGCGACTTTCTTCCACCCACTCAGGCCACGTGAATGAGGTTTAAAGCTGCAGTGTTAATAACTGATTACTCTGTGTGGTGTGAAAATAATAATAAATTGAAGAGCACATCAGGAAACCTTAGCCCTGACGTGACTAGGCTACAGTCGCTAAACCACGCCATTCGGGTAGTGACCAACACCACATTTTCCTAGTAAAACACTTTAACTATAAGAGTAGTCAGTTTGATGAGTGATACCGAGAAAAAGTGGTGAAAACAGGCAGCTCTCTCTGAATAGGAAAAGGTCACTGCAAGAGACTGGAATTGGGTGCTGTAGGACAGAATGGCATTATCCATTTTCCCAGGCTGAAATCCCAATCCTGGCTTTGTGAACTGCTTCCAGACACTCTTATTGCCACCTAAAAGTTTCAGTTTGCTTGAATGGCCCATCCATTGGAAGGCAGCCTCTGCAACCTTATCTGATAAGACCATGTAACAGCCAAGGATAAAGCATGAAATGTATGACCACAGGACTGAAAATCCAGGATGAGTAACATTGATGGACAGCACTTTTCACCAGTGGTCAATCAAGAGGATGGACTTGTGTGCACCCATGACGCCAATGATAAGACCTGTACTCTTATCTATAAAAACCCTTGTAACACCCTAACTGATTGCTCCTCTCTCACTAGGCTACAGCTTGACCTGGTCATAATTTGGCTGCCATTTGCTCGAATCCATAGCTGATTTAATGTGGTTACAACAGAGATGAAAACTCTTTAGTCTCGGACCACCACTATCATGTTAAAATATCAGAAATGTACTCGCCTCCTTAATAAGATTAGTCTTAAAAAATTACATGATGAATAATCATCTGTTTGTGGCTAATACTAGTTAAATCAACAGTACAGTGTTATCTTAATGACTCTGAGAGGCTGCTTGGGCACAGAGAATCTTGTGAAACATTAACTAATCTTAGAAGGGTACATTCATGACCCAGAGTCTTCCTCAATATGTTAGATAAAGGAGAATTTGCATTTTTGCCTGTGTGAATACAGAATGGAGATTGGACCTGAAGATGGCTCCATTATGCAGGTGTACTGTGGTAGTGAAACTTGTGATAAAAAAATATTTGTGTCTAACTGCCAGCTAATTAAGCTGTTGGGCATCAACATCAACTTTTAATTTTTTTTCTACGTCAGGCAAATACCTTTTTTGTATTTAAAGAAACCCATGATACTACTACTACTACTACTACTACTACTACTACTATATAGTAATATTAATATTTTCAAACCCACTTAAGCCAACTGAGGGGACACAGTACAGGAAATAGTCCTGGATAGGGACCCTGTCCATCATATGGCCCACTCACACATAGAGAGAGTATTAAAACAGCTGGGCACAGAAGTCAAAGCCACCACCACCACTACTTACCACTACTACTACTACTAAAAATAATAATAATAATAATAATAATAATAATAATAATAATAATAATAATCATAATCATAATCATAATCATAATCATAATAATAGTGAAGGTAGAGCAATGTTAGCACTGATGCCTCACAACAAAGAGACAGGGGTTCACGTCACAGTCCAGAGCCATACAGGGCTGGTGATGCTAAATTGGCTTGCAATGTGAGACTGTGTGTTTACCTTGCAATGGACTAGCATACTGTCCAGAGACCATGGTCAGCTCTGCTATACTGGCTAACTAGGCAATCACCTAGGGTGTCAAAGTTTTTGGGAGACAGCATAAACTGAACTGAATTCTGCAGTGGACCTACCACCAGGGCATTGTGGTTGAGTGACCAGGAGCCATTAATGGCATACTAAAAGCACCAAGGGGTCCCAACTCGATGAAATGAGTATCCCTGCTCTGAAATCACCAAGGACACATTCAGATCTTAGATGTAATAATAATAATACATTACATTTATATAGCTCTTTTCTCAGTATTTAAAGCACTATCCACACAGGAAGGAACCAGGAAGCGAACCCACAATCTTCCACAGTCTCCTTACTGCAAAGCAGCAGCACTACTACTGCTCCAGCTGTTAGGACATGACATCCATTTACAACTCATGGAAAACCTAAAAGTGGATTACCACACAGAACCACTCTGCAATAACGTGTATAGCAATTGCCTTCAAAACTTGTTATGACATGTTCACTTTTGCCTAAATTTGAAAAAAATAAAGGTGCTAAAATGCATCCTTAGAACAATGCCAAAGAAGAACTATTTTTTGGTTCCTGGAAGAACCATTCACATGAAGGTTGCAGAGGGTTCCTTTAAATATTTAGATTTGTAACGGGCTCCGTAAACAGCCTTGAACAGATAATAACACATTTGTGAAATAACAATTTTCTGATTTTAAAGGGACTCATGCTTCATATAATAACATATGCTGATTTAAGGCTGTCTCAATCTGTTAGTCATCTGCTGCTATACATTAAAGATTTTCATTTTAACCACATACTAGGAACCTTTTCAAACCCCAAAAATCCAATTCCATATGTAAAGAGTCCTTCCGGGAATTAAATGGTTCTTTGACCAGAAGTGGTACCACAAAACCCAGTGAAGTCTCATTAAGAAATCAGTAGGCCTATTCTTAAGAAAGTAGGGCAACAATAAGCTATGCTCCTGCCTTGCTGAGATAGGGTCCAGCTTCCTCAAGGTGTTGTTCAGGATACTGTAAGCCGGCTTAGAACATGGATGGACAGTGGTATTAGACGTTATGGTAATTGTGATATGTAGGAAGGACAACTAAATACCAAAATAAATTAATATATTTACTATTACAAATGTTTTCGTGCTTATATGGGTGTGCTGGCCAAGTTAATTCTAAAGCAAAATCAATAATCATCATCATTATCATCATCATCATCATAACTGAGGCAAGTACGAAGTTACTACTACGTTTCTTTGTTTTGTTTGTCAGGTGAGATTGGATCTTATTGCATATTTTGCAGCTGTAGTCTTTCTTTACATAACGCGGCTGACGAGGACGTCCCCGAACACAAACCTGTACTATCTTCATTATCTTCTTGAGGTTGTAAAGCACTGGCACTGTTTCGGAAAAAGCCAGGCAAACTCCGCTTCCTTGTATTTCCTCTCGAAGTATTTGACTACCCAGCTGTCCGTAGTCATCTTCTGCAGCGAGGATGCCAACCCAGGACCATCCAAAGTAACGCACCAACCGAGCCAGAGCCCGCGACTGGAATTCATCACTTGGAATCGTGCGGAAGAAGGAAGGAAACTGTCGGCGGTCACTGAGCAACGGCACTGATGAAAAATAGCTGATCTGCGTTTGAAAGAAAAGCATGTGAGTAAATCTGGGTACAAGGCAATAGTCCTGCTTTACAATGGGACAGAAAACAAGAAAGACAGTATGAGATGCAGCGTGCTTGGTATGAGAATACTTAGATAACTGAAAAGTTTCTATTGTGGAATCAACCTTCTGGATCCCAAAGTCTACTTAATTGAGTGGTAACAAACAGATCGGATTCAGACAACTGTATAATCTTATATATTACTTTACTTATTTCTGTATTTATTTATTTATTTATCTGTCTGTCTGTTTGTTTGTTTACAATTTCACCAGTTTTTCGAATATGCTTTTGGGGCAAGGAAATCTTTCCTTTTGTATAAAGAATCAAGTATCAACTTGAAAACACATACTGATGCTGATACTGAATATGTGTGGCAACACACAACCACTGTGCCGCATAGTAATATCTTGTCACGAAAATAATTAGATCAACTAGGACATTTGGAAAGACATCGCGAACGTCGAAACTACTACAATGCAATTGGTAATTAATTAATTAATTGTGGCGCAGTGGGTAGCGCTACTGCCTCGCAGTTGGGAGATCTGGGGACCTGGGTTCGCTTCACGGGTCCTCCATGCGTGGAGTTTGCATGTTCTCCCCGTGTCTGCGTTGGTTTCCTCTCACAGTCCAAAGACATGCAGGTTATTTGGGTTGGCACTCTGCCCGGGACTGGTTCCTGGCTGGGATTGGCTCCAGCAGACCCCCGTGACCCTGTGTTCGGATTCAGCGGTTTGGAAAATGCATGGATGGATTGATAAATAAATGTTCTTTCTGGAACCTTCGTGTGGATGGCTTTTTATGGAGACCACAAATGGTTCTCCTGTGGCATCGCTCCGAAGAACTGCTCTGTCACCTTTATTTTTTAAAGTGATAGGGATTTGTTCTTGTAAAATGCAAAATAAAACCACATGTGTTAAAGTAACTCTACAATAGCTTATATAACTCAGAAGGTGTAATTGAACACAGTTCAGTTTGTGCGTACGTTAGGACGTTTTTCACCGTAGAAATGTGCCATAAAAAATAAAGATTTTTGTTGTTTACCGCACACATTTGATTAAATTTTGCAGAGTCAGAGTCCGTAACAGACACTTATGCTTCACACCGGAAAAAAATTTCACTCTCCGAAATCTAAATTCCCAAATGACACTCTACCGAGTTGTGTGGTTCGGTGAAGCTATTGCTTGACAAAGAACCATTTCATTCTGGGACCGTTTTCATTATCTGCTTATGAAACTGGTTTTGTGGACCTCGGAAAGGATCCTAGTATGTAAAAGAGACATTTTTAAATGCGACCGGAAAGTAACGCATCAAGAAGACCTGAACTTAGACCGTATATGCAGCAAGAATCCAAACCAGGAACTTTTCGGGATTTTGCACCTATGTACTAATCAGACAATTAATGGTAACTGCTACAGATCTAAATAAATAAAGGGATGTTTTCTAAAGTCATTTTAAAATCCTTAACTCAATGGCATTTCATAAATCTGCTATACTATATATATCCATGAGTACTTAACGGAACCTGTTACGGGTCCAAATAATTAAGTTTCTTTCTGAAACCTTCATGGTTCTTCACAGAACCAAAAACGGTTCCCCTATTACTCCGAAAAACCGTCTGTCGCTTTTATTTTTAAGAGTGGTACGACTGGAGTAGACGCGGTGAAAACCTACAGTGACAAAAGCAGACTGCAAATTCTCTACCGAATGTGTGTGGATAAAAATAAGTGAAAATGCGGTTTAAAATTACTTTAAATCAGATTACTGGTTTATTTCTCAAACCTACTCATTATTGGGCGCTTATTCTACAGTATGGCGTGCAATCCGGGATTCACCTGATAGGGCAAACTACAAAATCCTGTCATACACGAGAGCTTTGTATTTTGCTCTTTTGGAAATGTTTAGAAGGTATGACACCGACAGTATGCACCAGCTGCACAAGTGATTTTCTATGAAATAAGAGCCAGAGATGGTTACCGATTTGGAGGCAGTCAAATTAACAGGGGTTTGAAATTTAAACAGTTCAAGCAAGGTTTGTATACAGAGACACATGAACAAATGCAGAAGGTAGAGACACGTCTTTTTTCATCAATTCATTTTTTAACACTCTAATCTTTATTACATGTTGGTAGGAAAAATAATCTGGTAAAACCGAGCGCAAGAGAACTAATAATTAAGCATTGCACTTTCACGCGTTCGCTCTCGCCTTTGGAGATAGGGTTTTATTAATCTAAAATGAGTCGAAGCTCCCCTAAACGCACTGACCAAGCAGGATCTCGCACTCAGACTAGAGCTGACGTATCGCCACAGCAGAGTAGTTTTGAAAAATGAAAACATTCAGTTTCATTAGAATAGGATAGTATTGACACAATCAAAATCTATATTATAACATATTTCTAAATGTTCTCCCAATATATGTTCTGGATCCCCCCGACTTACCTGCGGATAGCCGTAAAGTCCAAGCATTCGAGCTACAGGCAAAGTGACCCCTGAGCCAGCGTCCCCTATAACCGCAGCTAGGGGCTCAGGGCGGCACCGGTACCCAGGCAATACGTCATCCTGTCCACTCAGCTGCCACAAAGTCCCCTCCAGGCCCCGTGGAATGACATCGCAGGAATCGTAAATTGCGAATCCCAGAGTAATGTTGGGCAACAAAAATGGGTTTTCGTTGATCTCTTTGATGGCAAACACCATGGCCTGAAGCCAGCGGTAAGACCTTAGACTGAATCTGTGTGAACGAAATTGAGGGGTAAATATCACACCTAGAAGACATTTAATGAGACTTTAATAGACACAGTGGGGTTAAAGAAAATGAATACCCTGGTTGCAGAATACACT
Source organism: Erpetoichthys calabaricus (assembly GCF_900747795.2). NCBI lineage: Eukaryota > Metazoa > Chordata > Cladistia > Polypteriformes > Polypteridae > Erpetoichthys > Erpetoichthys calabaricus. The sequence goes on along the minus strand of NC_041396.2, from coordinate 285,623,110 downwards.
ATTTTATCTATAAATTGACCAATAAGAGTAACTTTTTATTTTTCGAATTTCCTTGATATGTGTCTTTCGGTAAGTAAACACCGTCTGATTTTCTATTGCGTCTCCCAAACGCGCATTAAACGCGTTCAACCCGCACTAACAAAAAACAAAATGAAATAGGAAGCAAACTGAATAAAATCAAGTAAAATCAATTACTGAAACAACGACAAGGGTCATTTTAGAACAACACTGCTGATGATGATCGTGATGACAAAAAATCCTAAATGTTTTTAGTCATTCGTTATTTCACGTTGTTCGCTAAAAGCGACTCTCGATGTTATTCTTCATAAAAGTTCATACTTACTTTTCGCAAACAATTGGCTTTGGTAAATCAGTAAATGGGGTGTCTGGGAAGACTTTATTGTAGTGAACTGGAAAAATGCCGCCGATGATGATGTCCCCAGCTGCGGTAAAACCACGACCTTCTAAGACACCAATGGAGCAACGACCCGGTCCATTTGCCGCCGTCAAAGAGCCCCACACATGCAGGACAACCCGACACCAAATAGCCAGGATAAGCACGCGACGACTCATCTTGAGCACCCGGAACTGTGAAGGTAAAATTTTGTCGATTATTATGTGCTGAATATTTATTCATTGCGGTAACATTTGTGATATGTTTTATTAAAACTACGAAGAAATAGGAAATGACATTAAGCAAACAAACAAAAAACCTATTATAATAGTTCCTTACAATTGAACTTTAACAAAATAAAAAAACCTAATCCATCCATTTTCAAATGTACTTATCCTGAGCAGGGCCGTTGGGAAGCCGGACCTCCTGCCAGTATCAGGCCCAAGGCAAGAAAATCCCTGACAACAGTCCATCACAATACTCTTAGCTCCTAACCCTCATAACTCTTAAGTCAGTCTGTTATACTTTATCGAAAAAATAGCCTATATAATATATAATAAAATGTACAATATTTGATATGTAATATAGGGGCGGCACGGTGGCGCAGTGGGTAGCGCTGCTGCCTCGCAGTTGGGAGACCTGGGGACCCGGGTTCGCTTCCCGGGCCCTCCCTGCGTGGAGTTTGCATGTTCTCCCCGTGTCTGTGTGGGTTTCCTCCGGGCACTCCGGTTTCCTTCCACAGTCCAAAGACATGCTGGTTAGGTGGGTTGGCGATTCTAAATTGGCCCTAGTGTGTGCTTGGTGTGTTTGTGTGTGTGTCCTGCGGTGGGTTGGCACCCTGTCCAGGATTGGTTCCTGCCTTGTGCCCTGTGTTGGCTGGGATTGGCTCCAGCAGACCCCCATGACCCTGTGTTCGGATTCAGCGGGTTGGAAAATGGATGGATGGATGGATATATTATAAATTATATAATATCAAAGTAAGCAGCAATTTAACGGTAAAAAACGAGACGGGACGACGAGGAAAATGCAGTTAAATAGTAGCTACACCCCCACGTATATATACATGTATACATCCTTACATTATATGTACAGTATATATACGTGGGTGTAGCTACTACTTAGTTGCATTTTTCTCGCCGTCCCTTCTCGTTTTTCACAGTTAAATTGCTACTTACTATGATATTATGTGCTATTCTCTTAAATATTCGGTATACTTTTACCTTTTTTGTGCAAGCTGGTCTACAATATCAATCTGTTTTAATATCATATGAATATATAGTTTCCCATACTTCTCCCTACAGAATGTCTTTACTAAAAAAAAAAAAAAAGTCACACCGTTCTTTATAATTAATATATATTTAATTAAAAATGCTCATGAGAGTAAAGGATATTGTGTGAAAAATTAAGAGATTAATGGCTTGAGAAGCACCAGGGACATTTTTTTTTCCATTTCACTCAGTCATGATGTCACAAAAATAGAAACAGTGCAGCAATAACAAGTCCAAGGTGTCAAAAACAAAAAAAGATGTCAATATAGAAAAAAATGTGTCTTAGAAAGTCACCGTTGACTAAAACATCAATGACAGAAATAAGTAATTAAAGAAGAAATGTCATATCATTCAAGTTACAAGTCAATATTTTCTAGGAATTGTCAGACATACCTAATATTATTTTAAAAGATCAAGCCATACAATGAGTTCAGAAAGTACAAAAGTAGAGAAAACAATTTTGTGGTTATTACAATGCTAAATGTTTGTCAGATTATCTTATCTTGTCTCTTAACAACTTTTCTCTTATGTTACATATGTGCAGATCATACTTTAGTTTTTAAACAGGACAGAAATTGTCTATGGGTTATTTGATATCTATGTTCTTTTTTATGTTTTAGGTGTGTATATGATGTGTGCTTTCAGGTGCACAAAAGACTTTTTAAAGTCTTATAAATGAAGAATGACTGATTAAGGAAGTAGAAAGTTATAAATCACAAATAAGTTACCTTGTTAAAAAGTTCTAGTATATTACATTTCCAAAAGACGAGATTTACCTCTTTCCTTCTTACAAACAAAAATTGAAAACTGTAAAGTCAGTAAAAAGAATACTTAGAAAGTGAACCAGCAGGGCAATAGAGAAGCTCCAGGACTACTTTGCTTGTATAGACTGGAGTGCCTTAAAACTTCCACCTCCAACATACATGAATACACGGAAGCTGTCACTTCATTCATTAGTTTTTATAAAAAAAAATTTTCATTACAACAAAAACAATTGTGAAGTTTAGCAATGATAAGCCTTGGTTCACCCCAGAGCTCAGATAACTGTGCCAGTACAGACAGTGTTCTTTCAGATCTGGCAATCATGAGGAATACAGGAAAGCTAAATATACATTTGAAAAAGGGATCAAAAGTACCAAGAGAAAGTACTCAGAGAAACATCAGGAACAATTGTCTGCAAATGACAGCACATTAGTCTGGAGAGGCCTTAAACAGGTCACTAACTACAAGAAACAATCATCAAACAGTTCTGGTGATCCCAGTCTGGCTAATCAGTTAAATCAGTTTTATGGTGGCTTTGAAAGGCAATGCCACATAAATCTACCTGATGGTCTCACTGTTACTACTCTACACTTCTCTTCTTTTCAGCCTACCCCTCCTTGTCATCACCGTAAACCATGTCTGCAGCTTATTCAAAAAGCAAAATATTTAAAAAGCTGCAAACACACACCTTATTTACCCTTCCATACTCAGGCACTGTGCAGACCAGTTGTCTACAGTATTTGCAGACATTTTCAACCAATCTCTGGATCTGTGCACTGTTCCTGCCTGCTTCAAGACCTCCACCATCAAAGGTCACAGGCCTAAATGACTACATAAGAGTAGATTTAACTTGTGTGGTAATGAAGACCTCTGAAGACTTTATTCTGAATTACCTCAATCATGCTACAAAACACTTCCTGAACCAATTTCAGTTTGTGGATGATGCAGTGAATTTAGGTCTGAGCTTTATTTATCAACACCTTGATAAGCCAGGGGCATATGTGAGGATCTTGTTTGTGGACTTTAGCTCTACTTTCAATACAATCATCCTAGAGCTCCTAAATAAGAAACTCACCCACTTTAGCCTGCCCAGTTCAATCTGCCATTGGACCACAGACTCTCTTACAGATAGGAAACAGTATGTGTGGGTGGGCACACACATGTCTGACCCATTAACACTAAGTACTGGTGCTCCACAGGGATGTGTCCTTTCCCCACTACTCTTCTCACTTTATACAAATGACTGTATGTCTGGCAAATTGTCTGTCAAACTTCTTAAATTTGCAGTTGACATAACACTAATAGGCCTCATTTCAAACAATGATGAGTGCATATCTCTCTATTATATAAAAAAATCTTGGGTCGAGACATGATTTTCTCGGAGACAGTTTAATGTCCTGCGAGACAAGGAGAAGAGCTGCTGTACAGGCTTTTAAATGTTCGAAGTGCAGCGCGACATGCAGATCACGCAGCACGGCACAAGCAGCAGCAGCAGCAGCAAGCCAGCTGATCGAGCATAAAGGAGGTAAAAAAAATTTATTTGTTTCCCATTGTATCACCGCTTAAGAGTGGGTTTCGGAGGAGTGACTGTATCTCCTTAAGCATGCGTTCAGCCCCCCTCTTCACAACGAGAGAGGCAGAGATGTGAAGTAGATGGCGCAAAGTGCGCCCTGGTTAGAAGGGGGTGGGCGAGCGAAGCGAGTAGGGGCCTAGTACAGGAAAAAGGTGGGAAATCTGATGTTGTGGTGTAGCCATAATAATTTGGACCTTAACATTCAAAAATCTCAGGAGATGATCATAGATTTAATGAAGCAGCACCTATCACTTGCTATAAATGGCTCAGCCATTGGGATCACAGAATTATTTACATTTCTGGGCACTGTCCTGTCACAAAACCTTAAGTGGTACAATAACATCACATGCATTATTAAGAAAAGCCATCTTAGAATGTTCTTTTTGCATCAGCTGAGGAAATTCAATCTCCCTCAAGCAATATTGGTCCAATTCTACACAGCCATCATTGAGCCCACTTTGACCTCATCTATAACTGTCTAGTTTGGTGCTGCCTCTTTTCAGGCTAAGGCCAATCTGCAATGCATCATCAAAGCCTGTGAAAGGATCATAGGATGTAACTTACCACACATTGAATTCCTATATCAGTCCAGGGTAGGGAAGAGGGATGCAAAAATCATTACTGATCCGACTCACCCAGGGCATCATCTATTTGAGAAACTTCCCTCCAACAAACATCTTTGTGCAGTTAAACCTAAAACAACATGTCACCTAAACAGTTTTTTCCATGGAGGACATTAACAAGGGTAACAAATCTATTGTTATAGGTCCTGTTTTCAAGTTGTGCATTTTATAAGTGGGTAGATCTATCTGTTCAATTCTTTAAGTTGGGGGCAAAGTACAATGGGCAGTTAATTGATGTGGCATTGTTTTTGCAAATCCTAGTGGAAGCTGAACTGGGGTCAGCCCTCCCAAACAGAATTAGGATATCAATTTAGAAAATAATATGCAGATTTTAAAAACTCACACACAGGACCATATAGCACTATAAAGGGTGGTCAAAGGAGCTCTGAAAATTAGTAGAGTGGAGCTCCCTTCTGTCTTATACATTTATAGCACATGGTGCAACAGAAAGGCAAACAGTATTGTTAAAGACCTCATCCATCTGGAACAGGCACTTGTCTCACTCTTCTATGCATATCCATCACATCACAAGTTTCAAGGAAGGTTTTTAATCTTAGGTCATATGGCGTGCTTGTGTTTCAATCATTAGAGCTGCTTAAAGTCTCAGCCCACCTGAGATTCAGCATCAACAGATCCAAGTCAAGAATCCTGAAAGTCAACACAAGCAATGAATTAATGAAGAAGCTCTAGAACAGGTATAGTCCTTTACTTATGTTGGCAGTGCAATAGACAGAAAGCAGGGAATAGATGCTGACATTAAAATGAAAATCAGAAAAGCCAGAGTGTTTCTCCAGCTCTGTAGAGCTCCAAAGAAATCAGCCACACTACAAAGATAAAGCTGTGCAACACAAATGTTATGTCAATGATATTGTATGGAAGAAAAATATGGAAGACTAAAAAGGCTATCATGAAGAAGATCCAGAACTTCAGAAACCAGGGTCTGCACTGAATCCACTGGCAAAAAACCATCAGCAACTCTAGATGAAGAGCTGTTGAGGAGAGGATGGCTAGGAAACACTCTGAGGAAACCTGCAGACAATGTCACTAGGCAGGCATTAACCTGGAACCCACAAGGAAAGAAATGAGAGAGACTCAGAAGCACCTGGAGAATGGATCTCTGTGGTGACATCAAGCTAACAGGACACAAGTGGAGGCACGTGGTAATGGCAGCACAGAACAAACGGTGATGGAGGGCTATCATTGATGACCTGTGCTCCAGAAAGGAGTGACTGGCTTAACAATGACAACATCACATAAGGCTAGTCAATAGCAACTTATAATGACACCTGCATGGGTGTTTTTGCATTTCCCAGCTGATGTTGATTTCAACGTATGGTGTTGTATTCACTGTTGCTGTTACATTCATTGTCTGTTGTCAGTATTGAATTATTGTCACTAGTTTGTAGGAGATAGGGAATTAAGAATTTCTTTGTATTATTTACAAATGACAGTAAATCTGAACTTGGATTTTAACATTAAAATGGCTTGGGGCCAATGTGGAAGCATCAAAATCAAAGTGAGAACTATCATAGAAAGATCACAGAACACATTCACTTATACAGGGCTAATTTAGGACATCTGTAAACCTAAAGTCAATGTCTTTGCAATGTGGGAGAAAAAAACATGACTTCCAGGAAAGATTCATACAGACATGGGAAAAACATAGTCTTCACAAAGGCGGTGACCAGGCCAGGATTTGAAGTGAAGACAATGGAGTTGTGCGGCAAAAGCGTTAATCACTTTCCCACCTGCTTGTGAATGCCCATTGACATTCATGCTCAGACAGAGAAGGAAGCCTGCTTGGGAATTAGCCACAGTTCACCTGACAATTAGCTCATTATATGTAAATTATAGTTGTCCCTTGCCCTCCGGCAGAATTTTGTTTAGTTTTTCCTGGAGCAAGCAGCCAAAGGGAGCATCCAGTACTCAAATCCTAGTGGAAGCTGAAATGAAGAGTTCATCATTAGTTTTTTCCATTTACAACACTGTTTCAAAAACATGCATATTAAGAAAAACAGTGTAACATCATAAACAACTGAAAATCACCAGAGAAATTAAAAGTTATACATCTGCAGCAAAGTCTCACTGGACTCATTCAAAACTCAGTTTAGTGAGAAAACAGAACAAACTAAACTTGTTTTGGATGTCACTATTTATGTCTACTGAAGTTTCAAGATTTATAAGAGTGTTGTTACACAAATAAACATGGGTAGCAGTTGCTGTGTTGGTGACGCAAGTTTGGCTGTTTGGTGTGCTACTTCATGGTGACATATGGTTTGATTCAGGAAATCTTGCCTGGTAAATCCTGTATTGATCTTCAATAATGGATTCAATAGAGGACCAGATAAGTCAGTTAGATGTATTAATCTACTGGACTGAATTAGGCTGAAACAGTAATCCAGAGTTTTGATGAAATATGATGCATCACATTGGCATTGATTATTCTGGGTATTGTTAGGCTTTCAGTGATTAGGAACTTCAAATCGGATTGTACTATAATAGAACTTCATCATCATTATTATCGCAGGATTAACTGACCTTATTTCCATGTTTATCCTGGTTTGGCTCTGGTTGCCATCCAATCCATTCCCTGTAGTCTAGGAGATGTTGGGGTGAGACCCATCCTTTCTTTATCATTTGATACCACTTCTAATGAGTGACCCTTTTTTATGGCCTTGCCCACATCCACATCCATCTTGGTAAGCCTCTTCTTCCAAACATCCTCTGCCTTTTGCTCCACATGCCCAAACTAATTCAGTGTGTTTCTCCTCTGGACAATACTTATCATCTCTAAACCAAATCCATCCATCCATCCATCCATTGTCTCCTGCTTATCCGAGGTCGGGTCGCGGGGACAGCAGCTTGAGCAGAGATGCCCAGACTTCCCTCTCCCCGGCCACTTCTTATAGCTCTTCCGGGAGAATCCCAAGGCGTTCCCAGGCCAGTCGAGAGACATAGTCCCTCCAACGTGTCCTGGGTCTTCCCCGGGGCCTCCTCCCGGTTAGACGTGCCCGGAACACCTCACCAGGGAGGCGTCCAGGAGGCATCCTGATCAGATGCCCAAGCCACCTCATCTGACTCCTCTCGATGCGGAGGAGCAGCGGCTCTACTCTGAGCCCCTCCCGGATGACTGAGCTTCTCACCCTTTCTTTAAGGGAAAGCCCAGACACCCTGTGGAGGAAACTCATTTCAGCCGCTTGTATTCGCGATCTCGTTCTTTCGGTCACTACCCATAGCTCATGACCATAGGTGAGGGTAGGAACATAGATCGACTGGTAAATTGAGAGCTTCGCCTTACGGCTCAGCTCCTTTTTCACCACGACAGACCGATGCAGCGCCCGCATTACTGCGGATGCCGCACCGATCCGCCTGTCGATCTCACGCTCCATTCTTCCCTCACTCGTGAGCAAGACCCTGAGATATTTGAACTCCTCCACTTGGGGCAGGATCTCGCTACCAACCCTGAGAGGGCACTCCACCCTTTTCCAGCTGAGGACCATGATCTCGGATTTGGCGGTGCTGATTCTCATCCCAGCCGCTTCACACTCGGCTGCGAACCGATCCAGAGAGAGCTGAAGATCACGGCCTGATGAAGCAAACAGGACAACATCATCTGCAAAAAGCAGTGACCCAATCCTGAGCCCACCAAACCGGACCCTCTCAACGCCCTGGCTGTGCCTAGAAATTCTGTCCATAAAAGTTATGAACAGAATCGGTGACAAAGGGCAGCCCTGGCAGAGTCCAACTCTCACTGGAAACGGGTTTGACTTACTGCCGGCAATGCGGACCAGGCTCTGGCAACGATCGTACAGGGACCGAACAGCCCTTATCAAGGGGGCCGGTACCCCATACTCTCGGAGTACCCCCCACAGGATTCCCCGAGGGACATGGTCGAATGCCTTTTCCAAGTCCACAAAACACATGTAGACTGGTTGGGCAAACTCCCATGCACCCTCCAGGACCCTGCTAAGGGTATAGAGCTGGTCCACTGTTCCGCGACCAGGACAAAAACCACACTGTTCCTCCTGAATCTGAAGCTCGACTATCCGATGGACCCTCCTCTCCAGGACCCCTGAATAGACTTTTCCAGGGAGGCTGAGGAGTGTGATCCCTTTGTAGTTGGAACACACCCTCCGATCCCCTTTCTTAAAGAGGGGGACCACCACCCCGGTCTGCCAATCCAGAGGCACTGTCCCTGATGTCCATACGATGTTACTGAGGCGTGTCAACCAAGACAGTCCTACAACATCCAGAGCCTTGAGGAACTCCGGGCGTATCTCATCCACCCCTGGGGCCCTGCCACCAAGGAGTTTTTTGACCACCTCGGTGACCTCAGTCCCAGAGATGGGGGAGCCCACCTCTGAGTCCCCAGGCTCTGCTTCCTCATTGGAAGGCATGTTAATGGGATTGAGTAGGTCTTCGAAGTACTCCCCCCACCGACCTACAACGTCCCGAGTCGAGGTCAGCAGCGCACCATCCCCACCATATACAGTGTTGACACTGCACTGCTTCCCCTTCCTGAGACACCGGATGGTGGACCAGAATCTCCTCGAAGCCGTCCGAAAGTCGTTCTCCATGGCCTCCCCAAACTCCTCCCACACCCGAGTTTTTGCCTCAGCAACCACCAAAGCCGCATTCCGCTTGGCCTGCCGGTACCTATCAGCTGCCTCCAGGGTCCCACAGGACAAAAGGGACCGGTAGGACTCCTTCTTCAGCTTAACGGCATCCTTCACCGCCGGTGTCCACCAACGGGTTCGGGGATTGCCGCCACGACAGGCACCGACCACCTTACGGCCACAGCTCCGGTCAGCTGCCTCAACAATAGAGGCACGGAACATGGCCCATTCGGACTCAATGTCCCCCACCTCCCTCGGGATGTGGTCGAAGTTCTGCCGGAGGTGGGAGTTGAAGCTACGTCTGACAGGGGGCTGACAGGGCAAACCCCTGCACCATGATAAGGTGGCAGTTAAAGGAGGAGTCTAAACCAAATCCTTCTCTTAAATCAGCACCTTTCATGTAACATGATATTAGAAACAGACCTCCATCCCTCTTTTTGCCATTAAAGGTGATTAATGAGGTTCATATCAGGAAGGTTAACTGTTCTTATATTAACCTGGTGATGAGGTGAACTCTGAAAATATTCTAGCTGGGCATTGAACATTGCTTGAATTAAAGCTCAAGAGATTAACAAGCACTGTTTGCCTTCTAACCACCAGCAGGTCGAATGTTCCTAGCTCTCAAAACAGGAGAAGATGGTAAACCTTTAATACAGAGAGAAGGCTGAAGGCTAAATTGCTTTAAGTATTACATGCAGGTCCGTATTCCATGACACAACATGCATGATGAATGTCTTAACACTTGCTGTACATTACAACTGTTTCTGTGTTTAATCTTGAGTACAAAAAGCATTAAAGTAACATCTTCTTCTTAATGTCTGTTATCTGTTTTGTATTTAAGGTTGGTTGAGGTGGGTGCATGATGTTGGGTGGGTTTGGGGGTGTAGGCATAATGCTAAATCACCTTTTTATTACACCATAAAGGACTTCCTGTAGTCTTCAGTACAGCCAACCTGCTATAGCAGCTATAGGAAGACTCTACTTGTGATTAAAGACAAGTTGTTTTCACTTGTAACAGACATCACACAGTGGGAATTTTATTCAGAAGGAATCCACTGAGGTATGTGCATCTGTATTTAACTGAAAAGTTTGTTTGTATTGTTTTTATCTTGTTTTCTTTAGAATAATTTTAATGAATATTGCTCCTTATTCTCATTTCTTCCATGTAAGCCTACTGACAAATATTTGCAAGACCTCTGCATTTCCTACAAGCGCATTGGTCTACCACACAATGCATTTCTTTGGTCTACTTTCATTTTGCTTTTATATTTACAAAGATAAATATTTAACTCTTGAAGGCAATTTATAGTTTGTCTTAATGATCCTCAAACTCGGTTCAAGGAATCCCATGTGGATGCAGGATTTTGTTCTAACCAACTTTTGTATTTAATTGGACTCCTTGCCTAATTATGTCCCAGTTTCTATGTTTTGGGATCAATGGAGAAATTACAAAATGGAGTTTGGTAAACCTTTACTTAGCATGTTCCAGTAAATTTCATGGGAAAAATGTGATTTTTTAAATTTATTTTTAAGATTCTCATAACCAATGTGATTTAATTTTGCTTTTCCTGGTGCTGTGGTCATTTAATCAATTCAAAATTCAGTGTCATTTGCTTGGCTACCCTCCTTTGCTTATTGTTCATAATCATTGTTAGGATGCAATTAAGGGGGAAAATACAGAAAAAAGTGAATTTGTAGAAAAAGCAAACAATCCACAGAGTGCTGATGGGAAACAGCCAAACAATTCATCAATTAGTGTGACTCCACACTGAACACCCCATGTCTGCATAGCTCCTCAGCCATGTACGCATTCATGGGGTCCAAGTCACACTATTCTTTAAAAACTTGCACCCTTCTTTATTCTTTAAAAACGGACCCTTTCTATCTTCAAACAATGTATCTCAAACTTTGTCCAGGGGACTTCATGAGACTGCAGGTTTTTGTTCCATCCTATCTTGCAATCAGTGAGTCTATTTTTTCTCTCTCTCTTCTCAAATTCTGTATTCAGAAAAATACACCACTGAGGATTTTACATTAATAAGACATTTAGAAATATTTGTATTTTTTTGCTATATCTTTAGATGCAGTTTAGGGCAGTGCACCCACAGGTCTATAATGGGAGACTAAGCAGAAGGAGACAGGAGAAAGCTATAAAGAAGGCAGAATTGGGGTACTTGAGCCAGCATCGTGATGGGGAGGTGGTTAGTGACCCAGAGAGGGAGGGATCGATCAGTGGTCTAGGGATGCCAGGTGCTCTGCTGATCAATTCAGAAGTAGTTGGGTTGATCGGAATTTGATCCTAGGGATCCAATAGACATCAAGAAAGTGTGTTGGAAGATGGTAGGCTGGCTACAAGTGTCATGGCTGATGTCTGCAGAGATAGTCTAGACAAGAGTAGGAATCTGTGACTTTGCAAAATTTCATCGAAAATCAAAATCTCACCAAAAAACGTCTTCACTTGTTTAGATGTGTGACATGGGGCCAGATCTTGTTGAAAAACACCAGATTGCTTAAAATACCCACAAAAGAAGATATTTTTGAGGTTGCTTCAGCTATTATGGCATTGATTGTTTAACCCAGTCAAGAGCATGATGTGCTCACCACAATACATTGAACTTCTCTGCAGTAAAGTTGTTCTAGAACTTTTCTGATTGATACAGGGTTTTTCAAGAAGATCTAGTCCTGTGTTACAAATTGAAACAAGTGAAGAAATTTTTGATGAGAATCAAATTAACATACTGGAGCAGCCTGGAAACTCTCCTGATCTGAACCCAATTGAAAATTTGTGGTCTATTTGTAAGCTTAGACTTGGTAGAATGGACTCCACAGTGATGGAGAAGGTGATTCAGGCCCTAATTCTTGTTTGGTACAGAGACCCCAAAATCCTCCAAGACTATTCAAAATGGGTGGATTCTATACCAAATTGCATCCAGATGCTTCACAAGAGTCAAGGAGGTCATATCATGTATTGATGTGAGTATATGAATATTATTCAAAATAAAAAAAATGAGCAAGACTTATTTTTGTTGTTTCCAGAGTTTGTTAAAAATTAATTTGCACAAGAGTGTAGTTGGATAACATTTGCCCTTTGTATTAAAATATGTCTTTCATATCCACATCATATCTAGACAGATCAGAAGGACACTTTCATAAGCACAGCAGTTTGGGATTTAGTGGGCCCTCGTGTTTATTTAAACAGTAGTCGGAATAGGAGCAAAGTGCATGTTATGATCCTACAAAGAAAAACTGGAAGAATGTGTCACAAAAGTGTTTTGCATCTTTCAGAAATGCAGTTCATTCATCAGAGTGGAAGACAGTTGTGACAAATATAGATGATGTCTTACAGAATTTTAATCTATTCATAAGTGACAGCATGCCAGATTTAATTTGTTTGAGCCCAACAGATGAGTTGGGAGTCAATGGAGGTTCTGATTGGGGCTCTCAAGAGACTGAGCAAGGAGTCTTGAGTGTCTGGGCTTTCGAGTGTCCTGATAAAAACCAACATCCAGGCCTTTAATGACTTCTTGGAGCACAGCCATCAGCAGTGTGTCTGTCTGCAGAGAGAGTGTCGACCTCATTGAGAAGTTTACTTACCTCGGCAGTGACATTCATGTCTCTGGTGACTCCTCCTATGGGGTCAGTAGACGGATTGGGAGAGCATGGGGGTTCATGAGATCACTGGAAAGTGGTGTGTGGCACTCCCGATATCTATGCAAAAGGATGAAGGTCCAAGTCTTTAGAGTCCTGGAGCTTCCTGTCTTGCTATATAGTTGTGAGACATGGATGCTATCCAGTGACCTGAGACAAAGACTGGACTCCTTTGGTACTGTGACTTTTCAGAGAATCCTTGGGTACCGCTGGTTTGACTTTGTGTCGAATGAGTGGTTGCTCATGGAGTTCTGAACGAGGCACATTACCTGCATTGTGATATAGTGTCAGTTACCACACTACGGCCATGTTGCGTGATTCTCCGAGGGTGATCCAGCTCACAATTTCCTCATAGTTGAGGACCCGAGTGGCTGGAACAGGCCAAGGGGATGCCCACGAAACACCTGGCTGTGGCAGATAGAGGGTAATTTCCAGAGGGTGGGACTGGACCACGTGTCTGCCTGGGGGGTTGCCAACCAGGATCCCGAGCTGTTTCGTCGTGTGGTGGGTGCGACAATGTGCTGTGTAAGTGCATGCTCAACCAACCTGACCTGACCTGACCAACAGATGTGCAGAGTAATTAATGAAACATACATATTGACACCTTTATTTGTACTTATTATCTATAGCTCAAATGGCTGAAGCTGAAATATGCTGGTCAACAAACCTTTATTTGAAACACCTTATGGAATGCAGATTACAAGTGAAAAACTCCTGGGCTTACTTCTCAGATGTCTGTGTTTTGTTTCAAATCACTTCACACAGTAATGAGAAATCCTTTTTGAAAACAGAACTTATCATCAGGGTACTAATGGAGATATGCACTAGAGTGTAGACATTAGTTAAGGTCTGGAAAAGTCATTTGGCAATGAAGTAATACAAACCTTCTATAATACTGAGTTGGCTGTTTCTCTGCTGAGCAGCAGGTGAAGTTTATTGGTAGCTGGACAAAAGTGCCCAGAGTCTGCAAACTGGTGAAAAATTAAGCTTGCTGATGTACACAGAAAAAATGTTGAAATGAATCTAGTTATGTGAACAGATTCACCGTCACTAGCATAATTAAATTCCAACAAACTTTTTCCTCCAGTTTTACACATAAACTTTCCTTAATCCATGTTTGTGTTGTTTGTGTTATGCTGCTCCATGCAATGGACTGTCGCATAGTTTCAGATTGCAGGTCCCTGGAGCTGTAACCGAATAACAAGGGGATGGGAACTGGGAGCGTCAGTTCAGTTCTCCTAGCAGCTGTGTGATCTGATGCTGCAGGTTCCTAATGTGCTGATCCATCTGCTGCTCATTAGCATCCTAGGCAGAGATGAATTGTGCTTCCAGGGTGCATACGCCCCCTGTAATAGTGTCATCTCCGGCTAGAACTTCATCTGTGTCAACTCCCTAGGGATGGTCAGGAGTACCAACTACAGGTTGTCTTTTAGGAGCCATACTGCACAAAAACAAATTCTGTCTTCATCTGTGCTCAAATTAAAACAATGTCTCTTCTATGGCTTTAGATCTTACCACTGTCACCAAAATGTGGTACACAGTGCAATTGCATCATTGCACAGTTTCAGACTGGGGGGGAGGTGGGGGGGGGGGTGTTCCGGTGGTTGAGACACAGACAATGCTGACTGTTCCAAAAAACAGAATTCTGGTTTATTCTAGAGGTGCCAATAACTATTTACAGTAATGTCTTGCAAATATTTATACAATTCAATGCAAGAACATTAAGAAAAACAAGAAAAATAGGTGCTATTTACAAAATTACAGTGACTACAAAGCAAAAAGTGATAAGAAAAAACTCCAATAAAAATAAACAAAAACCTTTTTCTTCCTCCTCCTCCTTCTTCTTCTTCTTCCACAGACAGTTCACAAGGGGTGGACAGAAAAATAAACAAAAACAAAATGTGAAAAATTATACACAAGCACAACACAGATTACTTCCACCCAACCATATATACAAATCAAAGTAAACTGTCCTCACTAATATATGCAAACTTAAACGCTCTTCTCTCTCCTCTACCTGCTTAGTAGTAAAAAAAGTGTCTGCAAGCCTGAAGACCAGTTAAAAGATAACCCCTGGCAGTCTGAACTTTGGTTTTAAACCTCTAGCTCTTTTGGCTAGCCAGTTATTATTTATGCCTTCCGGTGTCTACCAATAGCAAATGATCTTGAGTCACGTACCCCACGTCCTCCTCTGATCAGGAGCAGTGTCACTATTTTGAATCTTCCTTTCCCTGCATGTGTGTGCATATTTACAAACACATCGCGCTGGTTGCTCATTCACCTCTAAAGGTAAGTTGCACTGTGAATTTTCACTTACTTTCTTTCTCTACCAGAAACTTCTAAATCTCAGAGCTCTGCTCTTTGCTCCCCTCAGCAGCTTTGGGCATGCGCTTTGCAGTCGGGCCACTTCAATTTGAATGTGCGCCTGTGGATAATATAGCGGCATCAGACATGCACCTCGGCAGAGAAGCCCTCTGATTCTCTTGCTTTCATGTCAGTGGGCAACTCTGAAGGGGGCACCAAATGCCACTGCATTCTCACTTGCTGGAGTGTTAAAATAACAGGTAAGCTTTTACTACTATACCTATTTAACTGACTGTGATAAGCTATAAATAGCTATAAAACCTGCTATTTTTAAAGTGTCAGTTGACTCAGCTTATCACATATAGCTGCAAAATGCTTTGATTTACTCATACCTAAGAAACATGGCATTTCAATTAACTCAGCATGTTTCCGTTCTACTACTTAAACTGATCCTTTAAAAAATGGAAAATACCTTTATCCACACACACACTAAAATAGACATGTTATCATTGTGTAAGATAAGTGTTATTTATTTTCACTGATTGCATTTCTGCGTAATCCTACAATTATTTGTCATTATTATTTGTACTGGAAAAGAATGTAGAAAAAAGCCAAGCAAAATGACACCTTTTATTGGCTAACTAAAAAGATTACAATATGCAAGCTTTCGAGGCAACTCAGGCCCCTTCTTCAGGCAGAAGGGGCCTGAGTTGCCTCGAAAGCTTGCATATTGTAATCTTTTTAGTTAACCAATAAAAGGTGTCATTTTGCTTGGCTTTTCTCTACTGGAAAAGAAGAAAAAGATACTTTTGTGATATATTTGAGCATCAAATTTACAAGTTGATCAAAAAGGTAGTGTAGCACCCTGTGATGGTGCAAGTTGGCTCCATGCTGTCGTAATGTTTCGGGAGCCTCTTGAACCTGCCACCGTCAATACTGTAACCAAGATGAGCCAGGCAGATGAGGATACATACATCCAGACAAGGGGTAGGTGCAAAGTGAACTGTGCTTTTATTAAAATCCAAAAACCAAAACAGTGTTCAAACGTGCAGTGCATTTCAAAGTCTTCAATAAATAATCCATGAAAAAGTGCATATGTGGAGGTTAAAAATCCATAATAAATAAATCCAATAAAATTAGGTTAAAAATCATGCAGGAAACTGTCCTCTAAAATTATCGAGCCCTGGTGTATCCCTTTAAAATGGATGTCTCCATGGCTTACTTTATTCAGGTCTCGCAGCATGGACAGACATTGTCCAACAGGTGCAGGCAACCTTTTGATTCACTCGTGACTCCACTGCCCACCCCATTCCGTTCCATGGTGTGTTGCCAGGCCGCCGCTCCTTCTGCTCCTGCTTCCAACTATGCCCTTGAGGGGCAGTCCCTCTGCAGTAACCTTGTTGCTCCTGCTCCCAAACTCAGCAAGAGCAACCCTCAGCTCCCTCGAGCACCGGCTACACGCTGCACTCCCAGGGCTCATAGTCCTGTCTGCCTGCTTTGTCCCATCTTACACTGGCTCTCTCTCACTCACTCATTCACTCATTCCTGCCTTCTACTGTTTCTGTCTCTCTCCATTAACATTTGTGCTTTCTATTTCATTTAGTTTTCTTTTTCTGATCACAGACTGCCCTTATATAATAATAATAATAATAATAATAATAATAATAATAATAATAATAATAATCTGGGTGGGTTGGCACCCTGCCGGGGATTGGTTCCTGCCTTGTGCCCTGTGTTGGCTGGGATTGACTCCAGCAGACCCCCGTGACCCTGTGTTCGGATTCAGCGGGTTGGAAAATGGATGGATGGATGGATAATAATAATAATAATAATAATAATAATAATAATAATAATAATAATAATAATAATAATTTACATTTATACAGCATTTTTCTCAGCACTCAAAGTCATTTACATAGTGAGTGGGGAGCCACTTCAAACTCCACCAACATGCAGCATCTACCTAGTTGATTCATCAGCACCCATTTGCACCAGTACGTGCACCACACATTAGCTGTTAATTAGTAAAAGGGTGAGAGACAGCCAGTTAGAGATGAGAGATGACTAAGGTGCCAGAAAGACTACCTAGGACGTCAGGATACACCCTACTCTTTACGAAGGATGCCTAGGGATCTTTAATGACCTAAGAGAGTCAGGACCTCGGTTTTTTTGTGACATCTGCCATTTTTATAGCACAGTGTCTCTGTCACTGTACTGTGGCATTGGGATCCACGTTAAGACCACAGGATATAGACCCCCTGCTGACCTTGCCAACACCAGTAGCATTTACTGACCAGGCCATAACATGCTTAGCTTCAGGTTGATGATCTCTTCCGAAGTGCATGTGTTATGACTTCTGGAATGACAGTGCCATTGAAGTGAAATGTTTTTTCACAGTGAAGTGAAAGAAAATTATAGTGAATTGCTGCATACAAATGAGGTTTAGTGCTAGCTATTAACTTATTCCGATATATGTTAAACAAATGAAAAGTAAGTCAATTGATATGTTGGCATATTTTCCGAAATAAGACGAGAGACAAGTGAATATGAGGGGAGTGTAGAAAATGAGGCAGAGGAAAAAAAATCAAAAAAGACAGAGCAGGGAACACTTCAGTGGGTGGAGACGTGTACTCTACCTAAGAGTTTAAGCTTTGTTAGAAAGTTTCAATGTGGGTTTAAACTTTGAAGACTGCACTTATATACCTGTTATCGCTGCTGTATTTGAACCTACACTCTCAAAAATGCTGGTTCCTTAATGGAACTTTTCTAGGTTAGGTAATTTCTTGTTGAACCACTGCTTGACAATGAACTACATTTTTTTGATTCTGTTGAAAGGTTCTCAGCATGTGTGACAGTCTGGTTTCTTGCAGTTGCCATAACATTCTTGACCCAAGGATTGGCAATAGTAATAATCGAGGATAAGCCAGGCAATGAGGACACAAAACAAAGCAAGGGTTGTGTGAAAGTACAAATAGTGCTTTTATTAGACACAAGTCAAACAAAACAGGGGGAATAGTGCTGTGGTCTTGATAAATATAGATTCAAATAAATAATTGTTAATCAAAAAATGAGCTCTGTGGAGGTTAAAAGCAACAATAAGCCATCAAAACAAGTTAAAAAAATTCCAGGGTAAAAGACATAGAATCACCACAGCACAGACTCTATCACGATCTTGTCTCTTTATTTGGTTTCATCCTTCTCTTTAACATTTCT
Organism: Erpetoichthys calabaricus; assembly: GCF_900747795.2. Classification (NCBI taxonomy): domain Eukaryota; kingdom Metazoa; phylum Chordata; class Cladistia; order Polypteriformes; family Polypteridae; genus Erpetoichthys; species Erpetoichthys calabaricus. The sequence continues at coordinate 285,604,709 of NC_041396.2, read as the reverse complement.
TTCTTTCTTTCTTTCTTTCTTTCTTTCTTTCTTTCTTTCTTTCTTTCTTTCTTTCTTTCTTTCTTTCTTTCTTTCTTTCTTTCTTTCTTTCTTTTGATCTCCCTTGGCTCTCTGCACTGGCTCTTTTTTTACATTGTGGGCACAGAACCTACCTCAGAATGTAAATTGGGAACAATATTTACTTTTATAGCATATTTTCATAAAAAGAAAGTAGCTAAAAGTGTTTTACAAGATGTCAAAGAGAAAGTTAAAAGAAAAGAAAAAACAAGATTAGGTAAGAATATTTTTTTACCAAAGAAAAAAATAAAAAATAAATCAATACAATTTTATAAAACATAGATGTATAAAAGATGTATAATTAGTAGAATATGTGCAATATCATAATGTAAGTCTCTAACAACGAGTCTGATGGCCAGGAAGACAGGAAAGCTCCAGTTAACCTGGAGAAAAAAAACAAAATCTGCAGTGGTTCCAAGGCCAAAAGACCACCCATTCCCCACTGGGCAAAGACACACATCGTCATGGACCTTTCTCATCACAGTATGAAATTGTATCTTAAGGCTTAGAAAGGGTTCCTGATATGTGAACAAAACAGACACCTTTCATGTATATACTACTAAGCAGGATACAATAGATCAAGAAAACCTCCATGCAGTATATACAGTATAATCAGACATGCATGCTTGAGGATCACTATCCAAGCTCTTCTGAGGTATGTGATATTACCCCAGGCTGAGAGGGGGCACTGACACTAACTGCCTTGTCATTTTCTTCCTCCGCATTTACGAGAAACTGTCTAGTGATGGCAAATGACTCTGCTCCTTCCGGTCCCTGGGCTACAAATGGACGACCACCCGGAAGAAGGCATCACTTTTTAGCAGACGACCTAAAGGAAAGAACTTAATAGCATTCCACCCAACAGCAGAGCTGATTAAATAAGCAGCCCCCATCTTTACACAGTGATTACTTTTTGTTGATTTTTTATGCCACCAACCATTGTTTTTTGTTTGTGACTGAAAGCAAATGGGGAGGGCTGTGTTGGTACTCCAAAATTCAGTTGTCACAACCTTTTCTGAATGGGCCACATCACACAGCTTGTTAGATACAAAGTAAAACCAGCAGTACCCAAGGATATTATCAAAGAGACATTGTGTTGAAGGAGTTAAGTCTTCGTCTTAGGTGACTGGATAGTGTACATGTCTCGCAATCATGTTAGAGAAACAGGAAGCACCAGGACTCTAAAAACGTGGACCTTCGTCCTTTTGCAAAGATATTCATAGGTGCCAAAGACATGAATGTTGCTACCAAGGTAAGTAAACCTCTTGACGAGGTAGACATTCTCTCGGCAGACAGGCACACTGCTGATGGCTGAGCCCAATAGGTCATTAAAGGCCTGGATCTTGGTTTTTACATGGGACACTCACAAGACCAGACACAGTCTCCTTGCTCAGTTTCTCGAGAACCCCGATCAGAGCCTCCTTTGACTCTCAAATGAGAAGAACTCAAAGGTCTTGCCTCTACTCTACACAGCACTCACAGTACCCATGTATAGGCAGCTCAATCAACTGAGTTGAACACCTTACGGAAATCGACAAAGGCTGCAAAGAAACTCTGCTGATATTTGCATTTGCACTCAATGAGAACCTTCAGGACCAGGTTGCGGTGGATGGTAGACTTCTTAGATATAAAACCAGGCTGCTCCAGTCCCTGGTAGGTGAGCAAGTGATCATGAATCCTTTTGAGGATGACCCTAGCAAGCACCTTACCTGGCACCAAGAGCAGTGTTATCCCCGTGTAGTTGCCGCAATCCAGGCGATCACCCTTTCTTTTCCAGATAAGGACAAGTTAAATTGATTTAATTTAAAATTTTGTTGCATTTTGGTCCAAGGGATCCACACCTTTGTACATTTAGAAAGAAAGTTCAAGTGTTTTAGTAAATTGATTTTTAACTGAATGCTGTGGATTTGTTGTCATTGTGGAAGGTTATTTAGAATACTTTGATACACCGGCAAACTTTTTACTCACCCTTCATCGCAAAAAGATAATTTTCTTCTTTGCCAATATAAACATTACTTGAAAAATTGTACAGAAGATGCAATCAATTAAAATAAGTCATGTGTGCTTTATATAATGTTGTGTGAATAACTGCAGTTCTTATAAAGCTTATCTACGTTTCATTGCTTGTGTTACTTTTAGTGGATTAGTTTAAGTAATAAAACATAAACATTTATGAATAATATTTAATTTAATTGACTATAACCATGATCCTTAGGTTTAAATAAATCAAAGTATTTTGTAGCTAAATAACAAATCAAACATAAACTAATGTAGGTTTATATGTAAAACTGCAACAGATGTTTCTTACAAATTAATTCTACTAGTTACGTTAAACCTGTTGTCATAACTAGATTAAGTAATTCCAACATTTTGTTTTCAGACACCTGTTTTGTATAAATATAAACATTTTAAAAATAAAAATAAAATATAATAAACAGGAAAATATTTAATTGTTAAAATAAACAGAAAATGTCTAAATAAGTGTAAGCCATCCTAATTTGTGATGTTTGTAAGAAATATAATGATTTACTTAATGAAGTAGAAGTACATAATAAACAAAAATAGTTGTGTCAAATATTTGAAATTTTAAAATGTGAACTTTTTTAAAGTCAAAATATTCTCAATAGTAATAGAAATGTGTCATTTTTCACCCTCTGAAAGAGGCCCATACAGAGCTAGATCCCTAGTATAGGATCAAAAATAGCATCATATTTGTAATTACTGCCCTTGAAATAGTCTAAAATGACACCCGCATTCTTATGGTTGAAATTTGCTATTTTTAACCTTTTGGGAATGATTCTTAGAGGGCTAGGACCACCAGTAAAGAGAGAGAGAGGTTGCCTCACTCACTACACAATGAAGCACCTCAGGAGCACAAATTAGGACCCGAGCATAGCCGTGCAACCGTTAAAGAATCAAATATAAAAAAAAATGACCATATTCATGAATGGCAACCTTGAAATAGCATAAAATGACACTCCACATGCCTATATTACCAATTCCCATTTTTTCAAAGTTTTGAGAAAAGGATGAAACTTGACCCTTCATATCCCATTAGTGGGTGACTGATGTGGCAGACATAACTTCAAATCCTTCTGATCATTTCAGTTGGAGACACCTACTGGTATGCTCTTATCATAAAGGTGTAATTTCCTGCTCAAAACATGGTCCAAAAGTAGCCTTAAAATTATGTGGTTTTTGGATATAAACAACTAAAAAAGCTTGATTTCTTCCATAACGAGACATAAAGACAAGTAAAATTGTATATGTATATGGGGGCTTTCAGTTATCAGTGAGTCAGGATGCACTATAGAAAGCATTAAAGCATTCATAAGTAGATAAACAACAATGTTTTGCAATATAAATGATGCAGAATATGATTTTATTAATTTATGTAATTGTATTTGTTAGTTCATTTAAATTGGAAATGCCAATGATAATAATTGACAGCCACTATTGTTTTTGAACGCATTAAATTCAGTTATAATTTTAGTGCACCTCCTAAAAATGTTCCCTTGAACTTTTCGGAAGGCACCACTGCATGTGTTCCATGCTTTGCAGAGGCACTGTGAGTAGAAAAGTAAAAATATTAATAATAATAGAAAGAAAGAAAGAAAGAAAGAAAGAAAGAAAGAAAGAAAGAAAGAAAGAAAGAAAGAAAGAAAGAAAGAAAGAAAGAAAGAAAGAAAAAGACCTATATATTGAACCCAGAACATTTAACTTGCATTTGGATATACGAGGGATATTCAAAAAGTTTCTGCAGTTTTATATTTTCATTGGAAACAGTGAAGGCGAGAGGAGTAGTAATTGGGCATTAAAAAGCTGGTATGACACTGGGAAAATTGCATCACATTGGAAGGTGACTATGTAGAAAAGTGATGCAATTTGTTTTGAAATTCTTAATTAATAGAGTTAAAAAAGTGTGGAAACTTTTTGAATAACCTTCTATGGTATAGTGGGTCCACAGCTCTCTTAGCAAAGGCCAGTTTTTAAATAATCAGCGCGCTCGTGGCTTAGCGAGGGGGCGTGGTAGTTGTGGCTAAAGCAGGTCTCAGGATGATCTGCGGTGTGGGCGTTTCTCACCTAAGTGCACAGGTGAGACACTGCCCACATCTGTGATTTTTCCTGGGGCTGCTAAATGTGCTGCAGCTGCTATGCCCTCTTAGCATTTATAGAAGCGCGAGTCGCCTAGGAGGAAAGAAAGAATGAAAGAGAACGAAAGATGGAGGTTGCTGGAGAGGAGAGGAGAGGAGAGGAGAGGAGAGGAGAGAGAGCCAATTCGGGTGAGCAAGAGAGTGAATGTTCGTAGTCAGCTGAAGGGAAGCCTAGGTGTTAGGCTGATACCCGGGAGTTGTAATAATGGTCGCTCCCGCTGAGTGAGCATGTAGCGGGATTGACCAATGAAGAAGAGAGACTGTCCACGGACAGCAGTGGGAGTCGGGAGGCTTGGAGGAGAAGTTCTTGTCGTGAGCGTCCTGGTTGGCAAGGACTCCAAGTCTCAGGCCTGGGATGAGAGCACTGTCTAGCTCATCTCGGTTATAACTATCGACGGTGTTGGGTTCAAGGGCTCCCGAACAGAAGATGGGAGCATGGAGCAGAACCTGCATCGTCACACCTTCATATTTGAAGATATACTTATTTTTAATATGAGTATTTCTGGTTAATTTCTCAATCTAGTGAGGAGTGGTTGTAAAACAAACTAATTGTGTCTGTTTAATTTTGATTTTCAAGTGATTCACCTATATATGTTTTAGACATCCCACGTTTGAATAATTGATTTCCAATGGGCTTTGGAGGCCATGTGTGCAGTGTGTCCTTTGTAAACTTTCAGCAGGTGACGGGTGGCGTGGATTTCTTATCTCAAATCTTTGTGCACAAAAGCATATAACATTGTGAGTGCCAACATGCACACACTTTAAAGTTAACATTGACTGGCACCCCATCCAAGCTTGGTTCCTGCCTTGCTTGTGATTCTGCAATGATGTGTTTAAAATAAGTGGCTTACACAAGGGATGGATGTTTTCAGAACTTACATTTATCTCAAAGTATATATTAAAATTTGCTGTTATGTTTTTTGTGGATTTTTCTGTTTTTTTGTTTTCTGTGTGGGTTTTGTCTATTATGATCAAAAACATGTAGGATAGCTTGACTAGCAATTTTAAACTGAGCGTGGGTGAGTGTTAATGTTTACATAAGCAGGCCTTGGAATTAAAATGTTTTATAGTGTTCTTAAATCTGGGCCATAGAGGGATAGAATCTATCCAGGCAGAATCAGGTGGCAGGCAAGAATTAACCATGGAAAGGTCACTAGTCTGGTCACTAGTCTATTGCAAGGTCAACTTCTGCATAAACCTACACTCACACAGAAATAATTTAAAATCTATACATGTCTGTTACTTCTTCTCTGAATACTCCATTTTTTTCCCACATCCAAAAAGTTGGATTAATTGGAAAACAACCAAACTTGACACAGATGACAATCAGGAATAGGAGTCAAACCAACAATAGTGTGTTTTCCATCAGATAGCAAACAAAACCAGAGCTGCTCTAAACTTGATATCTAAACTTCTGTAAACTAAACTTAAAAAAAAACCAAAACTCCAGCATAATGTAAATTCTCAATGAAAACGTATTCTTAAGGAAGTCCAGTAGAGAAAATAGAACAGAAGTAGCAAAAATTGTCTATCCATTGAACTTTGAAGAAATAGCTAAACTTCACTCTTTTTGTCCTGAGCTTAACGGAAAAGGAAAAGGTTTTATATGGTTCACTCTGGGAAGTTGTGTCTGACAGGTCTTTCTGATATTTTAGGTTCTCTTCAAAATGACCAAGACTCAGATCTTCCTTCTGATGAAGGTTCTTGCTCTGGCTGAATCCCTGAAAGGCCCATTTCCATACTCTGCTGAATTCCCCAACTGCGCCTATCTGAATCACCGTGGCTCCAAGATGCTCCAGCTACCCTCACTTGAAGAAAAGATAAAGACGAACGGAGGGTGGGATGGGACCTTCGATTCATTCACTGTTCATGGGGGTTGTATGCTAACCATTTGGCCAGGGCAAGAGAAGCCAATCGATTACCAAAGCGGTACTTTTCAGATCATCTTCAACGTGACTGCATTTGTGTGCAGCTGCACGGAGACCCCTTATGAAAAATTTTTACGGCAGCATGTAGACAATAGTGTTAAAAATGGCAATTATGAATATTGTGCCAAAATGATGAAAAAGAGGAAGATGACCAGACCAGTCTGCAAACCTTTAAATACTTTCATCCATGCAAACAAGAATGACGTAGTAGCTGTCTGCCTTGAAAACAGTCCAATACAAAACGGCACACGCATCAGCAAGAATCAATTTAAAGTTACAACTTGCAAAAATAAGAAAGGAACTAACAGACCCCCATGCAAGTACAAAGCAGACAATACTAATGGCTTCATTAAAATTGCATGTGATAATAATAAGAAGCCTGTGCACTTTGCGGGGCTTGTGCCTGGTCCTGTTCCTGCCCCTGAATTTATGTTAGATTAGATTCATTGACTTCTTGAGCTCTTGCTTCAACAATTTAGTTTAAGCTTCACTTAATGCTGCATTTCTAGAGACTCAGATATTACATTTCTGTACTTTGATATTTCCTTTTTTCTAATTGCTTACTCGTATATTTCTTTAAAGCAATAAAGATCTGCTTTCATGAAAGTATGCAAGTGAGTAGTATATTTATTAAAAGGCTGTTATTCTTATTCAAAGTGGCACAGTATCTGTGGCTGATGACTCGCAGCTCCAGAATCACAACTTTTTTTGTGTAGCTTTGGCTTGATTTTCCTCATGTCTTTATGATTTTTCTCTTCATACAGTATTTACGTTTTCTTGCAGCATTCTAATTTTATTCAGTCTGCTTAATTTAGTTCAAGATCAGAGAGACAAGGGGCATTACAGACATGAACCACACATAGATAGGGTGATCATTAGATCTTAGTTCACACAAACATGTACTCACAGTACATAATTATCACCCCACATTTAAAACAAACATAACTATCATAAAGACATGAGGAACTATCATTTAAAATTAACCAAAACAACAATAAAACATAAAATAGTTGTAACTGCAGCCTAATACAACGAACTAAATAAAATCCTACACTTCAACAGAATCCCAAAATCATCTGAAGTACTAGGGTGTTGTACCGTGTTAGCCATTATGAATGTAGAGAAAAGCCAAGCAAAATGACACCTTTTATTGGCTAACTAGAAAGATTACAACATGCAAGCTTTCGAGGCAACTCAGGCCCCTTCTTCAGGCGAGATGTAATTAGAAGGGGCCTGAGTTGCCTCGAAAGCTTGCATGTTGTAATCTTTCTAGTTAGCCAATAAAAGGTGTCATTTTGCTTGGCTTTTCTCTAAAATCATCTGACAAATTCAAATGCTTTTTTTTTCAACAGCTTGGTGTAGTTAGCAGGATTTCTCATGTTTGAAAGGATTTCTACCAGAAGACCTTACATCTTTTTTATATCAGTGTCATAAATCAACCAATTTAACTTCACCTTCTGTTGTATTAGACTCTAATAATTAGAGCATTATTACAGAGCTCAGAAAAGGTATTAATGACGTGTTAGCATAGGTAAGTGCTCTGTGAATGTTTTAAGGGGGAAAAGATAGAGATGAACTAGAGAGAAGAAATAGGCACAAGTCAAAAAAAAAAAAAAACAGCAAAGAAAAACCAAACACCAGAGTCAGAACAAAGATGAGAATCAAAATTAATAAGCAAGTATAATGTTCTCCACTAAATTCTTCTTGTAAACCACTATTTAGCTTCCTTCACACTAACAAAAAGTTGAAAAACCCAAAGGAAGGATGCCCCGAGATGTGATCCACCATCTTTTATTATGGTGTACTGTTGACGTCACATATAACACAAACTCTATTAACAAGGTAGCAATAGGACAGTGTTATTATAAACAATATGGCCTTAGCAATGGAAGAACAATACAATATGGTGGCATCTGCAAAAAAAAAAATTGATGTCATGATAATGTCATCAAATGTAATGATAAAACAAGTAAAAATTAAAGCAGCAAATAGAAATTAAACAAAACCCACATGGTGGAATAGAGTAAGGCAAGATAGGGAGATCATGACAGTTGCATGGCTGTCAATATAAACTTTATTGTGAAACTGGCCAAATATCTATTAATAGTAGTAGCCAAATTGTCATATGTATGAAGTTTAATGAGAGTTTTGCTTGAATATCCAACCAACATTCAACATGTAGCCACTCCTGGTAAATGATAAATATCCATTTTATCCATTTAATGGTCCATGATAAATAAGAGTGCATTAAAATTGGCTTACCTGAAAAACTCCTTACTCCTATCGCTACCATCCTTTAGCATCAGTAATTGGCTGTTAATTTAGAAACTGACAACATTCTATTCACTTCAAGACCTCTTACTTTGTATTTTCAAAATAGAAGACTCAACTATAAACTTTGCCGCATGACTTATAATGTTTTATTGCCTGTTCCTATGGAGAACATTATAGAGTAGGTTTCAGTCTTACCAGTTATTTCTAAGGGGCCGCTGCTATTTTTGATATACAGTACCCTCCATAATGTTTGGAACAAACACACCTTTTCCTTGATTTACCCCTCTGCTCCACAGTTTAAAGTTACAAATCAAAAAATGTCTGCACACTATAATTTAATGGTATTTGCATACATTTCGTTTACACCATGTAGAGATGACAACACTGTTTAAACACGTTCCCCCCATTTCAGGGCATCACAATGTTTGGAACATAGCAATGGAAGGTCTATTAAAGCAGTCATATTTAGAACTTTGTCACATGTCCCTTGCATGCAATGACTGCGTAAAGTCTGTGATATGGCTTTTTCGTAGCTACAGTATATTTTAGTTGTATTCCTTATAGAATATATGGGCATAACATTATCATATTGTTCAGGGATCTGCAATCTTTATTAACCTCTACTTTTCTCTGGTGTCTTTTTGGTTCTTCTGTGGGGAGATCTGCGCCACCACCACCTGATCAAGGCACCATGCAGCCAACTGTGATGCTGGAATGAATGCGGGCACACTAGCTGTCCACGAGACCAACTTCATCAAGTCATATCTTATGAAACCAGAAAAAGGAGGAATGAAGTATGAACATTTATGTTAGGTAGAATGCCCAGTGGAGGCTGGAACGACTGCAGATTTCTTTTTTTTTTCTGTCCTTCTTATCACCAAACTCATATATACGAGTATATAAGGACACCATTATTCTACTTTATATTTATCTGTTTTTAAGATAGTTTAGATTCATTTTTCTTTTCTTTCTTCTTTAATATCATTGTCTTATTTGTTTTTCTTTTCTTGTAACTTCATCTTGCAAAACACTGAGCTACATTGTTTGTACAAAAATGTGCTATATATAAATAAATGTTATTGTTGTTATTCATAGTCTCACCAAGTGCCGACGATCTTCTTTAAGGATGCTCTGAGAATCCACTAATGCAGCCATATTTAGCTCCTGCTTGTTTTGGGGACTTAAGTTTTCTCTTCAGCAAATGGAAGGCATGCTCATTGGGATTTAAATCGATTGACTGGCATGGCCATTCAAGAATATTCCATTTTTTAGCATTGGAAAATCTTCTGTGTTGCCTTAGCAGTATGTCTGGGATCATTATCCTGTTGTAGGATGAAGCACTGCTTAATTTTGAAGGCATTTATTGGAACTTAAGCAGATCAGATGTTTCTCTACACCTCAGAATTGATTGTGCCACGTCTGTCAACGATTCCATCATCAATGAAGATAAATGTGCCAGTACCTGTGGCATCCATACATGCCCTGGCCATAATACCCCCACCACGTTTAACAGATGAGGTGATATGCTTTGGATTTTCGGTAGTTCTTTTTCATCTCCACATTTTACTCTTACCATCACTCTGATACAGGTTCATAAGTCTGGTCACCCAGTTGTTGTGGCCAACTACTGGTTTGCATCTTGCAGCGTGGCCTCTGTGTTTGTGTTCATGATGTCTTCTACTGATACCTGCCTCTTGAAGACTGTTTCTGATCTGTCTGACAGGCGTTTGTGGCGATTCATTACCACAGTGAGGATTCTTCCATTATCAGCAGTGGAAGTCTTCCTTGGCCTACCAATCCTTTTACGATTACAGAGCTCACCAGTGCATTGTTTCTTTATAATGATATTCCAGACAAATGATTTAGGTACTGTAATCCTAAAGTTTTACGGATTTCTCGATTGGTTTTATTCTGGTTTTTCAGCTTCATAATGGCTTCTTTGACTTTCATTGACACAGCTGTTGTTCTCATGTTGTACAATGGCAACTACAGGCTCGATAGTGTAGAAGCAAGCCGAATTATCTTATGAAGAAATGAAACTTACCTGAGGAATCACAACCACGTGTGACGCCAATCAAACATTATGGGGCCCTGAAATGGGGAGACGAGGTAGAAAAAGTGTTGTCATTTATAGATGCTGTGACCGGAATGTATGAAAATTCCCTTAAATTAATGTTGTTAATGTGCACTTTAATCACATCACAATTGTCTGATTTGATATTTTAAATTGTGGAGCAGAGGGGTAAATCAATGAAAAAGTGTCTTCGTCCCAAACATTATGGAGAACTCTGTATATACATTATCTGGAAAGGAATGTAAAAAACTGGTTTAAGTTTGCAGATGATACCAAACTAACTGGAATTATCAGCTCATCTAGAATAAGTCATGTCACTAAATAGGGATTTGGACAGATTAAATTTAATTTACAGTAAGTAAATGTAAGGTGTTACACAAAAATGAGATTTTGGAATCATCACTATCAATATCAAAGTTATATTACATTATAGAGCACAAGGTGTGGAGTACAAGTCAAGGGAGGTTACGCTTAAGCTACATAATGCACTAGTGATGTCTTACTTAAGGCCATGTCACATCACACAACTATTCCGGTAATTTTCTGTCATAGCCAACATTTTCATAATCTTTGTGAGTCAGAGGCAATCAACGGCATGCTCCCATGAAGTTTATCATTTAATGCGACATTCCCAGTAACTCACTCCAACTAATCTGAAAGTCGCTCTGATAAAAACAAACAGGTCTTCAGTTGTAGAGTCAAGCTCTGTGTGCATGAGAGCTGAAAATAAATGAGAAGTACAAAGCAACAACAAGAAGTAAGGAACACAGGTGATTTTCACCTTACAAACAGTAGAGAAGCTTGCCTGTCTGATACCTCATGTTTTGTGTTCCACAGCAGAATGGGGGAAGAAAAAGAGTAGAGATTGCAGCTGAAGACACCATAGCTGTTAATCCTTCATACAGCACTGACTCCATCAAGCAGCACACAACTGGCCATCACAAAAAGTGTCAAGAAAAACTGTGCTGGAAGGTTGGCATTTAGTCTGTAAATGTGACATGAGCAGCGATTTTCAGTCATTTAAACTGACAGGGTCCAGCAATGAGATGAGCAACTGGGGTTAGTAAACCTGAGAAACTTGAAGCCACATTGTCTCTGGAGTAATGCATGCAGGTTTGCTCTAAAGCCTTGCAGCAGTAGACAGAGTGCATAAAAGAGCGACTAAATGGATTTCTAAACATTGAACCCTTTAGGCTATTTTTAAAATTTTAGTTGAGTCATGTCTACTGAATAATTGTAGTTCAGCATATTTGCTATATAAACATTGTAGAAGCAGGGCACCTTAAGGTGCAACTACACATTCTAGCCTCGACTTAGTGCAACAAGCCCGTTTTGTCAGTTTGATCTCATATATGTCAACAGCAGACTTGTTTGGCTCTATTAACAATGTAAATTTGTTTTTCACTAAGCTTTTTTCATTTATTCCAAACACTGCTCAGTATTTCATGTAGGTAATGCTGCAGTCATTATAAAATGTACTTTAAATCTAACTGAAATTTATTTAAAGTTTAAAAAAAAAAAACTATCTACATGAAAATCACACATCAAATGAGCTAGATAGAGCTTGGGCACCTTTACCACTTTTGCATCAGCAAAGTTAAAATGACCACACTGACTAATGATAAACCACAGCTCGATGAGACCTTAGTAGTCATCCTGCCCCAAAGACAAAACACCATCCTTTTCTACAGAAATCTTTATAGTTTACTGGAAACTTACTCACACCTGTGGCCACGGTGGGTTGCCCAGCAAACAAGAAATGTCACAAGTTCAGAAAAATGTAATTGTCACTACTGAACAGCAGTTGTCCGACACCTTTAAATGTTAACTAATGCTTAACTATTGTTTGACTATTTAGTTTACAACGTGAAAAAATGCACACTTGAATCCAGAACTCATAAGCTATGAGGCAGCACCCAGTGTGCCATCTTGCCATTAATTACTTCTTATACATGCATGATAAACAGATACATTTCATAATCAAAGAAGAGACAAAAAGATACCATGACAAAAGAACAATTTGATTATTTACTTGATAATGGGCAGATCTGGCAAATAATGTTGCATTTTTACTTTTCTATTTTCTTTGCATGTGTAAACATATTAAATACAAGGCAAACTTTAATGAAGAACTGTTTCTGTGGATAGCTGATTCAGAAGTGACGTAATATGCATTTGAGAAAAAAATATTTTATTTTTATTTGGCTTTCTGTGCCTCCCACTGCTCTGGTGTTAGTGTTTTTTGTTCAAAGGCATGAATCTCCTTCAGCTCTTCTGCCAGACAGGAATTCACCATCCTAGAAAAGAAAAATAAAGGATAAAAAGACATTATAACAGAACTTGCCAAACAACTGTAACCAGGCAAGAGGTAAGTTTGCTTTAGAAGACATTTTATTATTTTTAACTACCATTAAATGTTTAATTAAGCTTGTTGCTGTCCTATTTCTATTTTAAGTCATAACACTGTGGGCTTCTTGCTAAGATATTAAAGAAATCTGTGTAATATTTATAAAGTTTACCATAAGCTGGTTAAGACTTTTGCAGTTTTATTTTTCTAAATAAAATAAGCACTAGCTTTCAAAAGTTTGAAATCACCCAAAAATTTTGTTTTGATAAAAATGTTATTTTGTAAAACCAAGGTACCATTAAAAGGATGTTTAACACTAGAATCCCTGAAGCCTACGAAAAAATTTTAATGCCAGTCCACCTTAAATTCCAATGCACCTCCTCAACAGCATCTTTGTTTTGCAATGTGTTAATCAGCACAAGCAGCTTGTTATCCCACCCGCCACCAAGGCAGCTGAAGTTAGACGCAAAATTCTCGCAGCTTAAGTTGCTTTATCTTGGAGCAGGGTGTCTGGAATTGTATAGGGTAAATAATATATTGTTATATTTAATGCATACATTTCTTGTGTGTTCCGTATCTACAATGATCTGGATAAATGTAGGATAACAGGAAATGTGAGGCAAGAAATGTTGAACACATAACTAAAACAGAAACTTTTTTCCTATTATAGTAATAATGACAAAAATGTTGACGTGAAGTGTATAATGTGTGAAGACTGAAGTCCAAATATCAAATAAACACTTTCACAAAAGGCATAACAAAACAAGTGTGCTTTTATTCAAGAATATAATCAAAGAAAAAGAAATTATTCAATTTATATGTTGCTGCCGATGTGTAAAAACCAAAGCCTACATGTCTGCTTGCCTGGTGTAGAGGTAAGAACTGCTACATTGTAATCAAGAGGTTGTGGGTTCGATTCTAGGTCCTCCCAGCATTTACTGTTTTCAGTAGTGAGCTGCTATTATTATTAGTATCCTCTTTAATAAAATCCCTGTGTGCGTCTAGGTGTCCGTGTGTGTGTGTCTTCTGGTGAAGTGCGCATGCGCAGGGCACGGTGCGATGTGCGATATTACTGTCAGAGAAAGTTGCAGGCGTTTTACGGAAATTCAAACCAGTATTACTGCGAGAGGAAATTAAAGGTACACAATACAGTGACGCATATTACAGCCACATACAAGCCAGTATTACTGTCAAAGGAGATTAAAGGCATAGTACCGACGCGCACGCCTGTATTACCGCCAGAGAAAATTAAAGGTATATTACGGACGTACAAGCCAGCGGACGTACAAGACAGTATTACTGTCACAGAAAATTAAAGACACACAATACACGACAGCAGCCCACGAAGAACGGTCAGCTCAGCAAGTAAACATCAAGAAAAGAAAGGCTGAAAGAAAGAAAAATACGACCAACAAAAAGAATGAGATCAAAGTCCCTTGCCATTTAATATGGACTGTTCCTACTAATGTTTATGCACTACAGTTCTAGCGCCCGTTATTGTAACGGGCTAAATGACTAGTTATATAATAAAAACATACATTTGATTTGAGTCTGTAACACCCAGTGTAGATTTTTGCGACTTGTAAAAGATATCGCTGAAGGGATACACTATCGTTAGCACAACTCCCATAATTATTAAATAAATTAATTTTACCAAAAACTGGAAAGTTAGACTGGCATCAAATACAATATTCATTAAAACCTTGGATTGCGAGTAACTTGGTCTGCGAGTGTTTTACAAGATGAGCTAAAATTTTTAATAAATTTTAACTTGATAAACGAGCGAGGTCTTGCAATACGAGTAGTACGTATACGCTTAGTCTGCCAGGCGTCACATGATCACAACTGAGCTGATGATTCTTCTCTCTCTCTCTCTCGCTGCGGGAGTGGGTAATCGTCTCCTATTCTCGGTCTCAGTTGGCGTGCCTCACTCATATAGTCAACATCCGTATGAGCATATACTGTTTACTATAGCATTGTGACCACGTGTGTTGTAACGTGTGAGTCCCTGTCTTGCACCCCAAAACACGAAGCTGAGTCTCAGTACTTTTGCAACACCAGCTTTATTCAGCTTGAAACAGGAACAGCTGTTATTTACTGTAGTGGGATCTGTCACTCTCCTATACACAGACACAGCAGTCAGGCAGGGTCATGGCCAAGTAATACTGTGCCCTGCATCTATAATGTTCCTTGTATCACCAATCAACGGCAGGCACTTATAGCATGTCCCCAATCTTTTCGGATTCGCTTTTACGGCAAACTGCTACAAAACTGGGAGCCTGCGGTTGCTTCGGGACGCTCTTCCACGTGTCGTCCCATTGGGTGGATTCCCAAAAGAGTTTAGAAACCTTACAGTGCGTAAACCTCTAAAAACAGAACTTTTATACATGCGAGCCACTTTCCTGCAAAGACGAGTGAACATGTAAAAAAGAACTGAAAATCTCATACTGACCTTTAAGTATTTTGTACACTGCACTTTGACATTCTTTGATATCCTTTTGCTGTGAAACATTCTGACCTGTCATTGTTTACACGTCTTAAACAACTATTATAATTTATGTATTATCTATATCTATTACCCTAAGTTCTTGTCTATAAGCCGCGGCTTATCTAAGGAAAAAAGTTGTGAAAATGAAAAAATAGAATATCGGCTTATACATAAGTCCGGCTTATACAGTAATCCCTCCTCCATCGCGGGGGTTGCGTTCCAGAGCCACCCGCGAAATAAGAAAATCCGCGAAGTAGAAACCATATGTTTATATGGTTATTTTTATATTGTCATGCTTGGGTCACAGATTTGCACAGAAACACAGGAGGTTGTAGAGAGACAGGAACGTTATTCAAACACTGCAAACAAACATTTGTCTCTTTTTCAAAAGTTTAAACTGTGCTCCATGACAAGACAGAGATGACAGTTCCGTCTCACAATTAAAAGAATGCAAACATATCTTCCTCTTCAAAGGAGTGAAGCAAACAAATCAATATGTCTGTTTGGCTTTTAAGTATGCGAAGCACCGCGGCACAAAGCTGTTGAAGGCGGCAGCTCACACCCCCTCCGTCAGGAGCAGGAAGAGAGAGAGAGACAGAGACAGAGTTTGTTTTTCAGTCAAAAATCAATACGTGCCCTTTGAGCTTTTAAGTATGCAAAGCACTGTGCAGCATGTCTTTTCAGGAATCAGCTTTACAAAAGATAGCAACGTGAAGATAATCTTTCAGCATTTTTAGACGAGCGTCCGTATCGTCTAGGTGTGCGAACAGCCCCCCTGCTCAATCCCCATACGTCAGGATCACAGATAGTCAGCGCAAGAGTGAGAGAAAAGTAAGCAATCTAGCTTCTCAGCCATCTGCCAATAGCGTCCCTTGTATGAAATCAACTGGGCAAACCAACTGAGGAAGCATGTACCAGAAATTAAAAGACCCATTGTCCGCAGAAATCCGTGAACCAGCAAAAATCCGCGATATATATTTAAATATGCTTACCTATAAAATCACAATTTAAATGACCGCTACGCGCGCGTGTTGACTCGGCGACGCCCAGAGCAGAAAGAACGCGCTCCGGCCGCTCCAACCGCGCCATGCGGGGAGTGAGAGAGACGCCAATATCTCACACTCTCTCCCCCCTTAAAGAAATTAAATGGGTGCGAGTGAGACCACTGACCTCCCTCCCTTCTATTAGTTATAGGTTATAGTACGTTCGGCTTATCCATGAGTCTGGCTTATCTATGATACGATTTTATTTTAAAAATTCGTATGATTTTTGGTCTCCGGCTTATACATGAGTCCGGCTTATAGACAAGAACCTAGGGTAATTTATTATATTACATATTTATTGACTATATTTATGTATCTAGATTGCATAATACCATAGATTGCATCAATGTTCATATTGCTTACTACACATCAATATTGCTGATACTTCTTTGTCTTGTCTTTGCACAATGTCTTGTTTGTGTTTTAATTTTAAATCTTAAATTTAAATTTTAATTTAGTTTTAATTTTCTATTTGCACTTCATGTTGTTACACTGTGGACCCAGACCTTCGCAATTTCGTCTATCTGTATACTATATATGGTTGAGATGACAATAAAGTTCGCTTTGACTTTGACTGAAATAAAAATTGTTATTTCTTCTCACCAGATATTCACTCATGACTCTTAATTAGGAACAATTTGGGGATTTTGCATACTTAATAATTCAGGTGTATTTCTGGACTATACCATGCATCTGTATGCCGACTGGTGTGTTTCAGTTGCCTCATAGTCATTATATGTAAATGAACCTAGCAGATTAGAAGACACTTTCTGTTAGATTTTTTCAAGCCGTCATGATGATTTAAGTTTGTTACGTGAAGTGGCGGGGGTTGGGGGGGGTTGGAGGCGGCAGGGCCTCCATCAGCTGGTGTAAACAAAGGATGTCCATGTTTGGATTTCATAAATAATTATGGCTCAAGACTTCTTTATTTGCTAAAGAATTTTCTACAATACTTGCCTATAGGATTATCTCCTTCCAGTCTGTGTTTTTCTCTGTCTGCTTTAAAGCTTAATTCTGACAAAATGAACTCTGTTGGCAATTGGCCACAGAATAATAATTAATTAATGTATAGATATTGCTAGGCTACATTTATGTTTCAAACTACTTTGCTTTCCTGTCTATTTTATAAATCTTTCTTTATTTGTAATCATTCTTTGTTTAGTAATTTCAAATAGTTGCTTGTTACAACACTCTGTGCCTACAAAAAAGCAAGCTGTGCTATACATGTTTTCTCCATGAAATTGTTTTTTTGTTTTTTTAAACCACCGCTCTAAGTTCCATAGAAGATGTTAAATACATGATAAATGTATTTCCTTACTTCTACTTTTTTAAGACAATGGCCATTATGGGAGAAGTAGGCTAACATACAGCCTGTTTGCAACTCTAGGTGTGGATCTATATAAAGCACATGAGAACAAATTAATCATTTGTTTAATTAACAAACAATTAATATTTGTGGTGTTGTAAGAGTACCATCTGTATCCTACATTTGTTCATTGTACTTAAATATGAACTGTCAGCAAAAACGTTCTATATCACTTAAGTCATATAAGAATGGCGTGGATTTAGCTTGGATCTATATACTGTTAAAATGTTTTATGTTGAAGACAGGAATTTATTCAGTAAATCTACTCAAATTTTCTGAATCTATCAATGCTAACAAACCTCCTTTTTATTAATTAATATCGTGGTTTACTTGTCTACCTAAGCTATGATTAGGATATACAAAAGCAAATCATAGGGATCTAACACAGTTGAAAAAAAAACAAAAAAAACACAACACTAATTTGGCCAACATGTTTTGTATTTGGATACAATATTTTATATTGACATCTGTTTAATATTGATATTAATTGATATTATTGAATTAGAAAGGGGTACTTTCTTTACACAGACTGCTGTGGCTTCTTGTATAACTAGACTCCATGTCACCAATCCTACGGCCATGGCTAAAATTTCTGCAGACTATTAGCAAAATAAATCAATGTCTAGTGCTCATTTTAAAATATTGAGTACTTTATTTTTCTTTTCTCTTACCTATGTCTTTGAAGAAGAGATTTTCCATCAAATTGTGATGACACAACAAGAACCTTGAAACTGGTGGAACATCGATTAGCAGAGGTATCTTCTACTTCCTGCTCATCCAGAAGAAAAAAAAAATAAAAAAGAAACACTATTGAGACATAACCTTCATGAGTTGTAAACGGAAAACTGTTTGAACTATACCTTAATTAATGACAATAACCTACTAATAAATTAAAATTTGTGCTCTTACATTTATCAAAAATACTGTAACAAATGGCCAATCACACGCAGTATTTATCCAATCTTACATATTCCATTAAAACATTAAAAGAGGTAATAAATACTCCACAAGTGGACTGGGCATGGCAATCTTGATGAAATTTGCTATTTTTTAAAACTCAATTTAATAAAAGTTTCAATACTTAACACCACAGTTTTATATGTATATCAAAAGCGCTGAAGATGTATACGGTACTTGATTTCATTTTCATGATGAAATTCATTAAAGTATGTATTAAACATGAGGGAGAATGGTAGCACAGTGGTAGAAATGATCTGGCGCCCCATCCAGGGATTGTTCCTGCCTCATGCACAATGCCTACTGGAATTGGTGCAACCCTATATGGAATAATTCATTGCAGCAGTACTGTCTCTGTCAAACATACCAACCCCTAATAACTGTCCTTCCATTTACTTTCTCCACTTAACCAATTGCCACACAATAAGCATCTGTAATAAAAGTAAAACTAACTCTAAGCTCAGAACGCTGATTCTTCAAAACCTTTAAGGAACATTGAAAAATCTTCATTATAAATGTATAATTATTCCATCCATCCACCCAGCAAGCATCGAACATGAGGCAGGAACAATCCTATGACGAGGTGCTAGGTCATCGTAGCGTGAATACAAGTACTCACATACAGTAGTAGCGTCAATTTAGCATCACCAAATTCCCTAAGCCCCATGCTTTTGGAAGGAAACTGATGCACGCAGAAGAAACCCACTAGGAAAACATGAAAACCCCAGGCAGGACATGCCAGGGATGTGACCCCCCCCCCTACTGCGAGGCAGCAATTCTCCGCCACACCACAGTGCACCCACATGTTTAATTATTAACAATATACATTATTTAATTGAACAATTTATCCGTAAAATGTACTATACATACTTTTATAAAATGATATCAACTATACATCCTAGTATTCTAACAGCACACAGATCCAAGAGAACAGCTCTTGAAAATCTAAATTTGACTAAATAAGCTCTCGCTTTTAATTCTTCCATTTGCAATGTCTTCCAACAATGCTAAAGCAGCCATGGTATTTGGAATAGTTTGGACATTCTGTGCACGATTATACTGTTACAGAATGATTAGAATTAAGTGAATTTGTAAATGACATGCAATTAATTTTGGTGTATTTGATAAAGCCCAAAGTAAAGGTGAACAAACTGAAGTTACTGTGTAATCATATGATAATTATACATCAGGGTTTCAAAAAGCTTTACTTTACTTTACTTTCCCTGTCACGCTATAGCGAGTGTTTTCAAAACAATGTTTTTCCGTGGTTCCAAACACTATTTCAATGTGGACAGAAGGCCAAAACAAATAAATAAAAAAAAAAGATGGATTTTCAAATTTATCCATATCAGCATCATAGCACTGACCCAATGGATTCCTGCTCATGTTATTCTCTTTTAGCTTGCTATCCTTAAAAGGACCACTACCTTTAAGCCGGCTTGTCATTTTTATGGGTGCTCTTGCCTTTGGAGATGTAATGCCATTTTATAGGTGCCCCTGCAACTGGTGATGTAATGCCAACTCACACTTCTGGTGAGGTAACTCATCACTGGCTAATGTAATGTGTCCAGCGCTACTACACAGCCCACCCTTCAAAGTCGCTGTCCCCAGCAACTAATTCCAACTCGCACAAAATCATTGAAACAGCAAGGTGGTCTTCTCTCCTGCTTTGGTTGTGCTGCCAGTGACGAGGGCAGGGTTAATGAGTATTGAGTTCAACGCTGTACTGCTGGTCTGTGAATATGACTCCCCCTTTTCATGGTAATGGGCCAATTGACTGCAGTGTACCACCACTGCCTAGCATGCTACCTTTACATGGTACACTACTTCAGGGGCCATGTCAGTTGCTGGCCAATTTAAAGCAGAATCCCACTTCCTATTCTATTGCATTTCATCAACTCCATTGATAATTTTATGCTCTTATAGTATCTTCTTATTCTTAAAAGGACTGCTAGCTTTAAGCCAAACGATTAACATAAAAAAAAAACTTACGACTATGCAGGTTTGCTGTTTTTATAGGTGCCCCCGCTACTAGTGATGTGATGCCAGCTCATACTTCTGGCGATTCATCCCTAGCTGATACGACTTGTCCAGGGCTGCTACAGTATTAGCAATGAGAATGTCATTTGCTAGTAAATGGAATCCCCTACTGATGAGAAGCTTTTATGTTAAACTGGCATGGTAGTGTAGTCATTATTTATTTATTTATTTATAAAGCACATTAAAAACAACATCAAGGCTGACCAAAGTGCTGTACAATAAATCCCAACATATAAGACACACAATAACCAAAAGGTAAAAGAAACAAACACATAAGAGCTGAAGAAATTCATAATTAAAAATTACACAGATCGTCAACATCTCACACTGGGTGAAAGGTCAGGGAGTAAAAGTGCGTTTTTAAATAAGATTTAAAGACAGGAAGTAAAGGAGCCTACCTAACGTGCAACGGCAAATCGTTCCAGAGTTTTGGAGCTGCAACTGAAAAAGCCCGATCACATCTAAGTTTGCATCATGTCTTAGGTACAAGTAAAAGCATCTGGTCTGCTGACCTGAGAGAGCGAGACGGTACATATGGGTGCAGCAGTTATGACAGATAAAATGGGGCACAACCATTAATGGATTTAAAAACAAATACAAGGATCTTAAAATGGATTCAAAAACGAACTGGAAGCCAGTGAAGGGAAGCCAAAATTGGGGTAATGTGCTCTTGCTTGCTTGTACCAGTTAAAAATCAAGCAGCGGCATTTGGCACCAGCTGAAGGTAGGCAATGAAGGCCTGGCTGATTCCAAAAAGAAGCGAATTGCAGTAATCTAGACAAGAGGTTATAAAAGCATGTATCACTGTTTCAAGGTTACATTTAGACAAAGTAGGTTTGATTTTTGACAGCCACCGCAACTGGAAAAAGCAAGATTTTACCACTGCGTTCACATGGCTATCAAGTTTTAAAGTAGAGTCCATTTTCACACCTAAATTTGTGATCATGTATTTCTCATATTGAGCCACAGTGGAAAGGTCGATACAGGGGGTCCCGCTGGTGCCATTGGGTCTAAACAACATGACTTCTGTCTTGTTCTCATCAAAATTTTGAAAATTGAATGCCATCCAACTCCTGATGTCAATAAGGCAATCAAGGAGGGGCTGGACAGAGCATGCACCAAGGCACTTCAGAGGGAAATAAACCTGACAGTTGTCTACATAAAGATGAAAGGAAATACCATGTTTCCGGAAAATAGTGCCAAGTAGCAGCAGGTACAAGGAGAACAGAAGAGGTCCCAGGATGGAGCCCTGTGGTACCTTAGCGCTACTGCATTGCGAATCTAGCCACTACAGTAGGTATACATACTATGCCTGGTTGTTGTTTGTGTGGAGTTGGCATGTTTTGCCAAAGTCAACAACATTTACAAAGTAAACTTTTTGCTTTTTCATATGGACTGATATCTCATAAGTACTGTTTTGAACAGGTACAGTATTTTTTTACATTCATATGAAAAATGAATCACTTAAAAACCCAATTTATTGTGACAAATTAATGTTTTCCAAGTGTGCACAATTCCCTGCTAACATTCAAGCTGGGCAAGACAAGCCTAGCAGATCTACTGCGTATGCATAGCATTTGATATTCTGTGTGCACTGCATGCTCATAAGACTTCATACTTATTTGTGCTTTCTGTTCAGTGTTGGATTCTAGACCCTCGAATTGTGTGTTACTGACAAAGTAAGCTATCTGTTGCCTTTAATAATCAACATGCTGAGTATACTTTAAGTATATAACCAGCACTTTAACTTCTAATAACATTTAGTTCTCATATATGTAAATGCATCATGATTACCACATTTCTGTTTGCAAATGAGCAGATTATTAATATTATTCACGGTTAACATTCAAGGGCACAATTGCATTAAAAGTAAGGTATTTTCTTTTTTGTATACAAATACAGTCTTTGGCCTTACACAGTGACTGTATTTGGAAATCGGGTTAATGGTGCCATCTATTGGTTGGCTTAAAGGATAACATTTCAAATTTAAAGGAACCAAAATTTTGGAGGTTGTAACTCTTCCTGGGTAATCTATAATGTTTCAGCTTTGCCATTTTGATTGTTTGTTCGATACACACTCCATTGGTACTTACGTACTTACTGTATTTATTCAGTTCTGTTTAGATACCACACACATATGCACATACAGTATCTACCAAAGTGTTTGCTGAAAAGCTTGAAAGGGTGTTCAAATGACTCTCTGAATTAGGCCAGCTGGTGTATGATCAGCCCAGTAACGTTCAACTGTTCCTCACACCAAGACTCTAAAAAATAACTTCAACTTGAAAAATATTGAATGTATCCTTTAAAGCACATTATTATCACTTTTTGATGCCTTCGTTTGCCAAAAATGACACTAAGCATGGCAACAACTGAACATTAATTTCAGTTCTCATCTAGTTGATAACAGAGACAAGTGTCTGCCATGAATACTGCTACTTCCAGAGAAAACATTGAAACTGTAAACTGTCTTGGATTAAATTTATTTAGGCCTAAACGTTAACTATGAGAAGATTTAATGGCTTTAATTTTCTGCTTTATAGCAATAACTTAAGTTGAATATGTAAAATCAAAATTGAAACAAGCAGAATACAGAAAGTCAAACAACTGTGATACGATCTGTAAAAAGGGTGAGACTGCAGTCATTGTTCAGAGGGTGCTAAAATCAGAAAATTGACATTTTCAGTAAAGCTAAGCTTTCTGTTTCTAAAATAAAGTTCAAACAAAGCAGTCTCCAAAACCCCTCATCTTTAAATAGCTTGGTATTTATTAAAGAACTCATTAGCACTAGTCCTCCCAACAGCATCGTGGCAGGGATGCATTCATGGAGACCAGAGAGACACTACAGGTCATGATGTCATCAATCCCTGACCAAAACAATGTGATAATGTACATTAAAAAAAAAAAAAACAGACATAACTAAAATAATTTATAAAAACCCAACTGGTCATACATAATGGATATCATGCCAAAAAAAAAACATTTATATTAAAAAAAAAGACTAATGCAGATTTTATTTAGATTTTAGACATCTATTTTCTTCCATTGCTATATAGCTACACTTTAAAGACACGGGAGAATGTTATAAAATATGTATGGAAGAAAGAAAGCCCCCAACAGAAGGAAAACAGGACCACGTTGTCTCAAAAAATGTGGCTTAATTGATTACACCTCTATATATTAAACCAATTAACCATGGGCTCTCCTCTTATGTAGTAAAGGTGAGAAAAATGTTATTTGGAGAAGACTGATGCCAGAAAAAAAGAACATAAGAACATCAGAAAACAGTTATACATCAGGATCATTTAGTCAGGTACTAGCTAAATTATTCCTTAATCTTACTTAGATACTTTTATAAACTGTTAAAGTTTCCACTTAACCTACGTGGTAAATCAGTTTATTACAGATATCCTCAACCCTTTTGCGTCATAAGCAAAAGCAATACTTACTTAGTTAGCCTCAATGGGCTGAATGCTTCTATTTTCTACTCATTTCTTAAACAAAGGTTTACATCTCTTAATGAAACAGAGACGATTGGGAGTTCAGAATTTTTAGCTATTTTTTATTATTAATAGTTTTATTATTAGTTATTATTAATTTGCCTACAAATTCAGACTCGCAAAACTACAGCTGAAGTGTGGACAGCACAAACTGCCACTGAAAAAAAATGTCCTGCAAATCCGAAACCATTACTGGCCCAAAGATACTTAAGGTTAATCATTGCAAAACTAAATACCAATTAATTTTTCAAATTGGTAATTCTTTTTGTAGTCTATTGTACACAATGTACTACACAAATGTGTTTTTCCTTAGGTACAATCAAATATTTTTTCTCATTTATTTTACAAAAACCTCTTATTCCAGTACGGGTTTGTTGGCTAGGTTAAACTTAAATTGCCAACACTCATATTAATATTAATTAATCCAAAAGCGCATATTATTGCTACTTGTTTTTCACATGTAAAAGTTCACACTTTATACTAAATACTGTATTGACTTTCTGAAAAGACAATGGAAATAAGCAGCACGTCATAAACTACAAAACGTAACAATCCAAATCATTGTAAAACGGGACGGCAGCCTATTCAGGCAGCATCGGGCACTGGGCAGGAGGCACACCAGAACAGAACGGCAGACCGTACTTAAAAGGAAAACGCTATACAAAGTAAAAGGAGATGTTGGCTGAATTTGAGTGCTGACACTTTGATCGTGAATATTATAAGTTATCTAATACAAATGAAGTACAAACATGTAAAAACATACATTTAAAAATTCTAACAACTGGAAAACAACATACATAATTCAATGTTTGTCATCTACGTTCATGGGTTTTAAACAAAGTCCGGCTGGGTAAACCTTACTATAGCCTTTCCCTAATTTTAAGTAGTACTAGGGTGTTGTACCGTGTTAGCCATTATGAATGTAGAGAAAAGCCAAGCAAAATGACACCTTTTATTGGCTAACTAGAAAGATTACAATATGCAAGCTTTCGAGGGCCTGAGTTGCCTCGAAAGCTTGCATATTGTAATCTTTCTAGTTAGCCAATAAAAGGTGTCATTTTGCTTGGCTTTTCCCTAATTTTAAGGATTGTTCTATTTATTGCTGCAGCACTTACCACATGTATAGCACCGACTGATTTTGTAAGTTTGTCTTTAATATATTCCGCAGTGATAGCCATTACTTTATATGCTTAAACAAATTCTGATTATTTTAGATTTTTTAAGTGAGTTATAATCAAAGATAAGAAAACAATAATACTAAAACAGAAACTCAGTGATATATTGCTGTGCCGGTATCATCGGATCTCGTCTTCCGGTTAGGACAGCAATCCCTGCTGTACCGGGTAAACCCGCCTTACTTTCTCACATCATCCAATAAAATTATACGAAACTCAAAGTCTTCCATGTCGTATAGTACCAAACGCGTCACTCTTAATAAACTATCCAATCAATGGCGGATTTAATTTGAGTGGGTGGTATACTGCAACTCGTGTACTGTAAGGAGGAGCTGACTTCGAAGAAAAAGGACAAATTACATTTTAGAAATTCAAAATTGGCTAACAGATTGGCCAATCACAGTTTAGAACGGAAATGCTTTGCCAAGACACCCAGCATCGTAGTTTGAATCGCACCGCCTCTCTGTGTAACAAGACAAAATAGGCAACAATGTTCGAGTTAACGTGAGATTACTTGTAAGTATAAGTATATTTAATTGCGGGTTATTAATATATGATGTTGTGTAAGTAAAATCATCGTTAAATTAGGCACAGTCAAATATAAATAACACGGAGCATAGTTTTTTAAAGGTGCAGAATACAACTCATACAGTCTACAAGGATAGTACAGTACTATTTTTATGTCAGTTTCTTACTAATGAAAAAGGAATAATAAAATATGCTAAGATCATTTCCTATAGAGTTTGTAGTGTGTTAAAAATAGCGTTAAGATTAGTAATAGATTAGAATATCATTCCTCAGTTTATGAAAATTAGATTTTGTGGAGTCGCCTAACTATATATGTTGAAATTAGCAGCAATGTTTTGACAATTTAAGGATGTACAAGTGTGTAGAGTTGCAGCAACATTTGGACAGGGTTTGTCGTTGTCTCCCCAGACTTAATTTCTTTTTTCATTGTGGAAATAGCTTCAACTAATCATTCCTTATCCTAAAAATTTAATATATATATCCAATATCTAATAATAATAATAATAATAATGCATTTTATTTATAGGGGCACTTTACATTAGCAGTAAATCTCAAAGTGCAACATAAAAAGTTAAACAAAGGCAAGGCAAGATAAAAACAGAGATAAAACAACAGTAATTATAGCATTCTTGTTAATAAGCTTTCCTAAATAGAAAAGTCTTTAGCTGTTTTTTAAAACAACCCACAATCTGCTGTGTTCTCAGGCTCTCTGGTAGGCCATTCCAGAGCCGTGATGTAGCGACTGCAAAGGCTCGGTCTCCCATTGTATGAAGTTTGGTCACAGGGGGTGAAGGCGGTAGGTATTTGTAAAACGGAGGTTTCTTGTAGTGGATTGTAGTATAAGGAGTTCTTTAAGATATTGTGGAGCATTTCCATGGATACACTGGTGAGTAAACAAACAGAGTTTGTATTCAACATGGCGGTAAATAGGGAGTCAATGAAGTGACCGAAGGATTTGTGAAATGTGTTCATATTTCCGCACCCTCATCAGGATTCTTGCAGCACTATTTTGAATTTGTTGTAGCTTTTAAAGGCTCTTGATAAATTGACAAATCTGGGTGTCAAGTTAGACTCCCATCTGTCATTTGATACACATGTCCATCACCTTTCTAAAATTGCATTCCTTCATCTCCGAAACATAGCCAAACTCCGTCCCTACCTCTCCCTCTGTGATGCTGAAAAGCTGGTTCATGCCTTTGTCTCATCCAGACTGGACTATTGTAATGCACTCCTAATCGGGATACCCAACAAGAGCCTTCAAAAGCTACAACAAATTCAAAATAGTGCTGCAAGAATCCTGATGAGGGTGCGGAAATATGAACACATTTCACCAATCCTTCAGTCACTTCATTGGCTCCCTATCCATCTCCGTATCAAATACAAACTCTGTTTGTTTGCTCACCAGTGTATCCATGGAAATGCTCCACAATATCTCAAGGAATTTCTTACACTACAATCCACTGCAAGAAACCTCCATTTTGCAAATATCTACCGCCTTCGCCCCCCTCTAACCAAACTTCATACAATGGGTGACCGAGTTTTTGTAACCGCTGCATCACGGCTCTGGAATGGCCTACCAGAGAGCCTAAGAACACAGCAGATTGTGGGCTGTTATAAAAAACAGCTAAAGACTTTTCTATTTAGGGAAGCTTATTAACAAGAATGCTATAATTATTGTTGTTTTATCTCTGTTTTTATCTTGCTTTGCCTTTGTTTAAACTTTTAATGTTGCACTTTGAGATTTACTGCTAATGTAAAGTGCCCTATAAATAAAATGCATTATTATTATTAGAAATATTCAAACAAAAATGACCTCCATCCACACTAGTGTTTTCACATCATTTCCAAGAGTATCTCTGTCCACACTAAAATGACAGAAAACATATACAGTATGATGTAGCCATTTGCCAACACTAGTCTTGAGCGCATTGACGGAAAAAATCTTTGAAGGGACGGTATGTCCTTCAACATCTGCAATAAGATGCTGCAGATGTTCTATCAGACGGTTGTGGCGAGCGCCCTCTTCTACGCAGTGGTGTGCTGGGAAAGCAGCATAAAGAAGAGGGACGCCTCACGCCTGGACAAACTGGTGAGGAAGGCAGGCTCTATTATAGGCATGGAGCTGGACAGTTTGACATCTGTGGCAGAGTGACGGGCACTGAGCAGACTCCTGTCAATAATGGAGAATCCACTGCATCCACTAAATTGTATCATCTCCAGACAGAGGAGCAGCTTCAGTGACAGACTGCTGTCACTGTCCTGCTCCACTGACAGACTGAGGAGATCGTTCCTTCTCCACACTATGCGACTCTTCAACTCCACCCCTGGGGGGGTAAACGTTAAAATTATACAAAGTTATTGTCTGTCTGTATACCTGCATTGTTATCACTCTTTAATTTAATATTGTTCTTTATCAGTATGCTGCTGCTGGAGTATGTGAATTTCCCCTTAATTAATAAAGTATCTATCTATCTATCTATCTATCTATCTATCTATCTATCTATCTATCTATCTATCTATCTATCTATCTATCTATCTAATACTGTAGGTCACTGGGTTTGTTGCAAAACTGTAGTGACAAGTAAGTTATTTGGCTTTTGCACATGTAAGCAACATTCATACTATACAAAATGTAGTTTAAATGCTTACAGGTAAGCACCACAACACACGCCATGGAAAGCAGCTCTTTTATGTCCACTGTGCTGGAATATGTTTTTCTTCCCCGAAAGGTAAACAATCATGGAATGAGACATTGTAATGAGCAGGATCCAGTCAGGGAATGGGTACGTAATAAACATAGGCAAATCAGAGCACAGTTCGAATCTGTGTTTTCAAATGTCTTATGTTTTCACCCGTTCACATTGCAAATCCAAGCTGACATTTTTTGAAGTATAAGGCTCTAGAGGACATTTTCAAAAGTCTTTGTTGTCGGGGGTTAAAAACACCAAGGTGGTGTGGACAAAAGCCAAAAATAGAGACTACCATTGAAAACAAAGTAGTATGGACGTAGCCTGAGTCGTGTAGTTCAAGCAGAAATCTGTACAGCATTTAATGTGTCAGGATGAGAGTTAGGGAAACTTAGGTATTAGCTAACTAAACAAGGGGTCTGAATGGTTCCTCTCTTTTGTCAAATATCTTTTATTTTTTCCATTTTGATGAAGTTACAATTTAACAATGGTGAAAAACTTAAAATGAAAACAGGCAATAAAAGCAACACTGCATTCCCAAATAATTATACTCTGTAAATTACTTTCATCCAAACATTAGCTTTAATAAGCACTTTGAACACATAAGCTTAAAATGGGTGATTTATTATAGAGAGAGATCAAGAACAAGAGTGGCAAGTATAGGGACCACCTATGCAATGTGGCTACTCCTACCTGTTTCCCAATCTTGCAGGTTTTGTACATGTTAGCAAAATTTATTGTCTTCTGTTGTCTTCACTAACAACTAAATGGGAACATGGACACTGCTCCTCAAGTCATATCTAATATTCAGCAGAAGTTTTTGCCAACAGAATTGCAAGTCAACTGATAATGCAGAACCTGGCAAAAATAATTTGTGAGTCTGAATAAATGTTGATTATTTTAATTTAAATATATTTCAGCTTTCCTATTCTGCAGAAAAACAAATTAACATACAAGACGGGCTATGCTCACAGTACAATAGTAATCTTGACCTTTCAATGCACGACCTGTTTGTTAATGTAGACTGTAGAACAACATAACCAGAATCAGATACAAAATAAGGGCTGCACGATGGCGCGGTGGTAGCGGTGCTGCCTCGAATTAAGGAGACCTGAGTTCGCTTCCTGGGTCCTCCCTGCATGGAGTTTCCCTGTTCTGCCCGTGTCTGTGTGTTTTTCCTCTGGGTGCTCCAGTGTCCTCCCACAGTCCAAAGACATGCAGGTTAGGTGGATTGGCGATCCTAAATTGTCCCTAGTGTGTGCTTGGTGTGTGTGTGTGCCCTGCGGTGGGCTGGCGCCCTGCCCAGGATTTTTTCCTGCCTTGCGCCCTGTGTTGGCTGGGATTGGCTCCAGCGGACCCCCGTGACCCTGTGTTAGGATATAGCAGGTTGGATAATGACTGACTAACTGAGATACAAAATACTGTTAATAGCAAAGGGGAAATCCAGAGTTGTTTGAAGCTCCATTTAAAGTAAAATGTGAGTGGTGCTAGTTGTATTGCTGTGTCTGTCTGTCTGTGTATCTGTGCCCTTAATATTTCCTTTAACGTTTATTAGTAGTAGCATTGTCAAATTTACAGTGTTATTTGGAATCCTTACTTTCATGTCCAAGAATTAAAAGGGTTATAATTTTTATTCTTCATGCCTTCTAGTCAGCAGTAGGTTAATGTAAGTTTCATAATATAAACAAGCCAACATGAAACAATGCCTTATATTTACAAAATTATTTTTTTCCTGTTTGTTATAATATAATGTAATATACTGAACAATATAACAATAACACTGCCTTTCATCATGCAGTGCTGTGAAGATGGTGGTGGAAGTGGAGAATTTCTTTGGTGTATATATGCTGTACTGCACCAACCCTAAATTCAAAGGGCGGATCTACATTGGTTTCACTGTGAATCCTGAGCGTCGCATTGGACAGCACAATGGGGGGCGCCATAGAGGAGGTGCCAAGAGAACAAGTGGCCGTGGACCTTGGTGAGTCTAGTTTACCTAAAATCAACATTTAGTGAAATTTGAAGCATTTTTGTAAATTTTATGAATTTGATTTTTATTATGTCACATTTGTATGAAGTGTCATATTTCATTCTGTGATTTGTTGCAAATTACTTTTCAATCATTTTTTTTGTTTTAAGTTCATGTGTGTTTTAAATATATTAAACATGCTACTTCTGTTTATATAACTGAGCACTTTTCAGTAAGGATTGATTTTGCAGTCATTGAGCAATTTTTAAATAGAAGATCTGATGTTTCCTTTTGAAATCTTTTTAGTTTTTAATGTGCAGTATTAAACGAGCAGACCTTTTGGCTTGTACAGGCATACTATGTATTATCCTGTTTAAGTATTAATCTGGTAATTGTGATTCAGATATCACCTGCATGTCTTTAAAAAGATAAAGCACATGTACTGCATCACCAGTAGACCAGGATTTAAAAAAAAAAATGGACTAAAGAAATAGGTCTAGATAATTCAAAACAAATTAATCGATTCAGGAAATTCCATTGGTTACCTACTGTCATCATAAAATCTTCTGCTATACTAATTTTAGAAATATGAGCACATTTATCCACTTTAAGTCAGAAAAACACAAAATTAGTTCAAGAGAATATTTTTGTCTGTTCATTTTTAAAACCTTTTTTTTAAATTATCCACATCTACACCTGTATTTATCAAGCATCTCAGAATATGAAAACAGTCCTAACTGCCTCAAAAATCTCAGAGTGATGCAGATTTGTAGAAGTAAAAGCATTTTATCCATTTTCCTAATTTAGAAAACTACTGCTAACTTCACCAGGAAATAAGAGAACTCTCGAGCAGATCTAATTCACTTGGAGCTGCTAGAAGATGACATTGTGAATTTCCCATTGGGATTAATAAAGTATCTATCTATCTATCTATCTATCTATCTATCTATCTATCTATCTATCTATCTATCTATCTATCTATCTATCTATCTATCTATCTATCTATCTATCTATCTATTCAAGCATAGACTGGCACACACATTTGAGAAAAAGCAGAATATTGAGGATACATTAGACAACACTGAGCTCCTAAAAAAAACAAAAAACAAAAAAACAGAAAATACTAATATGACAGAGATGGGTTAATATTCACAACAAAGTTACAGAGAAGGCATGCGCTGTCAGACGAAATTAAGGTGTTGGTAACGCTGCATGCAAAATGCAGCTTTGCAATAGCAATGATTTGTGTATGTCACAGCTAACCATTTCTCAAATTTTGCACCAAATCTTGAATGCCCTTATAACAAATGAGGTAATATTTATATGTTTCCCCACCACTCCATGTGCAGTAATGTTAAAACAATGCTGCATTCATGCAAATCCGCATGCACATAACAATAATTGCCCCAAGTGTGGATGAGCATGCGTATGTGAATCACAAGTAATATCACAGTATCAACACCCATGTGATCATGGATGCAAACTGTACTGTAGTAGGCAGCATATTACCCTAATATAAGCAGGGCTGAATGGATAATTGACAGTGAAGTGACACACAGGGACACAGTGCTCTGCATTCCATGAAACCCTGGAACATTACCGTTACACTTTATAAGTACCAGGATAATTCAAGAAGGCAGACATAGACTACCAGAGCCTTGTAGAAGATAAGTTGGGACCACAGAGGTAAAGAGATACATCATGCAACAGTAGAAGATGATTGGGAACACTGGAAGAGTGAACATGACTTCAGAAACATCATAAGAATAGCTGTGGCTACTTTCACTAACTGTTACTTCACAAGGCGTTTTCCATGGCCATAACTGTGGTAAGGTGATTCTTCTTAAAGTATGACTATGGATCTTTTTTTTTTTTAAGTAAAGGTGCCTGATTGGGCTTTACTCTCATTCAGTGTGTGTGCCTTGGTCTTTCCATATCAGTGCTAATTACAGTATTATTCTTGATGCGTTTTGCGAAGTAGCAACAATTAGGTGCAGCTTAGCACAGTATCCCACCTTGCTATTTTTTCTTAACTTCTTCTACTTCTCCTTCTCCTCCTCCTCCTTCTACTACTTTAAATATTATTGTTTGTGTTGAAGCCCTAGCATTAGTTTCAGAAAACTATTAAATGATTTCCAAGGAAAGTACAAAACACCTTAATGAACACCATTTTGCAGTTCGGGTGTCATAAATTGTGACATCATTCATTCTCAAATGTGAACCTAGATTATTAGCTGGGACTGGGTGTAGAGTACTTCAAAAATAGTTCTCAAGTCCTACTCAGAGGTAGGAGAAATTTTTGATCTAGTCAGACGTTTAGTGCAATTCTTAGTAGTAATTCTGAGACTCTTGATAAATACCGGCACTTATTTTTACGTTAAATTTCTGTCCATATTTTGGCATTAGTTTTGATGGAATCTTCATTCTCTATAGTGAATATCAGTCAATCACTATTTGATGTGGTGACTTAGCCGAATCAAAAATGTATTCAAAGGCATTTAACTTCCAAAAGAGTATTGGAGAAGTGGATGCTGAAGATGTGGCCTTGTGCTTCCACATCCAGAGTCCAGATTAAGTGATTTTTTGCCAAATAAAGGTTAAACCAAACCTCTGTAGATAGATAGATAGATAGATAGATAGATAGATAGATAGATAGATAGATAGATAGATAGATAGATAGATAGATAGATAGATAGATAGATAGATACGTAATATGAGTCTTTGTGCTATTTCCAGAATTAAATAGGTTACAAATATTTCTGTGGTTTTTTTTGACTGGATTTAATTAATTTAAAGAATATTTGAATAGGTAGACAGACAGCCAAATGTGAAATGCACCATATCATTCGCAGATAGATAGTACTTTATTGATCCCTAATGGGAAACATGCAACTTTCATCTTAGAGATACATTTTTAGGATTCTTAAAAATACACACTGTTTTCTAAATAAAAATAAGTATAAGAGAGTCAATGTAATCAATTGCTATACTTTCTGTCTTGCAGGGAAATGATTTTAATTATTCATGGATTCCCTTCAGATATTTCTGCCCTTCGTGTAAGTCATCAGTTTTATAATTTATTCTTTATGCCTGTGCATTTCAGATCAAAATTAATGACAGTTGAGTTTATGGTTTGACATTTTAAAACATCACTGATGTTCACGTAGTTTTAACTGTCATAATTGTGTAATATATACATTATTTAATAGTTTGGATCAATTTACTGTCCTCACAGGTGGTGCAGTGGAAGTGCTGCTGCTTTGCAGTAAGGAGACTGTGGAAGATTGTGGGTTCGCTTCCCGGTTCCTCCCTGTGTGGATAGCGCTTTGAGTACTGAGAAAAGCGCTATATAAATGTAATGAATTATTATTATTATTATTATTATTATTCCTTACAGTACCATGCCAATTATTTATTACTACTCTTCCTGAACCACAAATATAAAAAATGCTGTAACATTACAGAAAAGGAATGGCATAGTATAACAGACGTGGCTCATTAAACAAGGCAATGGATATTCTAAGTTAGCTTATCCTTGAGTCATCTGTCATTTTACTTGAAATTATGGACAGCAGTTTATGAGTGATGCTGAAAAAAATGCACAAACATATGTACATATCAACAGACTCCAAGTCAGATTTATTACTGCAGTAATGGCAAATAATGCAGCATTGTTGATCTTCGCTATAACAATTTGAACCATTTTGTTGGTGTGGGGGAGTATATTCTTTTCTGTTCTTTGAAATATTAGTTTAGGTGTATGTTGGATACAGAGGATCAAATCAAGTCGTAAGAAGACGGTAGTAACAGCACACACAGGCGTGGTTCTGAGAGAACCTTACTATTATTACACTGCACCTACAAATTAATTTCCATTTATTTTTTTGTCAGAGTTATAAGTCTTCTATTCAGTAGTTGCATAACACTAGACTTTACTTCAGTTTATACATGCATGGCTTTTAGCTTGTGCTTATGATACTGTAGAATAGTCAGGAGTGGGAGGGAGGCCAGCTGACTTAGGTCATTACAACTTCCATTTCTTTCTGGTCTTTGTATTTGAGATTTATTTTCTTCACTAGTGATAACTGGAATTTTGTTCTTTTCCTTTTTTCTGTTGTCAGCAAGCTTAATCTCAATTCCTTTGTTAAAGAGACCTTATTACTGTATATTTTCAGTATGTTCAATATTTGATACATTTTATATACAGTATGCAAATGTTGCAAAGTTGAATTCTTTCTTATATCGTAGTTATACATTTGTGTATGACCTCTGATCCTGTTTTCAGAGAAAAGTGAAATGAAAGAATAAATTTAATGAAATTCCATTTTGAGTGATTCAGTAGATGGTATCA
The DNA here is from genome assembly GCF_900747795.2 of Erpetoichthys calabaricus. Classification (NCBI taxonomy): domain Eukaryota; kingdom Metazoa; phylum Chordata; class Cladistia; order Polypteriformes; family Polypteridae; genus Erpetoichthys; species Erpetoichthys calabaricus. The sequence continues at coordinate 285,569,771 of NC_041396.2, read as the reverse complement.
GTTTATAAGGCACGTCTTGCTTACTGCTGTTACATAATGTGACAAGTGTAGTGATCCAAGACAACCACATTTTTGTAAAATAATTCAGCCTGGGAGGTCAGTATACATGTATTTAACAAGAAAATAAATAAGTCAAATAAAAGTTTGATAATACAAGCAAGTCACTGTTTCAGTAAATTCTGTGGCAATTCTTCTTTTGTTAATGTACTGATACAACAGTTCTTTTCAAAAAATTGATTCAATAGCTGGGAAGTAGTAACACCTTTACCTGAAATTGGCAACTTTCATCCACATATGGATGCCTGGAGTGAATGGAGAACATTGTCCCACACTGGAAGTGACTTCACTTTCTCTGGGGACCTTATGGATTGTGATTTCTTTCCCCTTTCCTTTGAAGACTTTAGTTTTCTTCTGAAAAGAAAGCAAAACATGCTATAAGGCATCTGGAGTTGCTTACTGTTTACCTATAAGGTTTTTATTTTGCTCCCTTTTTTGACCTAAGGAGATGGTAGAGCAAACTGTGACATTTTTATTATGAGTACTATTTTTTTTTTCAAAGCAAAATACAATGATTTAAGACCTGTATCACTTATACTTTACCTGAGAATTTTAACAGGATAGCCCATAATTTTGTTTTCTCCAAAAACCTGAGGTCTTCCACTTTTACCCCGTTAATCAGTGGTGTTAGTTTTAGTGCATCTGTCTGTAAGATCTGTATTTTGCTTTAAAAGGTGCAGTTTTAAGTAGGCTGACCAAAGTGTACAATGGATACCTATTTGCAGTTTTGATTTAAAAAATATATATATATTATGCAGAGTTCAGTCAGATGTCTTACTTTATCTTCTAAAAAGTATTCAACATTTATTGGATGCTAAGCCCTATTTTACAGCTTAATAGGTTGTTGTGGCTCCACCCACTAATAAAGAGCTTAACCCCTCCCCAAAGTAAATAAGAAAATTAACATTTTCATTGCAGTACTAAAAAAATGAAATATCACAACTTATTAAATGGCTGCATTTTGATTTAATATTAAGAGAGTCCATGTAGCCTAATTGCTATATAAGCATGCCAATGTTTAAATGCAGTAAAAAGGGAACACCCCTTATGATACACATTAAATCTTACATTTAAGCACATATACTTTCTTAAGGTGCAGTGTTTAGCTCTGGGACCAGAATCCTGGGTGTCTGTGTGAAGTCTGCGTATTCTGTGATATGTTTCCCTTGTTTTTTCTCTAGTTTTCCTCCTAAGGTCTGAAAAGACGTGGGTGTGTATTGGGTGGACTAGTGATTCTCAGCTGGCCCCGTGTGTAGATATGTGCATGACTGGATCCTGCAGCAGCCTAGGGCCCTCTTCAGGGATAGTTGAAATCTTGCACCGTATGCATCCAGAACGGCTCTGTCTACCCTGTGACCCAGAACTACATCGAGCGGGTTTGAGAATGTTAGGTTATGTTATACTTTATTTGAGCATTTCCCCTATACTTTCCAAGCACATTCTTTATTTCCATGTACTGTGGCACTGTGAAGAAGACAGAAGTGGAAAAGCCTTCTTCTGCACTAGTCCCAACAACAATTATAGCACTCTTGCTGATACAACAACAACATTTATTTATATAGCACATTTTCATACAAAAAGTAGCTCAAAGTGCTTTACATAATGAAGAAAAGAAGAATAAAAGACAAATAAGAAATTAAAATAAGACAACATTAGTTAACATAGAAAGGAGTAAGGTCCGATGGCCAGGGTGGACAGAAAAAACAAAAAAAAAACTCCAGAAGGCTGGAGAAAAAAATAAAATCTGTAGGGGTTCCAGGCCACGAGACCGCCCAGTCCCCTTTGGGCATTCTACCTAACATAAATGAAATAGTCCTCTTTGTAGTTAGGGTTCTCACGGAGTCACTTGATGCTGATGGTTATACAGACTTCTGGCTTTTAATCCATCCATCATTGTTGGAACATCATGGTGCTTTGGGTAGATGGTGGTGGCACAAGCCACCACCAATAGGACACCGGAAAAGAAAACAGAAGAGAGAGTAGGGGTTAGTACAAATTTTGAATGAATAGTTATTATAATGAATTGGATATACAGAGTGTCAGGATTAAATTACAGTGAAGTTATGAGAAGGCCATGTTAAAGTAATGTGTTTTCAGTAGTTTTTTAAAGTGCTCCACTGTATTAGCCTGGCGAATTCCTACTGGCAGGCTATTCCAGATTTTAGGTGCATAACAGCAGAAGGCCACCTCACCACTTCTTTTAAGTTTTGCTCTTGGAATTCTAAGGAGACACTCAGTTGAGGATCTGAGGTTGCGATTTGGAATATAAGGTGTCAGACATTCCGATATATAAGACGGGGCGAGATTATTTAAAGCTTTATAAACCATAAGCAGAATTTTAAAGTCAATTCTGAATGACACAGGTAACCAGTGTAGTGACATCAAAACTGGAGAAATGTGTTCGGATTTTCTTTTCCTGGTAAGGATTCTAGCAGCTGCATTCTGCACTAACTGCAAACGATTGATGTCTTTTTTGGGTAGTCCTGAGAGGAGTGCATTACAGTAATCTAGCCGACTAAAGACAAACGCATGAACTAATTTCTCTGCATCTTTCGATGATATAAGAGGTCTAACTTTTGCTATGTTCCTTAGGTGAAAAAATGCTGTCCTAGTGATTTTATTAATATGCGATTTAAAATTCAGATTACAATCAACGGTTACCCCTAAGCTTTTTACCTCCGATTTGACTTTTAATCCTAATGCATCCAGTTTATTTCTAATAGCCTCATTGTATCCATTATTGCCAATCACTAAGATTTCGTTTTTTTCTTTATTTAATTTGAGAAAGTTACTATTCATCCATTCTGAGATACAGGTTAGACATTGTGTTAGCGAATCAAGAGATTTGGGGTCATCAGGTGCTATTGATAAATACAGCTGTGTGTCATCAGCATAGCTGTGGTAGCTCACGTTATGTCCCGAGATAATCTGACCTAATGGAAGCATGTAGATTGAGAAGAGCAGCGGACCCAGGATAGAGCCTTGTGGAACACCATATAGAATATCATGTGTCTTTGAGTTATAATTACCACAACTAACAAAGAATTTTCTCCCTGCCAGGTAGGATTCAAACCAGTTTAAGACACTGCCAGAGAGGCCCACCCATTGACTAAGGCGATTCTTAAGAATATTATGATCAATAGTGTCAAATGCGGCACTCAAATCTAAGAGGATGAGAACAGATAAATGGCCTCTGTCTGCATTTACCCGCAAGTCATTTACTACTTTAACGAGTGCAGTTTCTGTGCTGTGATTTGTTCTAAAACCTGACTGAAATTTATCAAGAATAGCATGTTTATTGAGGTGCTCATTTAACTGCATAATGACTGCCTTCTCTAGAATTTTACTTAAGAAAGGCAGGTTAGAGATGGGTCTATAATTTTCAAGAGAAGAGGGGTCGAGATTATTTTTCTTAAGTAGGGGTTTAACTACCGCAGTCTTAAGACAGTCTGGGAAGACCCCCGTATCTAATGACGAATTTACTATGTCAAGAACATTATCAATAAGCACACCCGATACTTCTTTGAAAAAATTTGTTGGTATTGGGTCAAGGGCACAGGTGGATGGTTTCATTTGAGAAATTATTTTATGTAAATCAGGTAAATCTATCCTAGTGAAAGACTCTAATTTATTTATTATGGAGTACTGGGGTTTCGGGGGATCCTTAGTGTTGGGGAGATATACTATGTTATTTCTAATATCATTAATTTTTTGATTGAAAAATACAGCGATAGCCTCACAGGTTTTACTGATATAATGATGGTGATACTGATGATATAAAAGCCTTCCATATACAGTTAGGTCCATAAATATTTGGACAGAGACAACTTTTTTCTAATTTTGGTTCTGTACATTACTACAATGAATTTTAAAAGAAACAACTCAGATGCAGTTGAAGTGCAGACTTTCAGCTTTAATTCAGTGGGGTGAACAAAACGATTGCATAAAAATGTGAGGCAACTAAAGCATTTTTTTAACACAATCCCTTCATTTCAGGGGCTCAAAAGTAATTGGACAATTGACTCAAAGGCTATTTCATGGGCAGGTGTGGGCAAGTCCGTCATTATGTCATTATCAATTAAGCACATAAAAGGCCTGGAGTTGATTTGAGGTGTGGTGCTTGCATGTGAAAGATTTTGCTGTGAACAGACAACATGCAGTCAAAGGAGCTCTCCATGCAGGTGAAAGAAGCCATCCTTAAGCTACGAAAACAGAAAAAACCCATCTGAGAAAATACTACAATATTACGAGTGGCAAAATCTACAGTTTGGTACATCTTGAGAAAGAAAGCAGTCACTGGTGAACTCAGCAATGCAAAAAGACCTGGACGTCCACGGAAGACAACTGTGGTGGATGATCGCAGAATTATTTCCATGGTGAAGAGAAACCCCTTCACAACAGCCAACCAAATGAACAACACTCTCCAGGGGGTAGGCGTATTGATATCCAAGTCTACCATAAAGAGAAGACTGCATGAAAGTAAATACAGAGGGTGCACTGCAAGGTGCAAGCCACTCATAAGCCTCAGGAATAAAGGAATAAAGAACATCTAAAAAAAGCCAGCACAGTTGTGGAAAAACATTCTTTGGACAGATGAAACCAAGATCAACCTCTACCAGAATGATGGCAAGAAAAAAGTATGGAGAAGGCGTGGAACAGCTCATTATCCAAAGCGTACCACATCATCTGTAAAACACGGTGGAGGGAGTGTGATGGCTTGGGCGTGCATGGCTGCCAGTGGCACTGGGACACTAGTGTTTATTGATGATGTGACACAGGACAGAAGCAGCCGAATGAATTCTGAGGTGTTCAGAGATATACTGTCTGCTCAAATCCAGCTAAATGCAGTCAAATTGATTGGGCGGTGTTTCATGATACAGATGGACAACGACCCAAAACATACAGCCAAAGCAACCCAGGAGTTTATTAAAGCAAAGCAGTGGAAAATTCTTGAATGGCCAAGTCAGTCACCTGATCTTAACCCAATTGAGCATGCATTTCACTTGTTGAAGACTAAACTTCAGACAGAAAGGCCCACAAACAAACAGCAACTGAAAGCCGCTGCAGTAAAGGCCTGGCAGAGCATTAAAAAGGAGGAAACCCAGCATCTGGTGATGTCCATGAGTTCAAGACTTCAGGCTGTCGTTGCCAGCAAAGGGTTTTCAACCAAGTATTAGAAATGAACATTTTATTTCCAGTCATTTAATTTGTCCAATTACTTTTGAGCCCCTGAAATGAAGGGATTGTGTTAAAAAAATGCTTTAGTTGCCTCACATTTTTATGCAATCATTTTGTTCACCCCACTGAATTAAAGCTGAAAGTCTGCACTTCAACTGCATCTGAGTTGTTTCATTTAAAATTCATTGTGGTAATGTACAGAACCAAAATTAGAAAAAAGTTGTCTCTGTCCAAATATTTATGGACCTAACTGTAGTAACACTGATGTGAAATTATAAGTTCCACACAGTACTTTTCTGTAGAGCCTCCTTTTGGAATGACGTATCAAGTCCTTTGCCATTGTCGGGACACATCTACCAGCCAAACTTAAGGAAACATTTAACATTATGTAAAGGAGCCCAGCTTTATTAATTTGATTAGTTTTCTATGTATTTGTGGAAGCATTTGGTTAATTTCAAATATCTATGATATACAAGTACAAAATTAGTTACAAATGACCACTCCTGAATTATTTTTTGCTTCCGCAGTTTGAGTGGGCTTGGCAACATCCACATTCTTCACGGCGCCTTGGTCATGTGTCCCGGAAAACCAGGAAGGAGTCTAGCTTTGATTTTCACTGGCGGGTCGTTTCACATATGTTACAAGTGGCACCTTGGAAACGACTGCCTCTCACCGTGAGATGGTTGCGCCAGGAATATCGCCGTGATTTTGATCCAGCACTCCAGCCTCCTCTGCACATGCCAATAGCATTTGGAAGCGTCAGGGCCAAGAGGAACAAAACTTCAAGCCAAAGTGAAGATCAACAAGAAATGCAGGCGGACAGGGGAAAGTGTTACCTGTGTAAAGAAAAAATACAGGTGGGTTCAAGGTTAACTAATGCTTCCAGCTTTTATCAAAAAAGCTTGAAGTGGTGTACATTCTGTTTTGACATCTTAACAAATCTATGAAGCAGTTATGCAAATGAAAAAAGAAAATTCTAAACCTATTATTATGTTACACACTGAGCTATCTGGTTGTTAGGCAAACTTGCTTATTTGTGAATTGCACATTTGACTTTCAGAACAGCACAAACTCATGTAGTCAAGGATTCTACGAGGTGCTAGATGTGCTATTTAGGAATGTTGTACCATGTGAAAATAATTATGTTGCTCAGTTGTTGCACATTAGACGGTTGCAGTTTTGCTGTGAACGACCCTTTGCACCTCCTCCCATCAAATCCCAATAAAGCCCAATAAGTTTAAGATCCAGTGCAGACCACTGAAGTAATGAAATTTTGCAGTCATGTTCCCAGGACCATTTATTGATGACATGTGATTAATGACATTGTGCATTGTAACAATAGCAATATCCATCTGAGGGTTTATAAACCGTAGCAAATAATTGATTAACTTTGTCAGCAACAATGATCAGATATGCTTTGCATTTTATAAAAACATAAGCAATTTGACAAAGGAGAGGAGATCATCCAGTCTACCAAGCTTGTGCTAAGCTGTTTCAAAATTTCATCCAGGTACTTCTTAAAGATTGTCAATGTTTCTTCTTCCCCTGCATGGCTTGGTAGATTGTTCCAGATTCAGATGTCCTTCAGTGAGTATCAAGGACCCTAATATGTACCAGACAAACATTCCACACGCCATCAAACTACCACAACCAGGACTGCTGGCACCAAATAGGGCAACTTAGTAGATTCATGTTGTTTAGACAAAATTCTGATTCTTCCATCAGCATGATGAAGGAGATAGTGAGCTGTGCAAATCATTCAAGACTGATATTGTGGATAACTTCAACACAAAGTATGCTGACCCAGCCATTAATGACCTATTGGACATGGCCTCACTCATGGATCCAAGATTTAGAGCCTTATATGTAGCAAGTGACACGATTAACGATTAATGTATTGAAGCACAGTCTTGGAAGCAGAGCCTTACACAGCAGTGCCCACTGTGCCTAAGCATGTAGTCCAAGAAGGAGCAGAATTTGTGCTACAGACAGTTAAAAAGAAGTTACTTGCAAGCTTTATCAAGGAGAGCACAGCCACCAGCACCACACTGACACAGAAGGAGGCAATTAAAAATGAACTTTCCAGCTACCTGCAGTGTTAGTGTAGAGAGTAATACAGATCCTCTGAAATGGTGGAAAGAACATGAGGTTGTCTTCCCAGTGCTGAGCCAGCCTGCAAAGAAGTATCTTTGTGCACCAGCCACCTGTTCCTGTTTCGAAAGGGTTTTCAGTTGCAGTGGTAACGTTGTAACCTGCCACAGGGCATCTCTCAAGCCTGAAACTGTTGATTGGGTAGTATTTCTTGCACAAAACCTGTAGGAGATGAAATGGGCTATATCAGGGGTGGGCAAAGTCATTCCTGGAGGGCCGCAGTGGCTGCAGGTTTTTGCTCCAACCCAGTTGCTTAATAAGAAACACTTATTGCTCTAGAAACACTTCTGCTTCATTTTAGTTATCTCCCTCATTAAGATTTTGAACCCTTATTGCTTATTTAAGTCTTAAACAGCTGCATTCTTGGTTTTTAATCACTCCTAATTAGCAATAACATGCAAATGACAAAAGACACCAGCATTTCTCCATTTAGCTTGTTTTCATTTACACCTGTGTGTATTTATCACACACTATTTGGTTTAATTAAATACTTGGAAGGAAAGTGCAGAGAAAAAAGTGAAGTACTGAGAATTACTCATCTGTTTTAGACTTCAAATCATTTGGATGATATCCTTAGAAAGGAAAATAAATCTAGGATATGAGAATGACCTGATATGGCAGAGTTAAAGCACTAGCAAGCCATGCAATTAAATAATTGACAAGGATTGTTTTTTAATTAAGCAACTGGTTGGAACAAAAACCCGCAGCCACTGCGGCCCTCCAGGAATGACTTTGCCCACCCCTGGGCTATATCCACCTTAGAAGAAAACTTAATTTGTCAGAGCAAGTAGGCCTGTCTGCGGTGGGTTGGCACCCTGCCCGGGATTGGTTCCTGCCTTGTGCCCTGTGTTGGCTGGGATTGGCTCCAGCAGACCCCCGTGACCCTGTAGTTAGGAATATAGCGGGTTGGAGAATGGATGGATGGAAGTAGGCCTGTTATTTTTTTGTTTAAATTTTATTGTTAATTTGCACAGTTGTATATTTTGTTAAGCAGGAGAGGAAATCCTGTAAGTGCACAATATTTTAATCTATGTTAATGTGTTAAACAACTAAAAGAGCATTTTCAAAGGTAAGAGTACCCTAAGTTCTTGTCTATAAGCCGCGGCTTATCTAAGGAAAAAAGTTGTGAAAATGAAAAAATAGAATATCGGCTTATACATAAGTCCGGCTTATACATCCATCGCGGGGGTTGCGTTCCAGAGCCACCCGCGAAATAAGAAAATCCGCGAAGTAGAAACCATATGTTTATATGGTTATTTTTATATTGTCATGCTTGGGTCACAGATTTGCGCAGAAACACAGGAGGTTGTAGAGAGACAGGAACGTTATTCAAACACTGCAAACAAACATTTGTCTCTTTTTCAAAAGTTTAAACTGTGCTCCATGACAAGATAGAGATGACAGTTCTGTCTCACAATTAAAAGAGTGCAAACATATCTTCCTCTTCAAAGGTGTGTGTGTCACATAGATAGAGAAAACAATCTCTAGCAAACAAATCAATAGGGCTGTTTGGCTTTTAGGTATGCGAAGCACCGCGGCACAAAGCTGTTAAAGGCGGCAGCTCACACCCCCTCCGTCAGGAGCAGGAAGAGAGAGAGACAGAGTTTGTTTTTCAGTCAAAAATCAATACGTGCCCTTCGAGCTTTTAAGTATGCGAAGCACTGTGTAGCATGTCTTTTCAGGAATCAGCTTTACAAAAGATAGCAACGTGAAGATAATCTTTCAGCATTTTTAGACGAGCGTCCGTATCGTCTAGGTGTGCGAACAGCCCCCCTGCTCAATCCCCATATGTCAGGATCACAGATAGGCAGCGCAAGAGTGAGAGAAAAGTAAGCAATCTAGCTTCTCAGCCATCTGCCAATAGCGTCCCTTGTATGAAATCAACTGGGCAAACCAACTGAGGAAGCATGTACCAGAAATTAAAAGACACATTGTCCGCAGAAATCCGCGAACCAGCAAAAAATTTGCGATATATATTTAAATATGCTTACATATAAAATCACAATTTAAATGACCGCTACGCGTGCGTGTTGACTCGGCGACGCCCAGAGCAGAAAGAATGCGCTGCGGCCGCTCCAACCGCGCCATGTGGGGAGTGAGAGAGACGCCAATATCTCACACTCTCTCCCCCCTTAAAGAAATTAAATGGGTGCGAGTGAGACCACTGACCTCCCTCCCTTCTATTAGTTATAGATTATAGTACGTTCGGCTTATCCATGAGTCTGGCTTATCTATGATACGATTTTATTTTAAAAATTCGTATGATTTTTGGTCTCCGGCTTATACATGAGTCCGGCTTATAGACAAGAACCTAGGGTATTTTATATTTAATACAGGAAATTTCTGTTTTTTCATGTACATGTTGATACCTTGTGAACCTGTATACTTTCTAACAGGTGAGGAAACCCTGTCAGCCTGCTTGCATTTTATTTTGATATCAGTGTATTTTAATAAAAATGTTTGTGACATCTCATGTGTGGCTTTGACATACAACTGAACATTTAGCCACCTTCATAGAAGATACCAAGATATATATTGCGTATTGCTATTCAGTCTAAAAATACCAAGATACAGTGATCCCTCGCTATATCGCGCTTCGCCTTTCGTGGCTTCACTCCATCGCGGATTTTATATGTAAGCATATTTAAATATATATCGTGGATTTTTTGCTGGTTCGCGTATTTCTGCGGACAATGGGTCTTTTAATTTCTGGTACATGCTTCCTCAGTTGGTTTGCCCAGTTGATTTCATACAAGGGACGCTATTGGCAGATGGCTGAGAAGTTCGATTGCTTACTTTTCTCTGTCTCTCTTGCGCTGACTTTCTCTGATCCTGACGTATGGGGATTGAGCACGGGTGCTGTTCGCACACCTAGACGATACGGACGCTCGTCTAAAATGCTGAAAGATTATCTTCACGTTGGCTACCTTCTGTGCTGCTGCTTCCTGAAACGACATGCTGAACGGTGCTTCGCATACTTAAAAGCACGAAGGGCACGTATTGATTTTTTTATCTGTCTCTCTCTCTCTCTCTCTCTGTCTGCTCCTCACGGAGGGGGTGTGAGCTGCCACCTTCAACAGCTTCGCATACTTAAAAGCCAAACAACCCTATTGATTTGTTTGCTCCTTTGTAGAGGAAGATATGTTTGCATTCTTTTAATTGTGAGACTGAACTGTCATCTCTGTCTTGTCATGGAGCACAGTTTAAACTTTTGAAAAAGAGACAAATGTTTGTTTGCAGTGTTTGAACAACGTTCCTGTCTCTCTACAACCTCCTGTGTTTCTGTGCAAATCTGTGACCCAAGCATGACAATATAAAAATAACCATATAAACATATGGTTTCTACTTCGCGGATTTTCTTATTTCGCGGGTGGCTCTGGAACGCAACCCCCGCGATGGAGGAGGGATTACTGTATAGTTTTTGTAAAAGTTTGTGAATTTGTGAAAACTGTGAATTTGTGAAATTTCACATATTTGTCTGCTGGTGCAGTAGGATATTGCAGTGAGTCCAAGCCTAGTACTGTTGCTTTGGATGCAGATGTTTACAAAGTGGTGCACAAATACATGATTCATAGCTTTCATTATTGCCACTATTCATCTTTTCCATTTACTTATGTCTCCTGCATTTTGAGTATTGATGACAAATCACATCTTCCAATTAGGTCTTGATTTTCAAAAGATTCTCTGATATTGTAAATGTTTTTTTATCACAAAATAGCAATAAAATGAATAAAATATTCATTTTTTTATTCAAATAATTTGATAAATTTTGTTTTATCAAATTGAATTGAAAATAATCACAGTAACTCTCCGTTTCCCTTGAACATCAAAACAACACTCCATATTATTTCACAGAATGTAAAAACAAAGACTTGTTTGCCTCCAAAAGGTAGAGGAATGATACTTGTGTTTAAACCAGAGCATGTTTTTGAATTGAAAACCCGTTTCTCTCTTTGTTCTTACTTACTGTAAGTGCGCTTCACCATCATTCATAGGAACATTGTCTATGGTTTATTTCACAATATTTTATCCAAAATACATTTCTTTGAAAAATTATGTGAGTATAAAACTGGAGACCTGACATGGATTATGTGTCATAAGTAATTTAAAATTGTTTTCATGGACTTTGTAATGTGTTTTGCTGTTGTTCAGTGTGGGCTTTGTTGAAGTCTACAGTATCAGGAATCTTATTAGCATTTTTTTCCACATAAACCTGTGATTAAAAGAATTATTGGCCATTACTACAAACAGTGTAGGTTAAGTGAGTAAATATGCAAAAAGGGATTATCATTTTCAGGTGGAGTATTCTTTTAAGCCTGGCAGGCAATTGGCAGAAAAATCTGCTACACTCTCCTACTGCAAATAAATTGTGTCTTGTGTAATACAAGACATTTTTATTTTGTTGCAATAAACACTTTAACATATTTAGTGTTAACACTGAGCATGACTCTTTCCCAGATTTTTATACAATTATGGTTAAGCCCAAGTCAGATTCTGCATGACATGTAATGATACCCTTTATAATGTTATGCCCAAATAACTCACAGGACAATATTCTGCTCCCATCTAATGAATGAAATAACATCATGCTGCAACAAACCATGACAATTTCTGTGCTTTCTGCCATTTTATGGTAACTCAAAGGTCACTCTTCAGTAGAGCCTACAACAAAAAACACAATAGCAGACAAAATGGTGTAAAGGCGCTGCGCATTGGCGCAGTGGGTAGCACTGCTGCCTCGCAGTTGGGAGACCTGGAGATCTGGGGACCTGGGTTCGCTTCCCAGGTCCTCCCTGCGTGGGGTTTGCATGTTCTGCCCGTGTCTGCGTGGGTTTCCTCCGGGCGCACCGGTTTCCTCCCACAGTCCAAAGACATGCAGGTTAGGTGGATTGGCGATTCTAAATTGGCCCTAGTGTGTGCTTGGTGTTTGTGTGTGTCCTGCAGTGGGTTGGCACCCTGCCCGGGATAGGTTCCTGCCTTGTGCCCCGTGTTGGCTGGGATTGGCTCCAGCAGACCCCCGTGACCCTGTGTTCGGATTCAGCGGGTTGGAAAATGGATGGATGGATGGATGGTGTAAAGGCAGTTTTAGAACAAAATGAAACTTAACCATTGTTCAAATTGAGTGATAGTAATGACAATGTAAATTGGTCATTAGATGTTGACACGGATAGTGAAAGCGATGCATACAGCACTGTGTAACTGAACCATCATAAAATGCCTGAGGAATTTGGTCATGTGAAGATTCACAGTGGTGTGATAGTAACTGCGTGGCAAGAAAACAAAATGATCACGATCTAGTGCAAGGACAAGAAACATGATAGCCCCCTAAGCGTTGTTCACAGTGCAGCAACTGTCAATATTCGTTTTAGGAAAAATGTGGAAGCCGCTAAGCCTTGTGCCATGGTAGTCTGCAATAACATAATGGGAATGGGCAACATCGATCCTGCGGATCATGCGCTGGGATTCTATCCTCTTAATTGTAAGCTACAGAAGAAATATTATAAGAGAAGCATGCAAAGAAATGCACTTCTACTTTTTTTCACGTAATAACAGTTTTGTTATTAATAACAATTTAGCATTTTTGGCTTGTTTTTCCCAGGTTAAACATAGCACTAAGGCTTTTAAAAGTGTAAGCAGTTAATCACTGTTTAATTTTGCTTTTTTTTTTTTTTTTTCTAAAAATGTTTAAACAGTTTTTTTTTTTTAATCCATCTGTAGACGCCCACCCATTCAATTACCTGCTTCCTGCCATCTTGCTCTATGATAAGCCATGTGATCTGTCTGGCAAAGGAGTTTCTGAAATATGAACCAGGACATCTTATTCCCATTGAAGGAAATTGCCCGAGGTGAGTATCTGAATGGCTGCTTGCCATGAATTGAATATTGTAAATATGCCTTTATAATCATTTATATAACGCTTTTATCAACCAACTGCCTCTATAGTTACTATAGGTACCTATAGGTAAATTACATTGTTTTTATTTTTTAATTCATATATTTTTTTGTCTTAAAGTTGTAAAAACCAGGTTCTGTGGGGAAATCTTATCCGACATAAGAAGGGATGTTATGGAGACCTAGAGGAAATTGCATCTTCTCAGGTATCTTGAAAAAAAAATTATATAATAAAAAATGTTTGTCCTTTTTAACTATTACAAATAGGATACAAAAGATCTTTTAGAACAGTGGCATTAAAACTTTTTTTAATTTGAGACCAAGTGTGCCCTGTAATAGACCTGCCTCAGGTTTGGTGCACAGGTAGGCTTCCACTTCATGTGACATGAAATAGGACAAAGTGGATACAGAACATAAATGAATGGATAGGTAATATCTCATAAACTGTCCACCCAGAGAGGAACATTATGATTACAATGTTTGAAAGAGGAAGAAGCAAAAAAAAACAAGTAATCTGCTTATTTAGTGAGATAATTGAGTTAACACTTAGATAAACACTTCTAAATAGGGTTGTTATGGGTCATCTTGAAATTTCTCTATTATGATTTTTCTGAACTTAAGATTTTGAGCTAGTTATTATTTATTTCACTTTAACATTTAAGAAGCACAGTGCCTGAACAATCTTATCAGGAAAGCCTGTTCAATCACAGGGCAAACCCTGGACACAATGGAAGCCTCCTGGAGGCTCTCTATTGTAGCACTTTAGCCACAGGCTCATTCTGCCACGGTGTGCTAATAAGCACCTCAGAAGTTCTTTTCGGCCCACTGCTATTAGGCGATTCAGTGCTTCTACTCAATGTACTTATGTTTATGTTTATTTAATTATTTATTTATAGATTGATCCATACATTCATTGGGTGATTATCTGTCCTGTGAATCTGTGTCCTTGTTTTTATGTTTTTTGCTGCTGTATGCATCTGAATTTTCCCATGGGATTACTTTATCTAATTGATCTAATCTAATAATGCAATGGTGTTTGAGAAGTCCATCTATAACAGAAGCTGCCGTTTTGTGGAAAAATACTTTGAAATCTGTGTTTTCAATTTATTCAGATACAGTGGATTCAGTAAGTATTCAGACCCCTTTACTTTCCGCACACCTTACTGTGTTGTAGATTTAATTTTAAATAGATAAATTTGCCCTTTCACAATTCACACTTGATTAAAAAAAAGTGTGGGGGGGCATGAAGTCCTAGAAACTCACTGTATGCCTCTGAGACCAGATTGTGGTGAGGCATCGATCAGGGCAAGGGGTTCAAGCCATTTCTAAAGCTTTGACTTTTCCCAGAAGTACAGTGGCCTCAATAATTGTGAAATGGAAAATGTTTAGAACCACAGGGACTCTAGTTGGCCATCTGGTCAAACTGAACAAAAGGGCAGGAAAGGTCTTAGACAAAGAGGTGACTAAGAACCCAGTGGTCAGTTTAACAAAGTTTCAGAAGTCCTTTGCAGGAGAGCAGATGGACAACTGTCTTAGTCACATTGCATCAATCAGGCATTTATGAAAGAGAGACTAGATGGAAGCCACTGTTCATTACAATTAAAGGACTCTGAAAAGGAGAAGAAAGATTCTCTGATCGGATGAGACAAAGCTTGAACTCTTCAAGCAGAACTCCAGGCACGATGGAAAAGATCAGGCACTGTTCATCATCTGCCTAATAAGATCTCTATAGTGAACCACGGTGGTGACAGCATCATACTTACGGGGTGCTTTAAAGTGGCTGGGACAGAGAGACTGATCATAGTTGAAGTTTTGATGAATGCATCTGAATACAGCAAGGGCCTTGAAAAAAAACCTGCTTCGGAGTACACACAACCTTAGATGGGGGAACATTTCACCCAAAACATACAGCTCAGACAGTACTGCAGTGGCTTTAGGACAAATCTCTGTCTTTCCTTGACTAGCCAAGCTAAAGCTAAAGCTTAAACCTAAAACCTAAACCCCATAGAACATTTGTGGGGAGACGTAAAGATGACAGTTTGGATGGAAAACATCTCTAATGGACCTTAAGAGGATTTTCCACGAAGAATGGGATAAACTGCCCAAATCCAGGTGGGCAAAGCTTTTAGAAACTTATCCAAGAAAACTTGAAGCTGTATTTGCTGCCAAAGGGGATTCTACAAAGTATTAAATTAAGCGAGTCAATACTTATGTGAATGAGAGATTGTACTTTTTGTTTTCTAATAATGTGCAGATCTTTTCACTTTGTCATTATGGGTTAAGTTTAAATTGATAGGAGAATGTGGCAAATTTAACAATTTAAAGGGCAATCTACAGAACAAAGCAAAGTGGTCTGAATATTTCTGAATCCACTGCATTAAAATCTGTATAGCAGGTGAGTATTACATTGCATTAGCACAAACTCTGTATAAGTTACAAGAAAGCCTCAGCTTATAAGATATTGCGTGTTTTCCACAAGAAGAATTTTCTACTCTCTCTATGAATTTCTTTATAAACAAAGTGAAGAATGTGGAATTTCCACTAGACTCGTCATGTGTAGATCATTCGTAATACCAAAAAAGTAATTCAGATTGGATACAGGGTCAGACTATTTTTGTAGCCTTGATGGAACTGACAATGCTGACCATTTTCTTTGTCACCTGTTTTGTCCCTGGAGCTTTCTTGTGCATCAGGCAGTGCATTCACACAGGAAGGCGAATAACTGCTGTGGCAGGCGGCTGGGGCCCATGCCCAGTCGGGAGGCCCCTGCAGCATATGTTCCGGGGAAGCAAGGATGGGAAACCCGGTATCTCCCCCTGGATGCTAGATGGCATCTTCCCTGGGTTGCAGTGGTGCCTCAGACTCCCCCAGGGCTTCATGGGGGTTGGAGTGTTGTGCAGACCTGTTGGGTTCCACAGGTGCCGCCAGGGGGTGCTGCACCTAGAGCTGCTGGACCCTGTCGCCACACCCGGATGTGCAGCCAGATGTCGGCAATCAAGCACCAAGAGCACTTCCGGGTGCCCACAAAAAGGAGCCAGCAACCACCAATCAGCAGCCAGAGTTGGGTGGAGGAGGACAAGGTTGCCTAGGAGGAGTGTGGTGTTTTGGTGTGTTTGTTTTACACTTGGGATTGTGTTGTGCCTGTGGGGATTACGGGGAAGATGTGCCTCACAGGTGAAGAAAAACAAAAGTTTATTTATTTTATACGTGCCTCCAGTGTGAATCTGTGTTGGGTCAGGTGCCTATATAGCGCCTTTTGTTGCACTGCTTTGACTGGCCCACTGTATTTATCAGTCATCATCTATCCAGGGGTCGCCAACTCTGGTCCTGGAGGACCACCGTGGCTGCAGGTTTTCATGCTAACCCTGTTTTTAATGAGTGCCCTGTTTTTCTTGCTAATTAACTTTTTTGTGAATTCATTTTATTTGAATTGCTTTTTTAAGATTTGTTCACCTGAATTTCTTTATTGTTCCTCTGAATTACTTCATTTCTTTCCTTAAATGGCACCCAAACAGAAATTAAATATGAAGTGAGTGAGCCACCAGAAGACCAACTAAGTCAGGGCCTCAAACTCCAACCAATTTCACTCCAACCAGTTCCTTAATTAGGCACAGATTCTTGTTGTTAATTAAACTCTTTCTTTAATTCCATGGCTTGTGGCGCAGACATTTCCAAAATTGTTGATTTTCCCTTTCTAAGAGCACTGTTAAAATGTTTTGGGGACCTGAGTAGATCAACATTCCTGAGACCTCCATCTTTCTTTATTGTCAGATACTGTATGATGGACACCAGTTGTTTTGTGTCATTTTGTGGCTCATTATTGTTTAGCTGCTAATTAAGGAAAACGAAACAAGGGGTCTGAGTCTTCAAGAGCAAGTCAATTAAAATTAGTTCAAAAGAAGTTAATTAGGAGCAAAAACAGGACACTCATTAAGAAAGGGGTTAGAATGAAAACCTGTAGACACGGTGGTCCTCCAGGACCAGAGTTGGCGACCCTTGATCTATACTGTCCTTCTATTCTAATTTTCTATTTATTAATGAATTTAGCATAAATCCTCAATTGTGTCATTTATGTACCTCTGTGAAATAACCTTTGTTAATATATATCTTCTTTAAGTGTCCTGTAAGGCTTTAGTAGAGGTTTTATAAAGATTATCCCAAAACTTCCCATTTGCAAAGAGGCACTATTTCAGTAGTTTTTATTGTATACTCTGAGAATGACTGCTGCCTTTAAGTGAAGAATGCAATCCACCCTCTCTTAAGACTAGGTTCACACTGCAACTAAAAGTGACTCAATTCTCTTTTGTTTAACTGTTCAAATTAATTTTGCAATGTATAATATTGAAAAAAATATTATTTTTTATAATATCTATATGTTTTTTTCTTAGAGTCACTGGGCAGATGATTTGTAGTTCTGAAAATCTTACAGCTGAAGATTGGCCAGATCTCATGTGAGCTGAGAATTTGGACACAGAGAGGTGGCAGTGCATTCAGGAAGAATATTAACTTCTGCACAACATGTCTTTCTCCACTGCCAGTACCTTGCACCACATAAATATGGTGGTTTCTGTTTCTGTGCTGCACAAGACTGTATCTTTTCTTACATTCTTTTTAATACTACCTCTGGAATAACCATGAAACATTTTCCTTTCAAAATGTGAATGAATTTTGTTGAACTGGGCACAATGTTTTAAATTTTTTTCACAATAATGGCAATGACAAATGATATTGTATTTATATTTGTTAAAGTTGAGTCTTTAATGCTTAATAAGAGTAGCTTATACAATATCTGTCCATTTTTAATAACTATTTTAATGACATGTCTCTTAATTTCCCATTTCTTAAAAATGTAAATGATGGAAAACCTTTATAAATACGTGGGATGGCAGATAAAAGTATATCTTCAAACCAATTTTTATATATATAAAGCAATCATTGGCTTTATCTTTTTATCTTACAAAAATGTATGAATGCCTCATTTGATAGACTACCAGGATTTAGGATAATTGTTCTATATGAAATCAGTTTTAATTGCTAACTTTAAAATATGTACAGTTTAAATGTAAAATCATGGCATGAAGTTTGTATTTAAATATTCACAAAAAATAATTGAATAAAAAAAGGTTGCTTATGCTTAGTGACTGCAAAGTCTTAGAAAAAATGTCTTTTTGAGTCTTCAACAAATATATAATTTTAATGTTTTTTCTTTTTTGTCTGTAAATGGTTTTTATAACAAAATTAACTACTTTCCTTTTATACAGTGTATCTATTTATCAGAGAAATTTAATAAAAAAGTAAAAATGAAAATAGCACATTTTATTTTTCTTTAATTTTGTAATCCATCCATCCATCCATTTTCCAACCCGCTGAATCCGAACACAGGGTCACAGAGGGTCTGCTGGAGCCAATCCCAGCCAACACAGGGCACAAGGCAGGAACCAATCCCGGGCAGGGTGCCAACCCACCGCAGGACATAATTTTGTAATGCCTTAGAAAACCTAAATAAAATCTTTTCTGATGGATGTCAAATTGAAAGCTTGTGTACCACTAGCCAGCCAGGCCAGCTCATGGAGGTGAATAGTTCATCATGCTGCATTTATAAAATGTCCTATATATTTATGAACATCAATTTAAATTTTAAGCAAATACTTTTCCCAGTTATTTGTTAGGTGAGGAAATTAACAGGGACCTGATAATTTGATATTATCCTGATACATAGGGCACAACAGGATTATATTTATTACATGTTTTAACAAATTAATTATTGTGGTACATTTCTGCAATGTGTGTTTCTCGTTATTTTATTGAAATAAAGTTTAAATTGTGTGCCTATAGACAAATCTGTGTTATGAGGTTTTCTTAATGATATACTACAGCAGATTAACTCTGTTCATCCCACTTAACATTTTGTAAGTATTGAAATATACCTCAGGTCTATCATCAGTTTCCACAGGTAAGACTGGGAATGCTCAATTATAGTACATGATATACTCTGTGGTACACCATTTAAATTTAGATCTGGACAAATCCTTGGGAGGTGAGCCTGTATCAAGCAATAACTGAAATTACTATGTTTTATTTTTAAACTATTGTTTAAATGGAAAGCACTGTGCATTTTAAATTCTTGGGTGTTTATGAGGCTCGTATGAACTGCGTCTGCTTGTTTGATTAGATCATCCTGACTTCATTTGTTCCAGCACAAAATTTAGAAATGAGATGTGACATTAACTTTTTTGTTCCCGGATTTTTTAAATATAAGATATCTTGAACCAGACATTTACCCAAGACTTTTAATCTGTTTAACTATTTTTGAAGCTTTAAATTATGTTAAACCATAAGGTTGTTCAAAAGAATATACCATTCATCTGTGTGCCGATTGGCATAATTGAAATGTTTCTTAAACTGTGCTATATAAATGAACTAATTAAAGGTACTGTTCAGTTAAAATTAGTCTGTGTTACTTTATAATACAGCTCTGCTCCACCAGCCTGATGTAAAATAAAGGAAGTCTCTTGGGCTTAATTTGTAATTAATAACTTTTATGAATATTTTCCGTAATCTATATAAATTACATAAAAACACTACTATTGTCGATTTCATTTATTTTATTATTTGATTAACTATGAAATATTTAGTTTTTTTCTGATTTATTTTATTATAAGCTTATGAATATGTTTGGTATCCAGGTTTGCAGCATACCAGCTAATTTTTGAATGGCTGAATAGATTAGAAGCTCCACAATGAAGGCTACAAGGAGTTGAATTTGTTAAATTGATCATCACGAGGGACAGTCCACAACTTCTGACAGCTAATTCCCAACCCCATATGTAGTGTCTATTGTCCACCTCACATAAATCATTTGTTTTCCTGATCAAGTGTATTAGATGTACCAGAGATCTGGCATTCTGGTTGAAATTTCAGAATATCAATTGACTTCTGGATACATGATCCCCATTGAAAGAATTAAGGAGAAAGTATTATAGGTCAGGCAAAAGAACAGGAAACCAAAACTTAAGGTCTTGATCTGTTTGAGGGGGAAGAAAGCCAAAACAGCCCACTTTTGGACAAACTTGTATGGACAAGTTTCTCTGTATTCAGTGTTTTGGACATAAAGTGAGATACATTGCACTTAGTTCTTTGTCACCGATTAAAGTTGGTGTTCATAAAGTACATCTTTATCCCAAATGAGTGCATGTAATTGGCACAGCTGTTATGGCTCCCTAGCTGGGTTACCAATGAAGAGCTTATCATTGCTTGCACTCCATCCATTGAAGTTTACCATTTTAGCTGAACCTTTTAAGAATGATAACTTTTCAATCACATAATGTGTTATGCTCTAATAAGTTTCTCATTTGAGTTATTTTTTGCCTTTAAAGAAAATCAGATTCATTTGTGGTAAATATAGCTTCATAAAACATGGGCTTATGTAATAATTCTACCAGTCAAGTTTCAGAACATGCCTTCTCCAAATGAGTATCAGTTTGGATTTTTAAGGTTAAGGATGATTGGTAACACTAAGACAGAACATCAAATCTGCAATTAAAAGCAGTGTAGTGATTAAGGCTTTGGACTCAAACCTCCACAATGGAAACTGGCCATAAGCAAGTCACTTCACCTGCCTGTGCCTCAGCTGTTGCAACAATGCTAACATGCGAGTCCATTTCTTCTGTAAGATTCCTCAGATGAGAGATCAGCCATATAATTAGAAGCCTGTGTTATTAGATGTGGAATATGTATGGCATCAGCCTAGGCAGAATATTGATGGCCATTTAAGCTTTTCCCATTTCAAATTGTTAATGTAGCTTTTGTCAATCTAGTAAATTGAGGTATTCATAGTACAGCACCTTCCATAATGTTTGAAACACATTTTATTTATAGGCACCTTTCAAAGCACACAAGGAAACCTTACAAAGCACAATAACAGTCACAATATAAAATTAAAATATTACAGTAATATAAAACCAGACTACAATAATAAAGTTGAATTTAAATTTATCAACTAAAATAATCAGAATAAGCCATCTTAAAAAGATGTGTTTTAAGATAAGAATTAAAGGTAAGAAGAGAGTCTATATTATGAATGTCTTGTGGGAGAGAGTTTCAGAGGTGTGGGGCTGCTCAACTGAAAGCTCTAAGCCCCATGGTAGTCAAGCGAACAGGAGGTGTAATAAGATTGATAGAGGAAGAAGATCTCAGCATATGAGAATGAATGGAGATTTGAAGATCAGAAAGACAAGGAGTTGCCAGATTATGGAGCGTCTTGTAAGTAATAAGCAGAATCTTAAAATCAATGTGATATTTCATAGGGAGCCAGTGAAGCTGCTGAAGGACTGGAGTAATGTGTTCTATGAAAAGGGTTCTGGTAATAATACAAGCTGCAGCATTCTGAACCATTGGAAGTTTGTAAAGGAGTTTGTGAGGAATACCAGAAAGGAGAGAATTACAATAATCAATACGAGATATAACCAGAGCATGAACAAGAACAGTAGTGCTGGTAGCTGAAAGAGATGGATGTGATCACGTGATACTACATAGATGGAAATATGCAGACTGAGTAATATATGCCTCAAATTTTAAGGTACTATTGAGAATTACACCTAAGTTCTTTACCTGGGAGGAAGAAGCGAGAATTATCAATAGTCAATGAAATATCACATTCATCCAAAACAAATTTAGTTGCTACCAGAACCACCTCTGTTTTATCGTTATTTAAGAAAATTAGCAGGCAGCCATGATTTTACTTCCTATAGACAGAGAGAGAAGGTGGAACTGTGGAAACCGGCTTAGTAGATAGAGCTGGGTGTCGTCAGCATAATGAAAATGAATTTCAAATTTCCTAAAGATATGACCGAGGGGCAGAAGACAAATAAATTTTAGATCACAACTTTGCCCAGTTGTTAGTGGTGTTCCCCCCGGGCTCTGTCTTGGGTCCCCTTCCATTTATTAATTGTACAAATTGTGTACAATCTGAGGGATACGATTTAAACCAGGCATTTGGAGTGCCAATAATTCCAATCAATTGTAATCTCTCAAGAATAATATCATGAGAGATTGTATTGAAGACAGAGCTCAGATCAAGGAGCACAAGTACGGTTAAGAGCCCAAAGTCAGCTGCCATCAGCAGGTCATTGGTGATTTTAACTAGGGCTGTCTCTGTACTGTGAAATGGACAAATGCCAGACTGAAATCAAACAAATGATTGAGTAAGGTAAGAGTGAACCTGCTCAGCAACAGTTTTCTGAAGTGTATTTGAAAGGAAAGTAAATTTGAGATTAGATGATAATTTAGGTTTTAGGGATCCACACCAGATTTTTTTGAGAATTGAAGTTATTACAGCCATTTTAAATAAAGGAACAAGACCAGAGATAAGAACATAATGTTAGAGTGGAAAGAGAAGACAAATAGAATTTAACCAAAGAAGTAGAAACTGGATCCAGCAGACAGGTACAGGGCTTGGATTTTCTAATTTCTTCCGTAGCCGGGAGTTTAAAACTAGTAAGAAAGGAGAGCATAAAATGCTCAATGTAAGGAATTTCCAAAAGTACTCAACTGCTGGTGGACATGTCCAATCTTCATATTAAAAAAAAGTTACATTAATCAGTGCAGTAAGATTGAGATAGCCATAGGATGATATTTACATTTAAAAATGAAACCCTAGTATTCCCTTCAGCAGACCCAATTAGCATTGTAGAATATGTACTTTTTGCTGCAGACAAAGCATCCTTAGACACGCAGGTGTTCAAACATTCTGATGAACATCAAAGCCATCTTTATATAAAAGGTGTTCCAAATGTCAGCCCTTAGCTTTAAGTTGGCAAAGTTCAGTGGTGGGTAGAGTGGATGAAACACTCTGGGTTATCAGAGAAGCAAGATTATCTAAAGAGCTATATATTCCATTGTTAGAGTAGGAAACTAGTTCATCTGTGGTAAATAAATCGCTACAGGGCAAAACGGTCAACTTCAGAGAAGGCAATTAAATCTTTTCCATTCTCTTTCTGCAATAAGAGTATTGATTAAAGACACCCATTTGTGATCAGATTAACAAGTCAGATGCTGTACAATTATAAAGAGTAACAAATAAGATCAAGAATATGGCCTTTAGAGAGCATAGGAAAGCCTATAAATTACTGCAGACCAATACGATCAAGGCACGATTTAAAAAGTAAAAATCATGCTTCCTCAATTAGCCCCTTTGCTCCACCATTTAAAATTACAACTCAAAATCCACATGTGATTAAGGTGCAAATTGAAGGCTTTCATTAAAGGGTATTTGCATACATTGGTCACACCATGTAGACTTGTGAAGTTTTTCTACAGTCCATTTCAAGGCACAACATTTAGGACTACTGGTGTCAGGTTTGTGAATGCAAAGGTGGGTTTTGTTGCTTCTTAAGATACCTTATATTCCTACACTCTGGTTTGCATTGGCACAGCTCTTCATTGATGAACTACAGCCAGCAGTAGAACAATTGAGGTGTATAGAAAATGTGCTCAAGTTCCTCTAAATGCATTAGATATTGCTTTATCCTACAATTATGAAAACTTCCCACCCATGAAGTTCTCCAGGACATGGAAGTCCTGCTCAAATGGATTTAAAGGGAACAACCCCACCCACCAAACACAAGCAAGGACTGCATTACAGGCTTGGTAGACCTTGGCATGTGCAGAGGAATGAAATGCTCAATGAATCAGACTTCAAGGGATATGTAACAATCTAAATATGAACTTAATCTTTGACACAGAACTGTCATTGCTGTTATGGAAGACCATCTATAAGTGCCACATTGTGTGAGCAAGTGTATGCAAATTCCCTTAAGTGAAAGTTTCAAATTTGCTCCATCCTCTTCAAATTACAATTCAGACAGGATTAAAGTGCTGAGGGGTGGATAAAGTTCACCCTTTTAAATGTTTGGGACAAAGTGTTTAAGGTTTTGGCCCTGGTGCCTGAAGCGTACCACTTACTTAGCCAAGACCCAGAAGTCAGAATTAGGCAACCGGTCAAAATTGCAGTACAGACTTCTGTTCCAGTAAGCTTCCACTTATATTTCACAGCTCAAGTCAAAAACTATGCAATTCTTGGATAGTGCAGATGGGCACCCTCACACAATGCATTTGGCTAGGCACAAAATCCTTAGACCTACAGTAGATAGTGAAGTATGCATTTGAACAGGACAAGTCCAGTTATGTTTGATAGCCTAGGGTACCTAAAGCCTTTACAGTAGTATAGACAGGCTCAAAACAGACCATTTGTTCAAAAATCTTTATTTGCAACATATTCAGGCACAACAGGTTTAATCTTAATGCTTGCGATATGTGAACCGAGCAAAGGCAACCAGACATGCAATGATCACCATGAGTGTCCCAGTCATTCCAACAGCAAGACCAGAAGCAGCAAGGCCTGCAACCAAAAAAAAAAAAAAAGTATTCACTTCAGATAATGCAATTACCTAAATACATGCCTAAAAGTAAAGGAATTAGTTTCTAGTCTCTCTCTAGATCTAATATGCTCATACCTTGGTCAGTTGGTTCATGGAGCTCTGATGTTGAAAGTTGGGGTCCCATACCAACAAAACTCTTTCTTGGAACATCTTGGATGGCAATGGGCCCAATGGAAACATCAAATTCAGTTTTATCTGGATTACAGAAAGGGAGGAGAAAACAAAAAAAACACATTCAGGGCTTACATTCTACATCCCATTTTCACAAATGTTTGAATATGAACCCCAATAGTTAGACCCAAAGGGAAGACTGTAGTGCCATTGCTCAAATGGTGGCAATTGGGAGGTCCTTATGGGACATCTCCATAAAGGCACTGTCAGGTTATTCCATGATACTATGGTAAGTGCCTGAAGTAGTGGGCAGAGAAGATCCAACCTTTGAGGCACTGAAGAAAACTTCAGAATTAGATTGCATTAATAGGATACAGAGTTGGACAAATAGACCCATGTTTCTGCTGTTATTTGCATCAAAAGCTTCTCCTTGGCATGACTAATGATTGACTTAACACTTATGGTCTGAAAAGAACCCTAGAAGTCTTCAGAACAGACTAAATTTGAGGAGCAATACAATAGCTGCAAAATGTACAGATTAGACCATTAAGCTAGTCATTTTTAATTCAGTTTTGTCCTATCATTGACCTGTCTTGTCAACTTCTGGACAAATGCATTTAATCATTTCCAATTTAAAGGAAATGAAAGCTTATAAAAATTTAGTAACATGTGACTTTGAACATTGTTTTAATCAGTGGTGCAAAATTAGTCTGAATGACATTTGCCAAGAGGAATCCACCAAGGTTACACAAAATCAGCTGGGAGTCTGACTAGCAAGCTGTAGCTGGCCTGCTAGCCTATCCATTCTACTCTTAATCCAATTTGTCCGGGGGGCAGATGTATATCCAGATTTGGCAGATTACTCCACAAGAGTGGAGACTTGCGTCATTGTTTACATGGAGCCATGTCCCCACGAAAGCTCTGGACGTTGTGGTTCAGCCGAAAGGTGTTTGGTGCTGACAGAAATGCTGCCAAGTGCAGTAATGCTCACAGCAGCATGTGCATTTAGCACAGTTCTTGTGCCATTCTGTAGTGAGGGGTCTAGTTAAGTCCACTTCAGAGGTGAGCAGTAACATTTGCTGGTGGAATGTAAACCCCAACTATATTCATAATGGTCAATTCCTGTGGTAAAGAAAGGTCTGCCATTAGTTAACTGCAGAATGCTTACGCAGACAAACTTGTGAATCTCAAGTCAGTGCTCCTTAAATTCCAAAAAAAAAAAAAAAAACCCACATCAATGCCTTGAAGTGGATGGATTCTCCGTTGGTGACACTGCAGTGTGGCAGGGCACCCAGGCCAACTACAGAACACTAAAGGATGCAACAGTAATGCATCCCTCTGAACTGTGTTGGTCATTGCGGTCATGTTCTACACCTTGAGCCATGCATAGTTTAAGCACTACACCAGATGGGAGGAAAACAGGAGTCAACCCACACAAGGCTGCTGAACAGAATGTGCAGACAAGTTGCCAGATGTCCAACATCTCCCCAAGCAACACCATTCCAACATGTCCCAAGACTACCAACATTGTTACCATGCTAAAGTCCTCAGTGTCCTACCTCAACTATTGTCTGGTTGCACTCAATCATGAAGTGCATCAGAACCCTGCTGCCCCTTCACTGGAACCCTTGCAGTTTGTAGACCACTGAAACTATTTCATAGATGCCACCCTCCATCTGGACAGACATGTGCAAGTGCTGTTCAGACTTTAGTTCAGCATTCAACACGTTCTTTAACCTTTGATGGTTAAAATGCCTGCTGAGCCTGAACACCTTCCTCTGCAATTAGACCTCCGTCAGGATCTGAAACTAGGTCAAGAAGTTTATCTTCAGCACAACCACAGTGAGCAACAGGTGGCACAGTGGTAGTGCTGCTGCTTTGCAGTAAGGAGACTGCAAGATTGTGGTTTCACTTCCCAGTTCCTCCCTGTGTGGATAGTGCTTGGAGTGCTCCACAGGGCTGTGTGCTTAGTCCACCTTACTGACTTGCTACGGTGCATCAAATGGACAACCAACAAGTTAATTGACAACATGACTGTTAGGCCTCAGCAAGGATGAGTCAGCATACCAAGAGGTGCAACAGTTAACTGGTGGTGTGCGTTTTTTTTTTTTTGTCTATGTTCAGATGGGTTGTTGGCTTTGCACCAGGCTCACAAATTTAACTAGAAGTGACCACCCTCCATCGATGCTCTCTAATCTCCATGCTTGAGGGGTTCATGTACAAATTCCATTGTGTTCCCCTAGCAGAGAGCCTCACCTGGTCCTTAACACAGCTGGGCTTTGTTATGGAAACTGGGGTTTCCTGCAAAGGCTATGAAAGCCCATCTTCCACCACCTTCTACATACAAGGTATTGAGCATCCTGAGCAGCTGCATCACTGATTTGACAGATGGCACCATTATATATCACAAGACCCTGCAGCAGATTGGAGAACTGAAGATCAGAATCTCTTCCCTCCAGACAAATCTTAAAAGCCACCAACATTCTGAAAGACCCAACACTGCTCAAACTTCACCCTCCTGTCGTCCGAGTCTAAATGCTTTTCCACCTTTTTTCAATCTTCTGGTAAAGGCCCAATGGCTTGAGGGAAGAGGTTTGTACTGTTACCTTAATAGGAACTAGACTGATTAATCTATAGACGAAATGATCTAGTTGTTCTAACATGATCTCTGTAAATCAAAGTATAAAATTACAAAATGCATTGTGATCTTCCAACTTAAAGTACAAAGCACTTTGTAGCCAAGACGGTTCATACCACTGTCAGTCTTAGTCAGTGCTGCACTAACATTGCATGACAGTGCATGTATGCAAGAATTTGCATTTTTCTGTAGCTCTGGTCTGGGGAGTTGGGAACATGGTTCATACTATGTACTGTAAGCTGTATGGTTGAAATGACAAAGCTACTTGAAGTGTCATGTACCCATAGATTAGCCAACTCTTGTGCCAACAGTGCATAATCAATCATTTGAGGTTATGCAAATTAGTATTCAGAGGCAAATTTATCCCAACAGGGTGAATGTTGCTTACCAAGTTGCTTGAGATCCCGGCGATACCTTATATAGGCAGATTCTGCACAATTACTACTCTGACAACAAGCACAGATGACAGGATCTCCCTCTACAGCATACCAGCTAATCAGTGAGGGGGAAAAAAAAAAAATTGAAAAACTGGCTTAGTTTGTGTTTTATATTTAAAAAAAAAAATTAAGCAGCCACTCACCTATTATTGGCCTGGCTAAAGAAACAGGCCTTATACAAGCTGTCAGGGGTCTGGTTCAGAGTGGTCACTTTCAGATGGCATGTAATGTAGATCTACAAAAAAAATATACCAACACAGGTCAGGGTTTATATTCAAAGCCTCCAGCTCACATTGCTTAAAGCAAACCACTTCAAATTACTTGGATAAAATTCAGGAAACTAGTCAGAAGAGGTACAATTTAAACAGGCAAGTATTGATACCTTACCAGGTTCTGAGGATTTGCATAAAATCTAAAAGCCTGGAAAGAAAACAGTAGCTTATTTGGTTGGCTTCTTGGGGTTATGAAGGCAGAGGTGGAATCAAGATAGGTGCTATCAAGCAGACATCTAGATAATATACAGGGTTGCATTACCTTAAGGAAGAGGCCATGTAGATTTAACATGATCATTCATATCCCTCACAGGTTTACAAGCAAGGACTCACCCATCATTTTCAATTATGGAATAACTTGGATTGGAGGAAGTACCATTGGAAAGTGTAGCCACACAACTGTCAATGAACAACCTTAAGGGAGTCTGGTTTTCTGTTGAAACTGATGCTTCAATGAGGACCGGATCATTCAGGTAGTATACATTAGAGGTTCTTCTAGTAGAGGAATCTGCAATAAAAGCCAAGATTGATGTAAAAAGCCCAAGAGTCAGGATGTGTCTTTAGCCATGGCACCTGTGGTTAAAAATTGAGGCTCCCAAGATATGAAATTCCATTGACAATATTCACCATGTGGTGAAGTTTAATGTTGAATCAAAAGCGTATATGTAAATTGTCCATGATCCGAGTTGGAATAGTGCACAGTAGTAGGCTAAAGGCTTAATGATCAATACACCTAGTCCACCAAAATGCAAGATTTTCAAAACCAGTTAAAACTTGATTACACCATCAGCATTTGTGAAGTACAGTGATTTTGCAATAGAAATTCATTCCCAATACACAATTTCACTGTTCTCTTAAGTATTGGCTTTGGTGCCATAGGCTTTTAAAAAACTGTCCATGGATCCTTAAAGCCAATTTAAGTACCTGTTATGGTGCTTTAAGCGGTCCTAAAATCATCCAAATTCACTTGAAGCTACAACCATTTGTAATTTTAGCCCAAATTTATCACCCAGAAAACTTCCACCGAGGCCAGGAAGCACATCTCCCTTTAATTTCAGATTCCCACTACTGGGTAAAGAGCATTTAGGAATAAAGTCTCCATTAGATAAAGTGAGCAGTATCCTTCTCAGAGGGAAGTTAGAGCTCATTCTGGAAGTTTCTGGGTAAAATCCTAGAACTAAAGTGGGTCATATGCTTCAAGCCAGAAATTTGAAACTAACATTTATAACCAGGAGGTCCCAGTTTCCTCATGGAACTTTTCCAATAATCTAAATTCTTAGCTTTTAGTACTTACCACTCATTAGTTGCAATGAAAAGGACAAGACATCTGTTGCAGATTCTGTGGATGTGAATGGCACCCAGGTTGGCTTAATAGCATTGCTACTAACATTCTGCAGCCTAGAAACAAGAGTGTCAGTCAAGACTACTACAAGAGTTTAAAATAGTTCAAATATACTGTACAAGTGACACCCAATTCAAACTGGTTTCTACCTTGAGACTGGTAGAAGCATTAAAGATGTGGTAGGACCTAATCCCTTCAAGCTTCAACCAAGGGCATGTCATTTTAACTACTTTCTCCACTTACATTGGCAAGGTGCTCCAACTTCAGTCACAGTAGCCAGAAAAGTGTTTTGTATTAATTCAGTGCATTGCAATGCAGATGAGCAAAGCCTAAAGTGTCCATTAGTATTAAGTGCCTAGTCAAGTTGGCAATCCCATCCATTGGGAAATATGAGCATGGTCCATTATATACAGTAGATTTTAAGACAGGTTCTGGGTCAATGATTTTAAAACAGCTTTCACTCATGAACTTAAAGGCTGCTGTAACAAAGTCACTACAAAAGGATGACCAGATGTAAAACCAAAAAGATTCATATGATAGAACTAAAGCCCATAATGCCAGATTAGGTTTTTATCATTGTTTCAATTGGAAACTTAACAGGTTAGCGTGAACACCTTACCTCATATAGTGACATTCGATAGGAACTACTGCACCATTACTTCTCACGATGACCCCATCACCAGGAGGATTATACACAAGCTGGTTAGCATAAACCAATGAATCATTGGTCATCTACAATTAAGAGACATTGTTAGGCTTGATTTTCAGACAAGTCAACTACAGTTCATTATTCTTTACAGCTAATCTTAAACCAACTGGAATATGCCAGTATTTCATTTTCAGAACACCACAAAAGCTCTTTATATGCCATTCAATCATTTATAAGTTTGAATAGATTTGGACTTAAGGGTATATTCAAAAAAAAGTTGGTTTACGAAACAACCAAAATTTGGCTACCAGAAAAAAAAAAAAATTCCTCAATCCAAAAGCAATTGCCTCACATCTTATACTTCCATAAAAGCAATCAACCTTAAAATTTATCGAAAGGTTAAGCTTCATATCAACAGGAACCAAGATTATTAATGGTCATCCAACATAACCACACAATTGTAGGAGTAGTTAACAGTCCAATAAAGATTAGCATTTACTGCAAGACATGAGCAACTCTTGTAAGCACACAGCTTTAGCAAGTATTCCTAAACTCTGCTTTAATATTTAAAAAGCTCTAAATCAACAGAGCATACACAAGAGCATTTTAAGCACTGAGGAAATCACACCAAAAAAAAGCCTTCCAAGTCTCACTAAGAAACCACAAGGGGTTCCATTCAATTAGTGCCTTTCCATTTGTACTGGCAAGTTCCTTTTAAAACACACAATCCCCTTCAAATCATAAGCCATCATCCCCAAAGAGCCATCTGGCCAAAACCAGCCTACTTACCATCACACTGCTCCCACATGCTTCTAGAGCAACCACAAGGATAAATTCAGATGGATTAGAAATGTTTGTTATTGGGGTGCAGGAGATACTTGCTGGTGGAGGACCCAAAAGGAGGTCAGACTGGGACACGAAGTGACCGTTACTAAAAAAGTCTCTATTAATCGAGATAACCATATCAGATTCTCCACAGTTAACAGACACAGATCCAAAAGACGACTTGACGGCAATGCCAGCGTCCTTAGGAGCTTTCTGTAATGAAGACTGAGCTTTAATGCTAGGAACTTTATAAGCTTTTTGTAGTGAATATTTGGCCCCAACGCCAGCAGCCTTATAAGGAGATTTTTGGAGCGAAGATTGCTTATCGGATTGAACCACTTTTGGATTAAATCGCTTTTCGTCCCACTTCCTCCGTGCACTAAAAGCTGGCTCAAAATAAAATAGCAACAAACTAAAACAAACGGACACTGGTAACCAATGCATCTTGTATTTGAAATCACCACCCAAAAACAAACTCAAAAAGCCATACCCAAAACGACGTAATATATACCTCCTAATGGCAGTCCTGGAGGCCAGCTAATTAATCACCGGCCAGGTTCTATTCATTAAAACGACCAGTTAATTAAAATTAAAACAATTACTTGACAAGCAACATTAAAAGTAAAAGTTTTTAATGTGAAAATATCGAATCTCATTTTAAACGATCAGGGATTGCGTTTTTCGAACCCATCGTAACTAAAATAGCAATTAAATCCTTCGTAATCTACGTGCTCCCCGACCAGGTCGTTATTCGTTTATACACTCTTAAAAATACTGGTTGTTTAATGGCATTATACTGGCTTGTTCATTTAGGTAAGGGTTTTTGCATATATGAAGTTGGACGTTTGTGCTTTGGAAACCTTCATATAATTCAGAAAAAAAAGAAAAGATAAATAAATCTTAAATTTATGGTAGGATACAATTGACAGATTAAGAAAACCTCGACGTAGTCTGTGTTACATACGTACATGGGTTCGCTTCCCGGTTCCTCCCTGTGTGGATAGCGCTTTGAGTACTGAGAAAAGCGCTATATAAATGTAATGAATTATTATTATAGAAACAGTTCTTATTTTAGAGATCGTATATTCATGGTTGTTTACTGCAGTCTGTTACAGATCTTAAAAAAATAAAAGTTATTTTAGACAATTTCAAGTGGAAATGTATTTTTGGAAAAAAAAAAAAAAGGTTACCCCACGGTGGTGCAGTGGGTAGCGCTGCTGCCTCGCAGTTGGGAGAGCTGGGGACCTGGGTTCGCTTCCTAGGTCCTCCCTGCGTGGAGTTTGCCTGTTCTCCCCGTCTTTGCTTGGGTTTCCTCCCACAGTCCAAAGACATGGTGGATTGGCGATTCTAAATTGGCCCTAGTGTGTGCTTTGTGTGTGTGTGTCCTGCGGTGGGTTATTGGCACCCTGCCCAGGATTTGTTTCCTGCCCTGTGTTGGCTGGGATTGGCTCCAGCAGACCCCTGTGTTCGGATTCAGCGGGTTGGAAAATGGATGGAAGGTTACCCTGTGGCTTCATCGCTCTGAAGAACCACTCTGGCACCTTTATTTTTAAGAGTGCACGTGCTTCAAACGGACTTCGTCTTGCACATATCGTAGCCATTGACAGCGATCGCCACACAGAAAACATTTCATTCAAATAATGACAGCTCTCTAAACATTTGGAATACTAAGATTTATAATGAGATTACGGAAGAAGATGAAGAACAAGAAGAAAAAAGTAAGATTATGATAATATTTTCATGATGTAATGCAATATAGGCCTATCATTTATACCACGTTTTATGCCTAAATTGTTAAATTAATTTAAATAAATCGGACTGTTAATAATTACAAATTCACAATGAAATATTTCTTTGTAATTTATTAGTTTTCAACGTTCAGTGTGTTAAGGTTGCAGCTAGTGTGTTACAATTGGTCACGTGGAGAAGCTGGAAGAGAGAAAAAGGATGGGCAGGAATTGGGGTTGACACGTTTGGGTAGCGAGAATACGGCTGCAGTACAGAAAGTATATACGTGGAATAACATCCATTCAATCATATATTTTATATGACCACCAACCCACGAACTGCAGCGCATTATTTAAATTAACCCAGTCGGCTGTATAGTTGATATGTTCGTTGATACATCCAGCCGCTTTGCGCTCCATTACACCTGGCATAAAGGTTGTCTGCATTTAACGTTCGGGTGAGTCGCTAAGGTTTTTTTTTATATAGATTAGGTGCCAAAATAGCCTAGAAGTACCCACTATGTCTTCATCTGAGCCAAGAGTGTGAAAAAGAAGAAACGGGGAGTTTGTTGGAAGACAGATATGGATGTTTGCAGGTATAAGTACCCTTTTTTGCTTGACTTCTCATTTATATATATATACCCATCCATCTATCCATTTTCCAACCCGCTATATCCTAACTACAGGTTCACGGGGGTCTGCTGGAGGCAATCCCAGCCAACACAGGGCGCAAGGCAGGAAACAAACCCTGGGCAGGGCGTCAGCCCACCGCAGTATACCTATATATATATATATATATATATATATATATATATATATATATATATATATATATATATATATATATATATATATATATACTGTATATGTGAGTCTGAAAGAGAACAAATTAGGTTGTGATGTGCAGGCTTTTTGACTGTATTGTATCAATTCCATCCATCCATCCAGTCATTCTGTCATCTTCTTAACCCGTTTATGCAGAGAATTTCATGGGGAGGCTGGAGTCTATCTCAGCAAACACTGAGCACATTTCAGGAACCATTCCTGGGCAGGACATCATTGAACTGCAGGGTACTCACACACACACACACAAACAGAGAATATGGCCAATTTAGCATCACCAATTAACCTAACTTGCATGACTTTGGACAGAATGTGACAGAATAAACTCCAAATAAAAAATGTTAAGAATAATATTAATTTATGAATGATATTAAATACTACTTTAGCTGAGAAACGTTTTGTGGAACACTTTGCAAACTTATGATCAATCTTAAGCATTAGATAACGAAGTACTTGGCGTTAGGAAGTTTTTGGGGAATTAATCCTCTGACAATGTCCCACAAATGTTAATCAAAGAGGAGACTTTTTTTTTCTTATAACTTTTTATTCAGGTCTGATTGGATAGGTTAGGTGAATAGGTAATGCTAAATTGGCACGTGTGTGTGTGTGTATTCGCCTTGTGATGGACTGCTGCCCTGTTCAGGGTTTCTTTCTGCCTTGCACCCTATGCTAGCTGAGACGGGCTGCAACACCCCACTGTGACCCTGTTCAGGACTAAGCGGGTTAGAAAATGACAAAAATACCTGTAATTCCATGCAGCATGGTGGCACAGTGGGTGATGCTGCTGCTCTGTGGATCTAGCAGTCTTTGTTTGAATCCTGTGCCTTCATATATGCAGTGGCATATTTAAAGCCGGTCAATCCAATAGTGAGTGCTGGAGTGTATTCTGGAATCACCAATTCACCAAACTTGCATGACTTTGGACAGAATGTGACAGAATAAAAACTGGATATGTCTGTAATCATGGGAATCAAAGTACATGTGTAGGGGTGTGGGCTGGAAAGCAGATTGCTTTTAGGGCCTTTGGTGAGTTCAGTCATTATATTTTATCAGGTACATTTTCATCCATCCATCCATTTTCCAACCCGCTGAATCCGAACACAGGGTCACGGGGGTCTGCTGGAGCCAATCCCAGCCAACACAGGGCACAAGGCAGGGAACCAATCCTGGGCAGGGTGCCAACCCACCGCAGGACACACACAAACACACCCACACACAAGCACACACTAGGGCCAATTTAGAATCGCCAATCCACCTAACCTGCATGTCTTTGGACTGTGGAAGAAAACCGGAGCACCCGGAGGAAACCCACGCAGACACGGGGAGAACACGCAAACTCCACGCAGGGAGGACCCGGGAAGCGAACCCGGGTCCCCAGGTCTCCCAACTGCGAGGCAGCAGCGCTACCCACTGCGCCACCGTGCCGCCCAGGTACATTTTTCTTAGTAAATATTATGAATTACATTACTAGATTAAAAAATAATAATCATAACATACATGTAAATGTAACTGGTTGTGCTTAGCTATTTGACTTTTTTTATGCCAATATTTCATACACTGAATTTCTTACTGTGTATTTTACCAGTAATAACAATAATAAAACAACAAGAAATAACAATATTTATCTACATTTACACCTAAACTTTTTAATTAGACAACAACAATTTAAAGACATCCAGGTATTCTTCCAGGATAATACCAGCACTTGCCATTTACAGAAACTCTCAGATGATTCCTTCATTAATAATAAAGACAACTTGGAATACAGGAGACTTGTGGAGGACTTCATCTTGTAGTGTAGGACAAATCACATTCATCTCAATATCATCAAGACAAAAGAGCTGATGGTGCACTTCCAGTATGCCAAGGAGTCTCTGAGACCAGTCACCATCCAGGGCGAGAGCGTGGAAGTGCTGCAGAGGTAGAAGTACCCAAGGGTTCACATAAACAACAAACTGGACTGGTCTGACATCAGAGTGGTGCTGTACAAGAAGGGCCTGTGCACACTATACTTCCCGAGGAGGTACAGGCTTTTTGATGTGTCTAGCGAACTGCTGAAGATGTTTTACCAGTCCATTGTAGCCAATGTGGTGTTGCAGTCCCCCGAGGAAGTAACTTGAGTACAAAATGCCCGAACAAACTTATCAGGAAAGCCTTCTCCATCACAGGGTTAACACTGAACACACTGGAAACATTTTCTGATTAATAAAGTCTGTCTAATCTAATCTAATTCCAGTTTAATGGCATCTCCAACTCCAAATCCATCTAATTTTGACTCGTTATAAATATGTATTTTTTTTTTTGTTCTTCAGACTTTAATACTTTTTTGAATATTTCTGTATTTCTAATCAGGCAGACAATTGATTAAAGATCATTTAACAATTATTGCTTCACTTCCCCTAGTTCAAAATGCTTTATATATCAATTTTTCCTGTAAGATTGTCTCAGCACTATGAGCCTACATTCAGTTAAAAGCGCTATACAAAAATAAATTGAATTGAGTAATGAGCCTCTGTGTGTGTGTGTGTGTGTGTGTGTGTGTGTGCGTGTGTGTGTGTGTGTGTGTGTGTGTGTGTGTGTATTTACCCCATGATGTACTGGCTCTCTGTCCAGGGTTTGTTCTTGCCTTGCATCCCATGTGACCCTGGTCTGGATTTAGCAGGTTACAAAATGACATGCCTGAAATGTAAGTTTTTTACAGTACATTTATGAAAATTCCAAATGACAATTAGAAATACCTACAATTCAGTGTCAACTGGCCAAATGTGAACTAAAGATATTGGTAACATATTTGGAGGCAAACACAAGTGAGGGCTTTTCCCAATTATTTCTATAGATCCTTAAAACTGAGCATCTGTCATTCCTTTCTGATCATTTAAATTCCATTTTGAGATATGTGAATTTATGTGCTGATTAGACAGTGTGATGGACGGCCAGCAGCTCATCCCAGCCAACACATCCAGGCTGCTAGATGGAGTCCTCCCTGCAGCATAGAGGTGCCCCGGATTCCTGCAGGGCATCATGGGAGATGGAGTTTGGATTCACAACCCTGCTGGGTACCGTGGGTGCCACCGTGTGACACTGCAGGGAGACGCAGGGATTTTTATTTTCCCTATAGCCCGGAAGTACTCCCAAGTCACGGGGGACGGAAGAACAAAAGTACCTCCGGGCTGAAGAAAAATATAAGTCTTCATCTGACCCGGAAGTGCTATTGAATCACATGGACTGAAGGACAGGAGCACTTCCGGGTCAAGGACTATGTGAAACCCTCATCAAGCTGAGCCAGAGTTGGGTGGTAGTGTGATGGAGCTGCTAGGAGGAGAGGAGGATTTATTGTATTGTTTTAGTGATTATTGATTTGTATATTGTGGTGGTTGTGGTGCTTTGGAGCACAATACTGGGAGAAGAAATAATTAAAAGAATTCCTGGTGCTTTTACTTGGTGTCCTGGACGTTTGTCTGTGGGGTTTGAGGAGCGACAGCACCCTCTAGTGTCACAACAGATTATGTAACATAACATACCACGTTTACCTTGACCTCAAAGCAGACACAAATCCTGGATGGACCCCATTCTCAAATATATTTTGAGTAGCTACAATGTAATTTTAGGTTTGTGAAATCACATTTTTGATCTCTTTGATAAAACATTAAAAATAAAAAAATCTGGGGGAAAAAAGCATCTCTGTGTGGATTTTGCATGTTCTCCCTCATGTTCTCCTCATGTCTGCGTGGGTTTCCTTTAGGTGCTCTGATTTCCTCCCATAGTTCTAAGATATTCAGGTTAGGTGAATAGGTAATGCTAAACTGGCACTAGTATGTGTGTGTGTGTGTGTATTTGCCTTGTGATAGACTGCTGCCCTGTCCAGGGTTTGTTCCTGCCTTGCACCCTATGCTAGCTGAGATGGGCTGCAGCACTCCTCTGCCACCCTGTTCAGGACTAAGAGGGTTGGAAAGTGACAAGATACCTGTAATTCCATGCAGCATGGTGGCACAGTGGGTGATGCTGCTGCTCTGTGGATCTAGCAGTCTTTGTTTGAATCCTGTGCCTTCATAAAATACATAACAAGCCAGTCAATCCAATAGAGTGTTAAGAGTGCTGGAGTGTATTCTGGAAACGTCGGATCAAAAGCAGAAACCAGGCCAGGACAAGGTGCCAGTCTTATGCGGGCCTCATATTCAAATAGAGCAATTTAGAATTGTCCATTAACCTAACCTGACTATCACTGAGGAGATGGGAAGAAACCTGGAGTATGTGGAGGGAAATTCAGACATATGGAGAACACACCTAAAATTCAACTAGTAAGAGTTTATTTTTGCTTGAAATTCATATTTTTTCTAAAATGTAAATTAAAGACATATCTAATTGAAGGTTTTGTAGAGAAACCAATGGAGGAATGTTCCTCAGTTTTCAATTGTCAGATTGTAATTACAGTGAACTCTAATTTGAATGTCTGGTGCTAATTGTACAGCAGATCTTGAGACTTAGTACCCTGACATTGATCTTGGCCACAAATTGCATATGACTTTCTCAAAGTCACAAGTCAAGTCAAGTCAAGTTGGGGAGCATGCACTGGTACAGTGTGTTTCTGCACCCACCTCACGACGAAACAACTCGGGATCCCGGTTGGCAACCTCCCAGGCAGACACGTGGTCCAGTCCCACCCTCCAGAAATGACCCTCTATCTGACGCAGCCAGGTGTTACGTAAGCAACCCCTTGGCCAGATCCAGCCACTCAGGTCCCCAACAATGGGGATCTTACGAGCTGAATTACCCACGGGGAAACGTGCCACATGGCCATAGTGCCGTAACTGACGCTCCCTCACAATGCAGGTAATGTGCCTCATTTGGGATGCCATGAGCAACCGCTCACTCGACACAAAGTCAAACCAACGGTACCCAAGGATTTTCCAGAGGGACACAGTACCAAAGGAGTCCAGTCTTCATCTCGGGTCACTGGATAGCACCCATGTCTCGCAACCATATAGCAAGACAGGAAGCACCAGGACTCTAAAAACTTGGACCTTCGTCCTTTTGTAAAGATATCAGGAGCGCCACACACCCCTTTCCAGCGACCTCATGACCCCCCATACTCTCCCAATCCATCTACTGACTTCATTGGAAGAGTCACCAGAGATATGAATGTCACTGCCAAGGTAAATAAACCTCTCGAAAGTCACCGAAAGCTGAAAAACATTCTACAATGTGATTGTGTGAGTTGATATAATTAAATAAATGTTTCACGTGAGGGATGTACTTTAGAACATTACAACACTTGGGGCATCAGCCCAGCATAGCTTGTCAATCTCAATTCACATAATTCTTGCAAAGGAAAATCAGCTTAAGTTTTAAATGTCTCTAACTGTCAACCATTCTACTGTATCCTTGATTGTCTGTAAAAAACAGTTTATTAAAAATATCCTGCTAACATGTGCTCATGTTGATGATCTCATTTTAATGTAACAGCCAGTGTTGTTGCTTACTATGAATAAACTCCTGATAATCCCATTACAAATAATTTCTTACATAACCTAAATGTTGTCACACACGTGTGATTGTGAGTCAACCAAAAGGTACAGAAAATGCCAGTTCCACGCCAGGCCAGGGGGTGGCTGGTTGCACTGAATCTCTCTCTTTTCTCTCCGCAGACCAAACATGAGAAATCCTGCCTGTATTCCATTACGCTCCGAAGACGTCACTTCCGGTACCGGTCCCGAGGACATCACTTCCTTTGAACCACCTATAAAAACCCCTCATCCTCCATACTTGATCAGTTCTGTTTTGGACTCTAACCTGTACACATTGTACGTAAACTTAAGCTTTTTACAGCCAGTGTAACTATATGGGTGGTTGCGCCTAACCTTCATTGTGTGTCCGGCTGTTTATTTCACAATGTCCATTTTCAAATTTACTTAAAACCGGTTCAAGGTCAGGGATAGGGTAGAGCTTAACCTGACATCCTTAGAAACATGGCAAAAAACAGACCTGGACAGGGCAAAAGTCCATCTTAGGATCTAGCCACTTCATGCACACACCCACATTGAGGTCAATTCAAAGTCGTCAGTTATCTTAAGGGTTACATCTTTCAGAGGACAACCTAAATAGATGGGGGAGGATGTGCAAATTCCATTGAGACAATGATCAAGCTCTGGGTTCTAAACCACAGTGCTTCATCTTTCATGCAGCAACCCTGTCAACTGCTTGATCCTGCTGCCAGCTGTTAACTTTTGAACTTCTATGTTTAGAACTAGCTCTATTAACTGTCTAAGATGGGTTGAAATCTAAGCAATCAACATAGACCTCAGTTTTAATGTCTGCAGTGCAACCATGCAATGCATAACTGAGGAATTTACATGGACACATAACACCTCATTACTAATCAAGAAAGCCCAGCAGAGACTACACTTCCTGAGGCGGTTGAAGGGAGCAAGTCTTCCCCCTTCCATCCTCACCGTATTCTACAGAGGCACCATTGAGAGTGTTCTGACCAACTGCATCACTGTCTGGTATGGCAACTGCAACATATCTGACCACAAGCGCCTGCAAAGGATAGTGATGACAGCAGAGAACATTATTGGGATGCCTGTCCCTTCACTACAAGACATATTTTACAAACGCAGTGTCTGCAAGGCCTACAGCATTGTGCAGGACCCCTTACACCCCTCACATGGACTTTTAAAACTTCTGCCATCCAAGTAAATAGTGATAGTTTTTACCCCCAAGCTGTCAGACTCCTTAACACCATGCTGCCCCCGGGGATTTTCCACACTGCCTCAACCACCTCTAAAAACAGAACTTTTATACATGCGAGCCACTGTCCTGCAAAGACGAGTGTGCAGGGAGAAAAGAACTGAAAATCTCATACTGACCTTTAAGTTTTTTGCACACTGCACTTTGACATTCTTTGATGTCCTTCTGCTGTGAAACATTCTGACCTGTCATTGTTTACACATGTCTTAAACAACTATTATCATACACTGATAATTTCTGTATTATCTAAATCTATTATTTATTAATTTATTATATTACACATTTATTGATTATATTTATGCATCTAGATTGCATAATACCATACATTGCATCAATGTTCATATTGCTTACTACACATCAATTTTGCTGCTACTTCTTTATCTTGTCTTTGCACAATGTCTTGTCTTGTTTGTGTTTTAATTTTAAATTTAAATTTAAATTCTATTTTTAATTACATTTTTATTTTTATTTGCACTTCATGTTGTTACACTGTGGACCCTGAGCTTCACAATTTCGTCTATCTGTATACTTGTATGCGGGCGGCACGGTGGTGCAGTGCGTAGCGCTGCTGCCTCGCAGTTGGGAGACCTGGGGACCCGGGTTCGCTTCCCGGGTCCTCCCTGCGTGGAGTTTGCATGTTCTCCCCGTGTCTGCGTGGGTTTCCTCCGGGCGCTCCGGTTTCCTCCCACAGTCCAAAGACATGCAGGTTAGGTGGATTGGCGATTCTAAATTGGCCATAGTGTGTGTTTGTGTGTGTCCTGCGGTGGGTTGGCACCCTGCCCAGGATTGTTTCCTGCCCTGTGTTGGCTGGGATTGGCTCCAGCAGACCCCCGTGACCCTGTGTTCGGATTCAGCGGGTTGGAAAATGGATGGATGGATGTATACTTGTATGTGGTTGAGACGACAATAAAGTTCATTTTGACTTTAATATGGCTCTGTTATGTATAATTTTGTATGGGATTCATAAAACAAGGGTTAATCTCTGTGATGCCCATCTGTTGGAAAGACAAATGCAATACACATGTCTCTGTTATTTGGCATTTGGTGTGGGATGTGTAAAAGCTGTGTTAATGTTTGTGACACACCATCTGTTGGAATGATAAATGCAACACTTATGTCTCTGTTATTTGACATTTGGAAAGATATTCATTCATATTATAGTCTTTTGGAATGTCAGAGACATAGCAACTGGATGAACAGACAGACAGACACACAAACACTTGCCCTTTTATTAAGGTGGATGAAATGGATGTTTGCCTTTGAACAAGTAACATGTCAAACCAATGATAAATGTGTGAAACATGGGCAGAGTTACATTTTTTTAAAGAAGTATCTGGCATGCTAATTGATAGTGTGCTTGACATAGTAAATTCATCATTAGATGTGGGGGTCTTCCCAGACTGACTTAAGACTGCTGTTGTTAAGCTCAAGACAAATAATCTTGACTCCACTGTTTTTGGCAATTTTAGACCTATTTCTAACCTGCCTTTCTTAAGTAAAATCCTAGAAAAGGCAGTCATTATGTAGTTAAATGATCACTTGAATAAACATTCTGTTCTTGACAACTTTCAGTCAGGTTTCAGAACAAATCATAGTACAGAAATTGCAATAGTTAAAGTAGTAAATGGCTTGTGGGTTAATGCAGACAGAGGCCATTTATCTGTTCTCATCCTCTTAGATCTGAGTGCCACATTTGATTCCATTGATCATAGTATTCTTAGAAATTGCCTTAGTCAGCGGGTGGGTCTCTCTGGCAATGTCTTAAATTAGTTTAAGTCTTAATTAACGGGTTGAAAATTCTTTGTTAGTTGTGGTAATTATACTTCGAAGACACATGATATTCTATATGGTGTTCCACAAGGCTCTATCCTGGGTCTGCTGCTCTTTTTGATCTACATGCTTCCATTAGGTCAGATTATCTCAAGGCATAACATGAGCTACCACAGCTATGCTGATGACACCCAACTGTATTTATCAATAGAACCTGATGACCGCGAATCTCTTGGTTCACTGACTCAGTGTCTTACTTGTGTTTCTGAAAGGATGAGTAGAAATTTTCTCAAACTAAATAAGGAGAAAACAAATCTTAGTGATTGGCAAAAATGGATATAGTGGGGGGAATTAGAAATAAACTTGATCCTTTAAGCTTAGAAGTCTAGGCAGAGGTGAAGAATTTAGGGGTAATTATTGAGTCTGACCTGAATTTTAAATCACATATTAATCAGATTACTAGGACAGCATTTTTTCACCTAAGAAATATAGCAAAAGTTAGATCAAAATGAATTTGAATTTTCCTGTCCCCCAAAGCAATCTGATTGGTCAGTTTGGCTTTGGTGATGTGACAAAAGAGGAAGAGCGAGCGTGAGATACATGAGGAGAAGTAAAGGTGGCTGCTGAGAGAGTCACCTACAAAGATGGAAGGAATTAAAGCAAACTGAAGGAGGGAAAGGTGAGAAGCAGACCATGTGGGAGCACCGCTCAAGAGAGGTTCAGATACACATGAATACAGAGGAAAGGAGCTGAAAGTGCACATAGGGCAAGAGATAGTAAATATTTTTAAATTATTCTATTACCTGTCTTTGACACTTACCATGACTAATAAAAGGATAGGTGTCTGTCTGTGTAATGTTTTCACTTTACATGCTTCCACTGGGATCTATCATTAGGAAACATAATGTTAATTTTCACTCGTATGCAGATGACACCCAGTTATACCTTTCATTTAAATCAGATGAAGTTTCTCCAATGCTGTCTTTAATTAGTTGTGTTAGTGAATTAAAGGAGTGGATGAATAAGAACTACTTGTCTTTAAATACAGATAAAACAGAGATGTTAATTGTTGGAGGGAATGATGCTGATCACAACAATATTTTGTCATCATTTAACTCAGTGGGAATCCCAGTCAATTTTACTGAATCAGCCCGCAATCTAGGAGTTATCTTTGACTCTAGCGTGTCACTTAAAGCGCATATTACAAAGTTGTCCAAAACATGCTTCTTCCATCTTAAAAATGTGAGGAAATTAAGGCGCTTTTTAAATAAACAGGATTCTGAGAAACTAATTCATGCATTTATCTCTAGTAGGATTGACTACTGCAATGCGGTGTTCACTGGATGTTCAAACTGTTCTTTATACAGCCTCCAGTTAATCCAAAATGCGGCTGCAAGAATTATTACAAGAACAAGAAAATACGAACACATAACTCCAGTTCTTAAATCCTTACACTGGCTCCCGGTTAAGTTTAGGGCAGATTTCAAAATCCTTCTTTTAACATATAAAGCATTAAATGGTCGAGGTCCGTCTTACTTGTCTGAACTTATCATGACTTACAAACCTGAGCGCACATTAAGATCTCAAGATGCCGGTCTGCTTATGATCCCAAGGATTAATAAAATAACAGTGGGAGGTCGAGCTTTTAGTTACAGGGCCCCTAAACTGTGGAATGGTCTGCCTGCTACTATAAGAGATGCCCCTTCGGTCTCAGCTTTTAAATCCCGGCTGAAGACTCACTACTTCAGTTTAGCATATCCTGACTAGAGCTGCTGATTAACTGTACAGACTGCATCTCTGTTGTTAGTCATTAGCACTTAAACATAAGTAACATGATAGTTATAATTGTATACTAACCCTCACTTATTCTGTTTTTCTTCTCGGTACTCAAATGTGGCACTTGGTGCCAAGGCCCACCTGCCAAGTTGTTTTGCCTGCCTAAGGAAAAGTCACCCCAGATGGAGGATCGCAGGAATCGTGGGAAAGAGGGGTCCTTTCATCGGATTGGCTGGCCCAGCACTGTTTCAGCCGTGGAATGGCCAAATGGGGGAGGCAGCTTGAAGGATGAGGTCTCCGGGACTCTACACAAATCCAAATCTTATTATGGGATATATCATCTACTGTTAAATTCTGCTCTGTACTTCTAAAATTTATATTTTTTATTTCTTACTATATTGAGGAATTGCTCTGTTCTGTGAACTGCATTGTATTGTATTGACCCCCTTCTTTTGACACCCACTGCACGCCCAACCTACCTGGAAAGGGGTCTCTCTTTGAACTGCCTTTCCCAAGGTTTCTTCCATTTTTTCCCTACAAGGTTTTTTTGGGAGTTTTTCCTTGTCTTCATAGAGAGTCAAGGCTGGGGGGCTGTCAAGAGGCAGGGCCTGTTAAAGCCCATTGCGGCACTTCCTGTGTGATTTTGGGCTACACAAAAATAAACTGTATTGTATTGTATTGTATTGTCTGTGTGTCAGTCTTT
Organism: Erpetoichthys calabaricus; assembly: GCF_900747795.2. Taxonomy (NCBI): domain Eukaryota; kingdom Metazoa; phylum Chordata; class Cladistia; order Polypteriformes; family Polypteridae; genus Erpetoichthys; species Erpetoichthys calabaricus. Next base: position 285,525,215 of record NC_041396.2, on the reverse strand, counting down.
TTGCTATGTCTCTGTAATTGCAAAAGATGACACATCACAAACATTCTTATGAAGTGCACATCATTTGTCATTCCAACAGTTGGCACATCATAAACACTGACACTGCTTTTAGAAATCTACCAATTACCATGATTGCCTGGTGCACTGCAAACATTAACGCGGAGGTCTATGTTGATTATTTAGATTTCAATCTGTCTTAGACTTGTAGCACAGTTACGGTATAATGAGATAAAACTATTTCGACCTACATAAATGTGTGAAATTTTTTAAACTTAAAAATGTACAGTATATTCCTACTTAAATTTATAAAATGTATGATCCATTAAGAGCTGACCTGGTGGTGCAGTGGTATCACTCTTGCCTTAAACTGAGGTGATCTGGGTTTGCAACCAGAGAGGGATAGATTATGATATTAAATATTGAAAAAGGAGTATTTTGGAATAACTTTGTGTGGCCAGCTTAAAAAGTAGGATACTTAATGCCAATTATTAAGTACTGTACAAGGTAATTAATAAATAGGGTGAGTCAATTTTTTCTTTACATGTAAAAATATTTTTAAAGTGTGTTAGATCTACTTAATTCAACAGAAGTTCACATAACAAAAAATTTGATACAATACAATACAATTTATTTTTTGTATAGCCCAAAATCACACAAGAAGTGCCGCAATGGGCTTTAACAGGCCCTGCCTCTTGACAGCCCCCCAGCCTTGACTCTCTAAGAAAACAAGGAACCCCCCTCCCCAAAAAAAAAACAAACTTTGTAGGGTAAAAATGGAAGAAACCTTGGGAAAGGCAGTTCAAAGAGAGACCCCTTTCCAGGTAGGTTGGGTGTGCAGTGGGTGTCAAAAGAAGGGGGTCAATACAATACAATACACAGAACAGAACAAATCCTCAATACAGTATAAAAATAAAAATTTTAGAAGTACAGAGCAGAATTTAACAGTAGATGCTATCACATAATATGATTTGGATTTGTTTAGAGTCCGAAGGGGCATCTCTTATAGTAGCAGGCAGACCATTCCACAGTTTAGGGGCCCTGTAACTAAAAGCTCGACCTCCCACTGTTATTTTATTAATCCTTGGAATCATAAGCAGACCGGCATCTTGAGATCTTAATGTGCGTCTTGATAAGTTCAGACAAGTAAGCCGGACCCTGGCCATTTAATGCTTTATATGTTAAAAGAAGGATTCTGAAATCTGCCGTAAACTTAACCGGGAGCCAGTGTAAGGATTTAAGAACTGGAGTTATGTGTTCGTATTTTCTTGTTCTTGTAATAATTCTTGCAGCCACATTTTGGATTAACTGGAGGCTGTATAAAGAACAGTTTGAACATCCAGTGAACACCACATTGCAGTAGTCAATCCTACTAGAGATAAATACATGAATTAATTTCTCAGAATCCTGTTTATTTAGAAAGCGCCTTAATTTCCTAACATTTTTAAGATGGAAGAAACATGATTTGGACAACTTTGTAATATGCACTTTAAATGACATACTAGAGTCAAAGATAAATCGTAGATTGAGGGCTGATTCAGTGAAATTAATTCAACTGAGTTAAATGATGACAGAATATTGTTGTGATCAATGTCATTCCCTCCAACAATTAACATCTCTGTTTTATCTGTATTTAAAGACAAGTAGTTCTTGTTCATCCACTCCAGTGTGATACAAACTTTTGTATTAATTTTTTTCTTTTTTGGCTTGTCTGAAACATTTCTTTTTAAGTATACAGACAGATTATTCAAAAGGACACACCAGGAGAAATCAAATGATGGACAACAAAAAAAAGTGACAAAAACTAGAAACGTTACATGTAACTCAATGAATATCAATATCAATATCAGTTGTTTCTTTATATATTTAAAAATAGTAATTTGACTAAATATCATAATGTTAAATTGATTTAGAACAACATTGTATACCTAAATAATTGGTGTAATTTGTTAAATTTTAATTACATTTTTTTTCACCTTTTTACTTAAATGTGATGTGAAAGAAACATTCTAATTGTATTTTTTTAATTGTGTTCATGAATCTAAATCAAAATACTTATTCACAATTAAAACATTTTTTATGAGATTAATTTTACAGACCTGTGTTATTGACATATTTACATCAAATGTAGACTTTAAAAAATATCCTTTATTTGAGAGTTTAGTCAATCCTGCCCTAAGTACCTGTTTTTTTTCATATCACCAAATCCTAAAAACTGAGGAACATTCTTTCCAATGCAGTTAGAGATTAGTTTACTGTTTCAAATTGTCTTGGGAGGTTATTTCAGCAGGCTGTATATTTTGTATTCAGCATTTTCACCTTAATAGCCTGAAAGGGGTTATTTTAAGTTATATATTTTATATTAATTATTTTCCTGTTTCTACCTTGAGAGGGGTTATTTCAACTTATACATTTAGTATTTTCCTTTTTCTAGCTTGAGAAAGGATTTTCAGCTTAATATTTTGTATTCAGTATTGTCCTGTTTCTAGCTTGAAATAATGTTTCAGCTTACAAATTTTGTATTCAGTATTTTCAACTTTCTAGCTCTAAAGAGGTTATGTCCTCACAGGTGGCGTAATGGTAGTGCTGCTGCTTTGCAGTAAGAAGATTGTGGGTTCGGTTCCTCCTTGTGTGGATAGCGCTTTGAGTACTGAGAAAAGCGCTATATAAATGTAATGAATTATTATTTCAGCTTACATTGTGCATTCAGTGTTTTCCTCTTTCTTGCTTGGTTATTTCAACGTATACATTTTATATTCAGTATTTTCTTATTTCTTGCTTGAAAAAGGGTATTTCAGTTTACATTTTATAGACTTAATATTTCCCTTTTTCTAGCTTGAGATATTTCTTCAATTTACATAATTTATATTCAGTGTTTTCCTCTTTCTTGCTTAAGATATGTTTTTCAACTTACATTATATTCAGTATTTTACTATTTCGTACATGAGAGAGATTATTTCAACTTACATTTTGTATTCGATATTTTTCTCTTTATAGCCTGAGAGAGGTTTTTCAACGTACGTATTTGTTTTATAGTATTTATTTTTCTCTTTCCAGCTTGCGAGAGACCATTTCGACGCCTGATAGCGGCTTCCGACAGCAACCCAGTACAAGCTATTGAACCACAGTGAAGTGAGCGGCTTATCTGAGTAAAATTCCATCACACACGTCACATACACCGTTGCGACAAAATATTTAATAAACAAAAAGGTGATCTCTGTCTCTTTGAGGTTGTAACTAAAATTTGAATAACGTTCCAACTTTCTAAACGGTTAACCCTATCCCTAAAAATCACGCCATGCACTCCAAATTAAAACAAAAAGTCAGTGAGATTTATTTTATATTGCAACTTTATGTAAAAAAAAACAATTTACGATATTTGCCACGGGATGTGCAGTAGCCTACAATGGCGACTCTGAAACAGTTTCAATCATTTTTAATGGTTTGTCTGGCCACCCTAAGCCTAAATGTTAGACTCTTTCCATGGTGTGAATATTAATTTAATATTCTATTAAAACTTACAACGAGTTACTTTCGAGGGTTTCTGTACGCAGACATCGCATGGCTGGCTTAATGCATCTGACTTTTAAGAATTTGCTCAAAAGAAATAATATTAATTATTTTTAAGCATTGCCTGGGTTTCCGCCCCAGTTTACACGCACATCCTGATTGAGCTGCAGCCTGAGCGCTAATTAAGAATCCATGTGCGGCCGGCTGAATGCCTCAGCGCTTGTGTGCTATAAAACTGACGGCTTTGGCCGGCTTCCTGAGAAGTTGGTTAGTGAGTAATCTTGGGCATAATGAAGGTCGTGGGTATTTTCGGATGTTGGGTAGCCTTTCTGATGATTTTAGCCGGCGTGGGTCATTGTTCGAGGTATCGTGGGCGCATGTCAGGCCCGCAGGCTGCCGTCAAACGTGTAGTTAAACCCTTGGAGTCGCAAAAAACAGTAAAACTTAGTGACTTTGGCAGGGGTCGTGGCATCGCATTTAAAGCTCAATCTGTCTCGCAAGGTGCCCGATCGGCTGTTCTAAATACCGTGACTGTAGACTGTGGGGAATCCAATATGGTCGTCTTTGTCAGCCCGGACTTGTTCGGTAAGGGTATCCTTGTCCACGCTAATGACTTGCGGCTGGGACCCAATGCTGTACCACCCTGCCTTCCTGTAGCCAATGCAACTGGCTTTGTCATCACGGCAGGGCTTCAAGACTGTGAAAGCTCTCTTGCGGTCAGTTTTTTGTCCTGTTAATAATGCTATTTTTGTGTGCTCTCTAAATTGGGCATGCTAGCATCAAAGCATGTTTCTGACATAGTTTTTCAAAACGTTACTATTTTTCTGTGTGGGATTTAACAGATGATGACGAATGCCATGATCTACACTAATCAACTTGTTTATGCTCCTTCTCCTTTGCCAAGTGGTATCATAAGAACAAATGGGGCTGTTATCCCTATTGAGTGCACCTATGCGAGGTGAGCTGTTCATTTCCTTTTTAACAGTAAGGATGAAATGTCTAAGGAAAGTGTGAATTGTTTCTCTTCCTTGCAGGCAAAGGAATGTTAGTAGTAATGCCTTCCAGCCAACCTGGGTTCCTTTCACCTCCACAATAGCTGCAGGCAGCAATCTGGAATTCTCCCTTCAGCTCATGAGTGGTAAGAATTGGGCCATGTAACTAAATTGATGTACAATTAAGTATAAACTTTTATTTTTTTCTTCCTTCTCAGCTGATTGGTCCTCCTCTGTACCACCAACTGTTTACTACCTGGATGACATGGTCAATATTCAGGCATCTGTCATTTCTATGGAGCAAACCCCTGTTAGGCTGTTTGTGGACAGCTGTGTAGCAACTCTGTCTCCTGATGCATCCTCCACTCCCCGTTACATGGTGATTGACTTTAGTGGGTGAGTCTAAGAATTGCTTATGCTCTGCCCTAGATGTAAAGCAGTCCGTGGTGGTTTTGTTGTTAATTGCTGGAGTGCAAACTTGACACCTGCCTGTCCTTTCTAGATGCTTGGTAGATGCCTTCTATTCTGGGTCAACTTCTTCGTTTGTTTCACCAAGAATCCAATCAAATATGCTTCAGTTCTCTGTGCAGGCTTTCCGCTTCTATCAAGATTCAAGGAGTCTGGTGAGTTGGATGTGATGGGTTTCATTTGGGTATGAAAACTGGCTGAACTCAAAATTGCATCCAGGATGAGGTGTGGGGTGTTTAATTTGGCATCTTGTTTGCTTCCACAGATCTACCTGAGTTGTCATCTTAAGGTCACACCAGTGAGTGAGAATCCAAATGCTGTGAATAAAGCCTGTTCCTATGATTCAACAAATGGGTGAGAGCTTCCTTTATAACTGGGGATCTTTTTTTAGTAGTCCAACCTTGCAATTTAAGATGGCTTGGCACCAAGTTTGGTGCTAATCCAGGGTCTAGTCCACAAAGCATATTGACTCTGCATGAATCGCTTATACCTAAAGGGTATTTAGCTTTACCTTGGTTTGGGTAACGCTCACTTTTGCAATGCTGATAAAATCTTCAGCCAGGTATTGAGCAGGCTAAGCTTAACAAGAATTGTGGAAGAGAACCAGTGAACATTTGTCAGTGAGGTCTGCAATGTAATCGTTGCAGTGTTGAATGTTAATCAGATTGCAAAACTGTCCATTGAAAAGGTTTCTATGCGACAATATCCACATTTGTGCTTAATATCTGGTGATTGGAAGACCTTTTGATTTAACATTAACTACCAACTCCAAGTAGTGCAGATACCTGCTTAGTAGCTTTTTAATTTAAGGGCGCACTACAATGTGCATTAAGTTCTACTATAGACATTGACTTTTTAGTGGTGGTAGTTAATCTGTATTTTACTGTTTTGTAATTGGAATCTGCCAGTAAAAATCTAATGAAGTGAGATGAAAGATATTCACAGGAGTCTGGTTACATTAATGGAAAGTTGTTGCCTTCAACAATGCAGGATCATGGTGTAGACCCTTCTGAGTGAATAAACTCTAACATTGTGAAAGGCCAACACAAATGCCCTAGCCTTTCAACATATAGGCAACTTGTTGAAGCGGACTATCTTATAGTAAGTCCACTATTTGAGGCTTTGGACCGATCCATGGGGTGGCACCAGGTTTTTATCTAAAAGTGCCAAGTGGTATTTAGAGGAACAATTGCTGGTTCCCAAAACGCAGAATTCCTTCTATGGAATTTGAACTAGTTAATCTGAAGAATCTTCTACATTCTGAAAACAACAATTCAGATCTATAGCAAAGCCTAAAGAACCCTCCTTGCTATGAAATGGTTCTTTCCATAACCAGGGTTTGTGTAACCACACCGCCTAGCAAAATGCTGTTTCAGATCTACTTGAATGTAGATTTACCAAAGTTTTAGGTTCACTTAACCGCCCTGCCAAATGCATTGGTTTCGGAATATAAATATTCCATAGTATCAATGGTCTCTTTAAATCATTTTTGATGTGACCTTGCATGGTGAACTTGGATAGTCTGAGGGTAGACTTTCTGCCTGTATGTCTGGCACGAGCTACAGCTTTCTTTGGTTGTGGAGTGTAATTGGCGTATTTTTAGAATTTTTCTATTGATCTTGCTTGCTACCAGATGTGCGTCACACTGCTACTGAAAACATTAAGTGTTTTGAAGGCCATTAACTTAAAGTACTTTACATAATTTTGCTAATATTCATATTATTTAGAACTAATGTGCTTTGGCACTTTTTATAGACTGTAGCTTAATCGTGTGGACTTGGTTCTGGATTGCAGCAGATGGTAGAAATTTTTTTTGGCTATTCCATCAGTTTCATGCTGTCGGACGCTCGATGTACAAATGTTGTACTCCTGTGTCCTATCAAACCATCCTAGACCTCTGCATTTTTAAATGTAAATTGTCTGGTTCCACAAATGCAAAGCATTCTGTATTAACTTGCTTCAGACAATTTAACATCCATTTCAAACCAGACTTCCTCAGCAAAGTCTGTTGTAAATTTGCTTTGTGAAATACCCCCTAAAAAAATTTGACTTAAGCCTCCAGAGCACTTTGAAAACTACTTCCTAAGCAAGTTTAACTGGTCATTACTATCTAAAGTGGAATAGGAGGCTGAATTTATTCAGCCATACATACTTTCCCCACAAGTATTAAAGTGCAGTTCATTAAGGATGACCTGTTGGTGATGCAGGAAGAAATAACTTGGCCAAATGTGGTGGCTGATCAACATTTCTAAAGTTGACTAAGCTGCATGTGATGCACATGCTTAAAGTGCATGCCTCGGCCACATCTACATAAATGCCCTTGGCATGGATTTGGCCAAATCAATTTGGGGAACAGGTTTGATTGCAGAAGCATGGCCTGAAGTAGCTGGAACCTCTCTGCAGTCACTGTCCAGTCATTACACCAAGTGAGCCAATTCCAGGTATGGGTTACCCTGAATGCAACATAAGATTGGGTAATTGTAGTGGACTTTAATAGTTCTCACATTTTGAGAACTCTCACCATGGCCACATTGGGGCCAATTACTGAATTTGTGAACCCAGTTCTAAACACCATCCAACCTCTGCTCCTTGGAGAAGCTGACAGATGGGAGTAGATTCATACCTGGTGGCATGGATTGTGGACTCTTACAGACAGACCTCAGTATGTGCATCTTGGGAACTGCAGGTTTGACAATAATAATACATTTTATTTGAAGCACCTTTCAAAAAACGCAAGGTCACTGTACAACACAGGAGTGCCACAGGGTACTGTACTTTCTCTGGTCCTGTTCAGCCTATATACATTGGACTTCCAATACAACTTGAGTCCTGCCATGTGCAAAAGTTCATGGACCACACTATCGTGGGCTGCATCAGGAGTGGGGAGGAGTATAGGAACCTAATCAAGGACTTTGTTAAATGGTGAGACTCAAATCACCTACACCTGAACACCAGCAAAACCAAGTAGCTGGTGGTGGATTTTAGGAGACCCTGGACCCCGTGATCATCAGAGGTGACTGTGCAGACCTATAAATACCTGGGAGTGCAGCTGGATGTTAAATTGGACTGGACTGCCAATATTGATCCTCTGCAAAATGACAGAGCTGACTATACTTCCAAGGCTGGCATCCAACATCTGCAATAAGATGCTGCTGATCTCAGATGGTTGTGGCAAGTGCCCTCTTCTACACGGTGTGCTGGGGAGGCAGCATAAAGGATGCCTCACACCTGGACAAACTGGTGAAGGCAGGCTCTATTGTAGGCATGGAGCTGGACAGTTAGACATCTGTGGCAGGGTGACGGGCACTGAGCATGCTCCGGTCAATCGTGGAGAATCCACTGCATCCACTAAACCGTGCTCTTCTCCAGAGGAGCAGCTTCAGCGACAGACTGCTTTCACTGTCCTGCTCCACTGACTGAGCTCGTTCATTCCCCCACACTATGACGCTTCAATTTTACCCGGGGGGGGGTAAAAACGTTAACATTATACAAAGTTGTCCCTTTTTACTTTTTTCTGTTTCAGTATGCTGCTGCTGGAGTATGACTTAATCACAAGGGGAAATTATCTGTCAACTTAAGGTTCTAGTCCACGTTTTAAATAACTTCCTCCCTGAATACTTTGGAAGTTGGCCTGGAAACTTGGAACTTAAATGGCAGAGCCTTGTATTGGGAGACATTGACCAAATCATTCTTTTGATTAGTATGATCTTGTCTTAAAGGTGGACACCTGTAGAGGGAGACCCTAGCATCTGCTCTTGCTGTCAGACTCAAAATTGTCCATCTGCAAAAGCACGTCTTGTGAAAAGAGCAATTGGTGAGTAACGGTTTCTATATCCTCTTACCTGCTTGATGCCTTCCCTGGACTATTGCTATAATACCCTTCCTATGTTTTGGTCTTGAATGCAACCTCTAGAATCTATTGAGGCAGATGCTTCTGTTGGACCCTTGTTGATTGAACCAGTCAATCACAAACCCATGTCAAAGAAAAGCTCACCACTTCAAAGAATTGTAGATGAGACCAAAAAATCAGGTTAGTGTTTAACATATCCCATGTACTAATTACCTTTTGAATATCTAAGCAGATGAGATTTCTCTTGCAGGATTTTCAGAATCTCCCCTGGCCTTCTTCCTGGTTGGCTCCCTGGCATCTGTAGCAGTGGTGTGTCTTATAGTGGCACTCATTGTTTTGTATGTTAAATGCAAAGTGACTAGCAAATGATAAAATAAACAATTTAAAGATTGCTTCTGTCTTGAATGGTTCATGGAGGAAGCTAGAGTTGGTCCAAGTGGAGACAGTGAGGGTATGAAACTGCCAGGTGACTTAAATCTAATGTAATTTAACTATGGGCTGACTTGGACTGGCTCTGCCTTCCTCGTGTGTATCTAATGTGCTTTGCCAAATTATGGCTTCTACAGAACAAAGCAGAAATGAGCAAGATAGCTGACCTGGGTTAGGGCTGGCAAATGATCTCCATAATTGACCTGAAGACACTTTCTCAGCTTTTCAGACAAGACCTAATTCCTCGCGATCATTCGTGTAGCCACACAGTACTGCTGAACCTAAAAAAAAAAATGGGTGGGGGAGTTTAACACTGGCTTGGGAGAGTCCAATAAGTACAAATTCATTCTATCACTGTCCATCTGAGCATGTTACTTTGCGTTTATATTCTTGAAATATTCCACCAACCATATTTGGTAAGTCCTTAATAAATGAGGAAGCTGGCCTTATTTCGGGTGGCTAAATTTGTTGGTGTAATCCAAATGACTAAATTTTAACACCACTGCATCTTGTTCCATACCAGCCTCAAGAATTTAGTCCAGGTTTATACTTCATATGACACATGCTCCAGCAGATGTTATGCAAGTATAATCAGTACAATGCTTGCATATGTACCTTACATAAATCTGGAAGAATCCACCGGGCGGCAATGTGAGGTTATCACAGTGACAACCGGTTTGGCTTTGCTGTCTTGGCATTGCCAAAAACAACCATTTAAATTCGATGGACACCTTGCCACAATAGCTCTGAAAAGGATGTTTAATGATTAAATCCAGGGATGTGCCTATTCCAGCTGCCCTTGGCCACAAGGTAGAAACAATCCCTGGCTTGTGCCGCAGCTCATCACAAGGTGAATACAAGTAGATGCTCACTCGACTCATTTTAGTGTCCCCAAATCTGCATATCTTTGGAAGGAAACTGGAGCCCCCTGTGGCAACCCAGCAGGAAAAACTGGTAAACTCCACACCAGGAACACCAGTGACATGACTCCCTGCAAGACGGCAGCACTACGGCTCTGCAACTGTGTCGCCCCCAATGTGTGTAACAGTATTTAAACTATCTGTAAAATTGTTACACTTGCATTTCATCATGAAGGTGACATTTAAAGTGTAAATGTAAGGATTCTAATTGTGCAGAGAACTGGAATATCCTACTTTTAATGTTTTGTATGGTGATCTCTTGCTGCTTGCCACTATCGGATCAGGAGGAAGCCCCAGGAGCAGGTAGCGATTTAACTGGGTCAATTTTAAGATGACATTTTAAGAAGGTCTGCTTTAATGATAAAGTAAACTGAGGTTAAAGTGGACATTTTAAAGTAGAAATTGCTAGTTTAATCACAAAATGCACCTTTTCATCATGTCCTTAATTCTCCCCCCTGTGGCTCATAGCGCTGTACGTTATGTTGTGAAGTTGCAAAAAAAATGCCCAAAAGATGGTATGTGAGACTTTTAAAATGTATCGTGCCATTAGAATGGGGAATATACAAGCACCACAAATGCATTTGTATGTCGGCATTTTGCTTCACTACATCGAACCTTTTATCAAACATTGAAGCTCGCACATCGATCCCATAGGACCCTCGGAGGCTTCCTGTCACATGTAGATAGTAAACTGAGGCTCTGACGTCACATTCCAATTTTTACCCCATCCTTACTCCCTACTTTTTGCTGGTACTACAACTCGTGCACGCATCGCGTTCGTTTCTAAGGTTGGGTTTATACTTTATGCATAGCAGGAGTGTCTGCTCCAGCATGCATTGCAACTGTTGTACTGTTTAGACTTGCGTGTGCGATTTATATAAATGTGGAGGAATCCACCAGGTGGCAGTGTGAGATTATCGCGATGAGAACCGGTTCGGCTTCACTGTGTTGCGAATTGCCTGGAACACCCATTAAATTCCAATGACACCTTACCTGAATAGCTCAAAGGATGTTTAATGATTAAATCCACAAATGCAGGGATGTCCATTCCAGTAAGCATTGGGCACGAGGCAGAAACAATCCCTGGACGGGGGCCTCACCTCATCACAAGGTGAATACAAGCACGCACGCACACACACGAGTAATTTTACTGGCACCAAATCTGCATATCTTTGGTAGGAAACCAGAGCACAGTGTGGAAACCCAGCAGGAAATACCATCAACGTGACTCCCTGCGAGACAGCAGTGCTACTGCTCTGCCACAGTGTCAACCCCATGTGTGTAATTATTAACAGTATTCATTATTTAAATGAAATTAACGATTTCTCTGTAAAATGTAACAATATATTTCATCATGAAAGTGATATCAAGTATAAATCTAAAGATTCTAAATTTGCAGAGAGTTGGAATATCATATATGCAATGTGTTCTCAGGAATTTTTTAGTTTCTTTCAGTGCCTCATAATTGGTTTGCAAGGCCAGCATACATTCTGATAGTACATTAAGTGTGTTTTTTTTTATTTATTTTTTTTAAATTTAACTTTTGGGTTGTTAAAAATTGCACTATTTTTTATGGGTTAGCTAATGTAATGACCACAATGAAAATAAGTGTACTGCTGGTGCATAGCATATTAATCCCTGTATGTTTTATTTTTAAGACACCCAAGAGAATGTAATAATGTGGGATTTGGAAACACTTTTTTTTTTATAAAGAAGATAGATTATTCAAATCTTCCCCATAAACATTGGAGACCAAGAAGGTGTCAGACTTAATTAGCCAAATTACCAGAAGAGATCAAGAATGTGTCAGGTCTCCAAATGAGGACCTTTACAGGCAATGACAAGTTCTGCAATCAGAATTTAACCTCTTGACCACAAAAAAAGCTAATTTTTACACCATGATATAACTACGAAAACGGGAAGGGGGCTAATAAGAGTTTATCTGAACAAATCCACAAGCAGCAAGTTTGCAATGCACATATTTAGGGAGTAATTGAAGTCCTTATATCTTACTCAGTTTAAAGAGGACATTTTTTTTGATGCATTACAATTACTGCAGGTAGGTAGTCTTACTGCAGAGGAACTAGATAAAGCTGTGACACTCAGAATTAATGGATGCTATAAACTCACTCCAGCATAGAATATCAGCAGGCCCCGATGGTTACCAGTGGAATTTTATTATTAGCAATGTTTATAAAAGACAGAGAACACAAACATTTTTACCAGTAGTCCTTAATGCCCTTGCAGTATTTCAAAAGATATCTGGACTCAAAATCAATATGAATAAAAGTGTGCTTTTTCCAGTGAATTCTCCAGCACAGGTGTGGATAGTGTCGGTTATGGAGGGCCACAGTAGCTGCAAGTCTTCATTCCAACCCAAGTGCATACTTAGAAACCAATCCTTGCCAGTCTGATCTTTTTTTAATCTTATGGCTTTTTAGTGTTTTGGTGTTTTGTCAGGTTCTTATAGAGTAGATTTTTCCTTTCCAAACATATCATCCAAATGATTTGAAGCCTAAATTTGATAAGAGGAGAATGTGACAGACTGAAAACCACTCAAGTGTTTTATTAAAGTACATAGTGCAAGATGAATCCACACAGGTGTAAACGGGAACAACTTAGAGGGAGATGCTAATTGCTCCTTTGTCATTTGCATCTTATTCCTAATAAGGAGTTATTAAAAATACTGAATGCAGATATTTAAGACTGAAATAAGCAATTAAGGATGGGGAACCTTAACAGGCGAGACCACTAAAATGAAGCGGAAAAATGTCATTTGAGCAATAAGAGCTTCATCAGCTATAAATTACTCATCATTAAGACACTTGGTTGGAACAAAAAACCTTCAGCCACTGTTGCCATCCAGGATGGACTCTGCCCACCCTTAGCACAAAAAATAAATGGATAGATGTCCAGTCTAATATTATCAGAACAGTGTAAATATCTAGGGATAAACATCACAATCAAATATAAAGAAGTTTTTTAACATAATTTTGCTATCACGATATAAAAAATATAACAAGATATGAACGGATGGTCAACTTTCTGTCAAGATGAATAACATTCCCAAGCTTCTTTTTCTATTTCAGAGCAACCCAATATACAACAACAAATCATTCTTTAAGAAATTAGACTCAATTATAACCTCATTTATTTGGAATTTTAAACATCCATGCATTCAAAAGGTGGCTCTACAAATTCACAATAAAACATGGCGTAAGAACAAAAGTGGAAATATGAGTGTGCACAAAAAAACAGATGTACAAATCCATGCATAAGCAATCTTCAACGTAATTCTGCTCCATAAATCCCAGTCAGCGTGTAAATTAACACACGTGCACGTGCCTGCCACCCCACCCCAATTCCTCCAAGAATTAAGCCTCTTTGAATATACAAATCAATATAAGTAGCCCTTTACATTCAGCATTTTGTGAAAAGACAATGGAAAAAGTACCAGGAAAAAAAAGCTTCAGTGAATGTATAGTGGAGGCAGTGAAAAATGTTCTGTTTGTTAGGTTAAGCAGTGTTATAATCAAAAAAAAGGAAAGTGATACAGCATGGTGGAAACACTCTAAAATTTAACTTCAGAAAGTCGCACGGTGTCCGAAATAAACAGTCAGATGTCAAAGTCGAGGTGAAAAGGTAAGTCATAGCCCACTTTCAGAGTGTCACACCAAAGTATATTAGGGCACAGAGAAAAGAAAAAAAAATTAAGGACACAGTGAAGATAAAAAATGTCAAAATATAGACTTTAATCTCATATCTTCTTTCTTCATCTTTCGGCTGCTCCTGTTAGGGGTCGCCACAGTGGATCATCTTCTTCCATAACTTTCTGTCCTCTGCATCTTGTTCTGTTACACCCATAACCTGCATGTCCTCACTCACCACACACATAAACCTTCGCTTAGACCTTCCTTTTTTTCTCTTCCCTGGCAGCTCTATCCTTAGCATCCTTCTCCCAATACACTCAGCATCTCTCCTCTGCACATGTCCAAACCGACGCAATCTCGCCTCTCCAACTTTGTCCCCCAACCGTCCAACTTGAGGTGACCCTCTAATGTACTCATTTCTAATCCTATCCATCCTCGTCACACCCAATGCAAATCTTTAACTGTGCTACCTCCAGCTCTGTCTCCTGCTTTCTGGTCAGTGCCACCGTCTCCAGCCCATTTACCATAGCTGGTCTCACTACCGTCCCATAGACCTTCCCATTCACTCTTGCTGATACCCGTCTGTCACAAATCATTCCTGACACTCTTTTCCACCCATTCCACCCTGCCTGCACTCTCTTTTTCACCTGTCTTTCACAATCCCCATTACTCTGTACTGTTAATCCCAAGTATTTATACTCATCCACCTTCGTCAACTCTACTCCTTGCATCCTCACCAATCCACTGACCTCCCTCTCATTTACACACATGTATTCTGTCTTGTTCCTACTGACCTTCATTCCTCTCCTCTCTAGAGCATATCTCCACCTCTCCAGGGTCTCCTCAACCTGCTCCCTACTATCGCTACAGATCACGGTGTCATCAGCAAACATCATAGTCCATGGGGACTCCTGTCTAATCTCATCTGTCAACCTGTCCATCACCATTGCAAATAAGAAAGGTCTCAGAGCCGATCCCTGATGTAATCCCACCTCCACCTTGACTGCATCTGTCACTCCTACCGCAGACCTCACCACTGTCACATTTCCCTTGCACATATCCTGTATAACTCTTACGTACTTCTCTGCCACTTCCGACTTCCTCCTACAATACCACATCTCCTCTCGAGGCACCCTGTCATATACTTTCTCCATTTCCACAAAAACGCAATGCAACTCCTTTTGGCCTTCGCTATACTTCTCCATCAACTCCTTCAGAGCAAACATCGCATCTGTGGTCTTCTTTCTTGGCATGAAACCATACTGCTGCTCACTAATCATCACCTCACTTCTTAACCTAGCTTCCACTACTCTTTCCCATAGCTTCATGCTGTGGCTCATCAACTTTATCCCGCTGTAGTTACTACAGTCCTGCACATCCCCCTTATTCTTAAATGTCGGCACCAGTACACTTCTTTTCCACTCCTCAGGCATCCTCTCACTTTCCAAGATTCCATTAAACAATCTGGTTAAAAACTCCACTGTCATCTCTCCTAAACACCTCCATGCTTCCACAGACTTGTCATCTAGACCAAAGGCTTTTCCTTTCTTTATCCTCTTCATAGCTGTCCTTACTTCCTCCTTGGTAATCCGTTGCATATCCTGATTCAGTATCGCCACATCATCCAGATGTCTCTCTCTCTCATTGTCTTCATTCATCAGCCTCTCAAGGTATCCTTTCCATCAGCTTAACACACTTTCCTCGCTTGTGAGTACTTTAAGCATCTTTATATTTTTGTCACCCTAACCTGCTACACATCTTTCCCACCTCAGTCCCTCTGTTTAGCCAATCGGTACAGGTCCCTTTCTCCCTCCTTAGTGTCCAACCTCTCATACAACTCATTATATGCCTTTTCCTTAGCCTTTGCCACCTCTCTCTTCACTTTACGACTTATTTCCTTGTACATTTGTCTACTTTCTACCTCTTCCTCAGTAGACTCTCCTGTACTTCCTCATTCCACCACCAGGTTTCCTTTTACTCTTTCATCTGTCCACATCTCACGCCAAGCACCCTTCTTGCTGTCACCCTTACTACTTCTGCTGTAGTGCTGTCAGCTATCTGGCAATGCTTCACTGTCACCCAGTGCCTGTCTTACCTTCTCCCTAAACTCAACCTTGCAGTCTTCCTTTTTCAACTTCTGCCATTTGATCCTTAGCTCTGTCCTCACTCTCTTCACCTTCTTGATCTCCAACGTAATCCTACAGACCACCATCCTATGCTGCTTAACTATACTTTCCCCTGCCACCACTTTGCAGTCTTCAATCTCCTTCAGATCAACTCTTCTGCATAAGATGTAATCTACCTGTGTGCATCTTCCCCCACTCTTGTACATCACCCTATGTTCCTCCCTCTTCTTAAAATATGTATTCACCATAGCCATGTCTATCCTTTTCGCCAAATCCACTATCATCTGACCTTCTTCATTCCTCTCCTTGACACCATACCTACCCATCACCTTCTCATCCCCTCTGTTCCCTTCACCAACATGTCCATTGAAATCTGCTCCAATCACCACTCTCTGTCCTTTGGGTACACTGTCCATCACTTAATCCAACTCACTGTAGAAATCTTCTTTCTCATCCATTACACACGCAACTTGCAAGGCACATTAATTAACAACATTCACCATCACACCTTCAATTTCCAGCTTCATAATCATCGCTCTGTCTGACACTCTTTTCACTTCCAAAACACTCTTGACATACTGTTCTTTCAGAATAGCCCCAACCCCAACATTCTACGTTCCTACCCTCAGGTCCACTCTCTTTACCTTCCTCCTCTCCTCCTGCCTCCAGACACATCTGTCCCCTCTTTTTCTCCTTCTTTGGCCAACAGTAGCCCAATTTTTGCCAGTACCCTATTGGCTAATAATACTGGTGGTGGCCACTGTTAACCCGGGCCTTGACTGATCTGGTATGGAAATCTGTATTGTTGACCTATTGTCCTATTGCTGTACTAAACTAAATAAAGCAGAAAATCCAATAAAAACAATTAGAAGCTTAACAGGTTTGACCACCCTAACCCACTCTCACCTCGGAGTACTGCACTCTCTACACATCCTTCTGCTGATACCAACATAGGAGAGACATCCCCACCCACAATTACAGCAGCGCAAGTGAGCAGAGAGCTGAGGAAACTTCGTGCCAGCAAAGCAGCAGGTCCAGATGGAGTATCGCCACGACTGCTGAAGGTCTGTGCATCAGAGCTGGGGGGTCCTCTACAGCGCATCTTCAACCTGAGCCTGGAACAGGGGAAAGTCCCGAGGCTTTGGAAAGCATCTTGCATCACCCCAGTCCCAAAGGTATCACGTCCTGGTGAGCTGAATGACTTCCGGCCTGTCGCTCTAACATCACATGTGATGAAGACCATGGAGCGGCTGCTGCTTCACCACCTGAGGCCACAGGTCCAACACGCCCTTGACCCTCTGCAGTTCGCATACCAGGAGAAAGTGGGAGCGGAAGATGCCATCATCTATATGCTACATCGATCCCTCTCCCACTTGGACAGAGGCAGTGGCGCTGTAAGAATTATGTTTCTAGACTTCTCTAGCGCCTTCAACACCATCCAACCTCTGCTCCTTAGGGACAAGCTGACAGAGATGGGAGTAGATTCATACCTGGTGGCATGGATCGTGGACTATCTTACAAACAGACCTCAGTATGTGCGTCTCGGGAATTGCAGATCTGACATTGTGGTCAGCAACACAGGAGCGCCGCAGGGGACTGTACTTTCTCCGGTCCTATTCAGCCTATATACATCGGACTTCCAATATAACTCGGAGTCCTGCCATGTGCAAAAGTTTGCTGACGACACTGCTATTGTGGGCTGCATCAGGAGTGGGCAGGAGGAGGAGTATAGAAACCTCATCAAGGACTTTGTTAAATGGTGCGACTTAAACCACCTACACCTGAACACCAGCAAAACCAAGGAACTGGTGGTGGATTTTAGGAGACCCAGGCCCCTCATGGACCCCGTGATCATCAGAGGTGACTGTGTGCAGAGGGTGCAGATCTATAAATACCTGGGAGTGCAGCTGGACGATAAATTAGACTGGACTGCCAATACTGATTCTCTGTGCAAGAAAGGACAGAGCCGCCTGTACTTAGAAGACTGGCATCCTTCAACATCTGCAGTAAGATGCTGCAGATGTTCTATCAGATGGTTGTGGCGAGTGCCCTCTTCTACGCAGTGGTGTGCTGGGGAGGCAGCATTAAGAAGAAGGATGCCTCACGCCTGGACAAACTGGTGAGGAAGGCAGGCTCTATTGTTGGCATAGAGCTGGACAGTTTAACATCTGTGGCAGAGCAAAGGGCGCTCAGCAGGCTCCTATCAATTATGGAGAATCCACTACATCCATTAAACAGTGTCATCTCCAGACAGAGGAGCAGTTTCAGCGACAGACTGCTGTCACTGTCCTGCTCCACTGACAGACTGAGAAGATCATTCCTCCCCCAAACTATGCGACTCTTCAATTCCACCAGAGGGGGTAAACGTTGAACATTATTCAAGTTATTGTCTGTTTTTTTTTACCTGCATTTTTTTATTACTCTTTAATTTAATATTTTTTGCTGCTGGAATATGTGAATTTCCCCCTATCTATCTATCTAATTTTTTTAATTGTTCATTAATTGGGGGAAATGTAGGAAAAGTCTCAAACAGAAGATCAGACGAACATTATAGTATTTTTACTGATTTTAAACACAAAACTGAGTCAAATTTACCTTTACTTACATTCAACTTCATCTGCCGAAAATGTGTCCAAGCACATATTCTGTTAAGTGATTTGTCCAACAGTGGATTATCTGCCACACCACCTAGTATGGCATCATCTGCAAATGTAACTCATTGTTTTTTATGTATTTTTGTCTAGATTACCTAATAATAATAATAATTCTTTGCATTTATATAGCGCTTTTCTCACTACTCAAAGCGCTCAGCTAAGCACAATTTTCCTTGACATGTACTCTCTACATTTCACACGAGCATCCTAAGCTCATGCTGTTTACCAATACACCTGTTCTTGACATATGGCACTTTTTTAGGGGTGGCACTTTTTAATAAACTTTGCGCACTTTACTTTAAGTACTAGACTTTTTAGACTTTTTGACAATTTTGTTTGATAGGGCTTTGACAAGTTAACTTGTGTTATCTATGTCAAAATTACACAATTTGTATTGTTTAAAAACTGTCACAAAATACATATGTTGCAAAGTTATATTTTACAAATGTGAATCTTGACCAGTTCGTTGACTTGAATGAAGGGGCCATATTGCAATACCTCAATCATAGTTAATAATTAAAAATGTAGTTAAACTTTTTGTTCTTTTCACTTTTTGCATAATATGTATTATGTTTATTTTGTAAGTGGACAACTCAAACACCATCCCAGGTGACAAATATTCTAGCTATGCCACTGCTGTCATGCTCTTATTAACCCTATGGTGAGAGATGGAATTATTTGCCTTGTGCTCTTTATAAACCTGTGTTTTTCTTTGCAACTTCTTTTTCAGCTCCTTATGTATCCACCACTTAGTTCTCTTTATTTCCTTAATGCTTTAAGATGTTGAGATTAATTTTCTCTGCAATAATATATGAAAATGTTTTTTAACATGCTGTCAGACTGACTCCAGGCTTAAAAGCTTATCCTTGTTAATATTCTTTATACTCTGTTGCATCTTATCAAAATTTGCCCAAATAAACTCAAAATTAACAGTTTTCATTTTTGGATATGTGCTCTGCCATATTGGTTGTGACAAAACAGTAAATAAACTGTCTTCCTCCCACAATGGTGCTTTAACAATACATACTGTGTTATAAGCAGTCAACAAATACATCTAAATACTATTCTTGGGCCTCAATAATTTGATAAGTTAATATTTAGGTAATTAAAACACAAAATGACCATCACATCCCTTTCTAAACCACTCTCTAAAACTATGATGTGGTTCATCATCTAAGAGTACACACAATCAAATTCTATTTATATAAATGGCAACCACTCCTCCTTTTCTGTTTTGCCTATCTTCCCTAAAAAAATGTCTATGGTTCTCTGTGAGAAATAGAAATTTCCTAATGGTTTTGCGAAATTTACTCTTAACAAGTTACCATCTGTGTCCCCATGTTCTTGATGAACTCATTTTAAAGAAAGTCTTGATCCACTATACTAATTTCCTTCATAATTTTAAACACTTCACTTATGTCACCTCTTAATTTTCTTTTGCTCAACCTAAAAATGCTCAACTCTTCTTATCATAATTCATCCCCTGTGGCCCTGGAATCAGCTGAGTCATGTATATATATATGACAGCAACACTTATAACAATGACAACACAATTACATTGACAATCATGTTACGTTATTTTTAAAATGTTTCCTTTACTTTTTCATAACCTCTTTAACACACCACTTCTCCGCTGCGAAGCGCGGGTATTTTGCTATATATATATATATATATATATATATATATATCTGTATGTGTATATATATATATATATATATATATATAATATATCCATCCATCCATCCATTTTCCAACCTGCTGAATTCGAACACAGGGTCACGGGGGTCTGCTGGAGCCATTCTCAGCTAACACAGGGCACAAGGCAGGAACCAATCCCGGGCAGGGTGCCAACCCACCGCAGGACACACACAAACACACCCACACACCAAGCACACACTAGGGCCAATTTAGAATCGCCAATCCACCTAACCTGCATGTCTTTGGAATGTGGGAGGAAACCGGAGCGCCCGGAGGAAACCCATGCAGACACGGGGAGAACATGCAAACTCCACGCAGGGAGGACCCGGGAATCGAACCCAGGTCCCCAGATCTCCCAACTGTGAGGCAGCAGCGCTACCCACTGCGCCACCGTGCCGCCCTTATATAATATATATATATATATATATATAGATATATATATATATATATATATATACACATATATATGTATACACACATACATGCAGTTTCAATAACATAGAAATCAATATAAACAAAATTAACATCATTATCATATGAGAATATGAAGTAATATATAAGAAGCACATTTCATATAAATATAAATTATTAAACAGTAAAATCTTCTTCTGTAATTTGCTACCGTAGCTATTCGTTTGTCTGTCCAGGATTTTAAATCACCTGTAGCTCGCAAACCGTTTCACCTATTGACTTGAAAGCTGGTACACATATAGAACGTCACGTCTACTATCCGCTTTATGGGTGATGATTGTATTACTCTTTTTATCCATCCATCCATCCATCCATTTTCCAACCCGCTGAATCCGAACACAGGGTCACGGGGGTCTGCTGGAGCCAATCCCAGCCAACACAGGGCACAAGGCAGGAAACAATCCTGGGTTTTTATCTTTATTTTATTTTATTGTAGAATCAACTCCTATCTGCGCACACCAGGGCGGCCGTGGGCGGATGCGTATGGTGTATTCACTCCACGTTATCGTGCATTGCGCTGTCACTGGTATTTTGATAAAAGAATTTGAACAACATATAAGAAGCGTATAAATTATTAAACAGTAAAACATTAACATTTAAGAAGTAAAGTTACATTAAGTACTACTGCAGTGCCTTCGGGTATACCTCATTTTTTGTTTGCCCATTACATGCTTAAATGTATACATTTTTTGGTGCACCTACCCGAGAACACGCGACATATAACCGAGCGTGGGAGAAGCATGGATTTTAAACACGCGTTGAGTTCATCTGCTGGTCTCCCTCGTGAAATAACTGGTAATGTTTGACTAAAATCTACAGCGAGTAAAACGACATTACCTCCTATTTTTTTTTTTACGATCTCTGAGATCTTGCTTTTTTCGGTTCAAGGCTTCATAAGCTCTTTTATGTTCTATGGTGTACTTATCCCAACCCATCATCTTTGAATGTTGCAAGACTTTCGCCTTGTATGTAGATCGGGGTAATTACATTCATTGCATTCCTAGTCTGAATCACAATCTGATTGTATGGGTGGTTACCTGGCACTGTAGGGTTGCCACCTGTCCTTTAAAATACGGAATCGTCCCGTATTTGAGAATGAAATTGCGTGTCCCGTTTTGAATCAATACGGGACGGGATTTGTCCTGTATTTTTTTTTATCATTTTTTTTAAAGCAGCGTCTCATGCAAATCATCCCACACGCATTTTATGAAGATTCCTCCTTTCCTACTTTTCATTGGGTAATACTTGATGTCATCGTTAGTTTGATTGGTCTTTTTAACTGTCCAGTGAGGAGGGCGGGTCTTTTAAGTACAGTCTGCAAACTGTTGGCACTGGGATGTGGCACCCGCTGCAGTATGCGTCCCTTATTTTTTTGTATTAAAAGTGGTAACCCTACCTGGCAGGTAACACTTATGTTTGGTCATGAAGTCGTCTAAAATCCGCCACGTGCCCTCTTTTAATTGTGAGAAGCAGATATATATAGCCAAATTCTCGTGCTTCGTTGCGGCGAAGTACTGCTTTTAATTTTTTAAGAAGAAAATAAAACCTTTTTAAACGGATCGAAAATATACCAATAACAATTTGTTAAGGATCTGTTTTTTTGTGAACCTCGCTTTTCACAGCTGTCCCGCTACGGCGTGTGTTTCGTTTATTTGACAGTATGTAGATCGTGGTAATTAAATTGATGGCATTCGTTTTCTGAATCACAATCTGACTGTATGGATGGTTACCTGCCAGGTTACGCTTGTGGTTGGTCAGGAAGTCGCCTTACATCTGCCACGTGCCCTCTTTCTGTTCCCAGAAGCTGATCATAGAATGGTTTTAATAGTTTACTTTCAAATAATGCAAAGAGTATGCGACACGTGTTTCTCCCTAATTCTGGGCTCATCAGGCATACACACTCACTGCATCCCCTCTCGAGAATCGAATATCGTCAGCGCCAGAGTTGAAGCCCCTAACGTTGCGGTCAGCAAGTGGGCTAACATCCGCCATATGCCGTCTTTCAGTTGCGAGAAGCAGATCATAGAATGGTTGAAACTGTTGCCCCTAACGTTGCGCTACGGCGTGTGGTTCATTTATACCTCGTGTCTTCTCATTAAACTTTTATCTCTCGAATATGTTATTGCAATCCGCAGCGGGAGCGTTTCTATAAACTTAATTTAAACTTACATTTTACACCGTGCTTTGTTTCCCTTATGAACATGCTTGTATGCTTCACTCGCTCCCTTCTCAATTGTTTAATGAATTTTTTGTTCTTCGATGTTTGTGGCTCCTCCTTCATTTGTTCCTACTGCATTCACAGTCTTTTCACGTTATTGCAATCCGCAGCGGGAGCGTTTCTATAAACTTAATTTAAACTTACGTTTTACACCGTGCTTTGTTTCCCTTATGAACATGCTTGTATGCTTCACTCGCTCCATTCTCAATTGTTTAATGAATTTTTTGTTCTTCGCTGTTTGCGGCTCCTCCTTCATTTGTCCCTACTGTGTTCACAGTCTTTTCACGTGATTACGTAGGAGGCGTGATGACGTGACACTCAACTCCTCCTCCCACGGCCATCGAGCTGCCGTCCATTACAGTATATTGTGAAAAAAGAGGTTCCAGTTATGACCATTACTCGTTGAATTTCGAAATGAAACCTGCCTAACTTTTGTAAGTAAGCTGTAAGGAATCAGCCTGCCAAATTTCAGCCTTCCACCTACACGGGAAGTTGCAGAATTAGTGATGAGTCAGTCAGTCAGTCAGTCAGTCAGTCAGTGAGTCAGTGAGGGCTTTGCCTTTTATTAATTAGTATAGATATACTGTATATATATATTTATATGTATATATATATATATATATATATATATATATATATATGTACAGTATATGCAATTTTTACTATGGTCTAAACACACACCTGCATGACTAAAAAGGAAGAAATTAGAAAAAAAAGAAAACTTACTTGCTGCTTACTGTCACAGGGCTGACAGTGGTATAGTGGTTAACTTTACTACATTAAGTTTCTAGAGCTCTATTTTTCATTTTTTGTGCCAATCACTTGCCCTGCATGGATGTCTGTGGATAATATGCTGGGATCTTCTGAGGTATGTTATTCCACCCTGGGTCAAGAAGGGGTGTTGAGGCTAACTTTATTCTCTGTTTCTCCATCCACAGCTCGACAAGATTCCCAATGAGGACAACTGACTCTGCCCCTTCCAGTTTCCCCAATACATTTCCCATGGAAAAATGTAAGTATGTTTTTAATCTGGTAACAGAAATGAAAACATAACATCCGGTTGTTTTATGAGGTGCTAATGCTTTTTGATATGAGAAATGCTATATTACTTGTAGACTTTAAGAACTCCATTTGTCAAAACTGACTCCATCATTTTACTGCACAATCTCTGTATTGCATTGCTCTTAGGTGATTTTTCATCGTGCTTTTCATTTAATTTTTCTATTCACTATGTATACTTCCTATCATTAAAGGTGACTCTCGGCATGCCTCGTATGACTTTACTTTAACTTGTGTGTTTTGCATTTTCACTTCCTCTTGTGAGCATGTCAACAAAGCCAATCTGACCAATCAAATTGCCCTGAGGGACTGGACACACATACAGACCTTAGCGTTTTATTACATAACTAGTCATTTAGCCCGTTACAATAACGGGCACTAGAACAGTAGTGCATAAACATTAGTAGGAACAGTCTATATTAAATGGCAAGGGACTTTGACCTCATTCTTTTTGTTGGTCGTATTTTTCTTTCTTTCACCCTTTCTTTTGTTGATGTTTACTTGCTGAGCTGACCGTTCTTCGTGGGCTGCCACCGTGTATTGTGTGTCTTTAATTTTCTGTGACAGTAATACTGTCTTGTACGGGTCTATTCAATAAGGGCGCGTAGATAATTTAGTTCAAATGGCTCTGGAATATGTGAAGAGCAACAGGTGCAGATCTTTATTTACGCGTGCCTTTATTCGAGGTCGTCCTTTTGAGGCTTGCCTTTTTGTGCGTGCCCTTATTGAAGGATACCGTCTTGTACGTCCATAATATACGTCCGTACGTCCGTAATATACCTTTAATTTTCTCTGGCGGTAATACAGGCGTGCGTGTCGGTAATATGCCTTTAATCTCTTCTGACAGTAATACTGGCTTGTATGTGGCTGTAATATGCGTCACTGTATTATGTACCTTTAATTTCCTCTCGCAGTAATACTGGTTTGTATTTCCTTAAAACGCCTATAACTTTCTCTGACAGTAATATCGTGCATCGCACCGTGCCCCGCGCATGCGCACTTCACCAGAAGACACCCACACACGGACACCTGGACGCACATAGGGATTTTATATATATAGGTAGACACATGAAAGGTACTTGTGTAATTACCCTACCTAATTTTTGCACATTTCCTTGTTTCTTATCTAAGTTTTAATCACATTTGGCCAAAGGTCTTAAGCTTCATACTTTGCATCTAATTAGATATTTCAGAGCAGAAAGCTTCTGTCCTGACACACCTCAGGTTGAAAGGTCACTTAAACTTCAGCCCTCAGAAGAGAAACTGACCTGTGAGATTTATATACCTTGTCCAGACCAAATAGTAGAAATTTTTTCTTTGATTTCTAAATAGTCTCACTGACCAGTCAAAGGGTTTCATTTTTGGAAATAAAGGCCCAATAAACTTATAACTTTGATTGTTTTTTATTATTTTTTTCTTTTCTAATCTTTAAGTATGGACTGTCCGTTTCTAGCCCAAATTGGTTCTGAGCCGATCCTTCGATGGTGGGCCAAATTGGCTTGTTTTCTTGGTAGATATTGTCCTTTTTTAAGTCTCAAGCCCTCCAATGCTGGTGTTAATGCACTTATAAGTGGGCTCACCAGCAGTCATTAAATTGTAACAGAAGAAAAAAAGAATTTCTTTTAATCCAAATTTGCTCAAAGCTTTTGGTACATGTTTCTTACTACAAACTCAGAGACTGGAAGCGGGTGGTGGAAAAGCTCACTGAGTAGTTGAATTATTTGTAATGAAGGCATTTTATTAATATTAATGCTTACTTGTATTTAAATTTGAGCATATCAGATGGTGTACTAAGTTGAAAGGGCATTTGTTTTATTTAGGGTAATTATGGGGATTATTGCAATACATTAAACAACAAATGCCCTTTGGTATTGTTTTAAAAAACGAAAATGGAGTAATTATGCCTTTATTATTCAGGCTCTACATCTTGACCTGTAGATGGCACTATAACACAGTGCTTGTGAGGTTTTTTTTCAGTCAGACAGACTGAAGTGTCTTAGCATTAATAAACATGAGACTGAGCACAGTTGTGCTATTAATGGTCAAGCATCCTATTCTGGACTAACTCATGACATGCTAACATAGAGTCAGGTCCTGGTTAACAAGAGTCACCAATTAATAAAACATCTTTAGGTACAGTGGCCGAGATGTGCAAAGAGACCTTGTTGTCCCCTTTTTAAAAGTTTGCACCCCTTTTGAATTTTAAACACACCCCTTCTCTTCTCTTAGGTCTGACGTTTCTCTATCTTTGAATTGTTGTTGCCTACTTCCATACCTCATAGGCAGCATGTATGTTCTGTTATAAGCACTTCATAGCCGCTGTACTTTAGGGTTGTGGGAAAACAAATACCACAAAAAGACAAATAACCTGGTAAAAACCCCAGGAATCAATAGAGAGAGTGTGCAGAGTCCAATGAGAAGCTACAGGATTCATACTCAAATTAATTTAACTTAAAATATCACACATGAAGAAAATTTTATAAAGAAAATAAAGTTTCGTACATTAGTTTAAATATTTCTTAATCCCAAGAAACTATCTTGCCTATTGGCTTTGTGTTTGAGATAATATTTTTTAATTACTGCAGATGTTAGCAACTCTTTTTAAATGTTCTGCTTTTTAAGTTGCAGTGCCTGTAAAATAACATTCAACCTCTTGGCTGCTTTCACATTTTTATTTTTATACAACATTGAATCACAATGATTTAATAGTTTTTTTGACACTGATCAACAGAAGAAGAATCTTTAATGTATAAAACTAGCAGCAAACACCGATAAAGTTCTGGGGTGCATCCGTGACCCCGTATAATGAAAATAAATCAAAAGGAAAATGATCTTTTGATAAATATAAGGTTGATGTCTTTTTAGACAGAAGTCCAATATTGAACTGACTCAAAGGTGGCCAAAATGGTGGTCCAATGGGTTTCAAGCAGGAAGGGGCAGATCCAGGAGGGTGGACAATGGATGTGGTGTTAGAGGCAGAGCAGACATCAATCGGGGGGGGGGGATAAATGTTAACATTATTCAAAGTTATTGTCTGTTTTTACCTGCATTTTTATTACTCTTTATTTAATATTGTTTTTTGTATCAGTATGCTGCTGCTGGAGTATGTGAATTTCCCCTTGGGATTAATAAAGTATCTATCTATCTATCTATCTATCTATCTATCTATCTATCTATCTATCTATCTATCTATCTATCTGTCTGTCTGTCTGTCTGTCTGTCTGTCTGTCTGTCTGTCTGTCTTCCTTCCATTCTGTAGATAGAAGAAGAGAAAAGGCAAGAGCGACATTTAGGGATGGCAAGTGGGGCGACTGCTGCAGGCCCCGCGCCTAAGATTTGTCAAGATATATTCTCCAGTTATATTTTTTATAAATTACAAGTGTTATCTTGCAAAAATTTAGCTGAATACTGTAATGAGAAAATCTGGTGTATGTTAACATTATTTTCATTAAATTCATGTGCAATTTGGGCAGCATGGTGGCACAGTGGGTAGCGCTGCTACCTCGCAGTTAGGAGACCTGGGTTTGCTTCCCGGGTCCTCCCTGCATGAAGTTTGCATGTTTTCCTTGTGTC